>NC_138376.1:103494262-103527942 GCF_054177405.1 Leptonychotes weddellii | reverse complement strand
AAAACTGAACATACTCTTACCATATGATCCAGAAATCACTCTCCTTGGTATTTACCAAAAGGAGTTGAAAACCAATGTCCACACAGAAACCTGCACATGGGGTGTTTATTGCAGCTTTATTTATAATTGCTAAAACTTGGAAGCAACCGAGATATCCTTTGATAGGTGAATGGGTAAATAAGCTATGGCACATCCAGACGATGGAATATTACTATGTTATTACAGAGAGAAAGAGAGAGAGAAAGAGAGAAAACAAGCTATCAAGCCATGAAAAGACTGGTGGAAACTTAAATACACATTACTAAGTGAAAGAGGCCAGTCTGAAAAGGCTATATACTGTATAATTCCAACTATATGACATTCTGGAAAAGGCAAAATTGTGGTTGCCAGGGGTTAAGGAGGAGGGAGGGATGTATAGGTAGAGCATGAAGATTTTTAGGGCAATAAAACCACTCTGTATGATACCATAAGGACACATACACACGCGTCCTTATGCATTTGTACAAACCCATAGAATGTACACACCAAAAGTAAACACTAATGTAAACTACGGACTTAGGTAATAATGATCTGTCAATGTAAGTTCATCAGTTGTAACAAATGTACCGCTCTGGTGGGGGATGTTGATAATGGGAGAGGCTGTGCATGTGTGGGGGCAAGGGGTGGATGGGGAATTTCTGTCTTCTGTTCAATTTTGCTGTGAATTAAAACTGCTCTAAAAAATAAAGTCTATTAAAAAAATTCCGAAGCAAATCGAAAAAAAAACGAACAAACATACTATCCCACTATTCAAGAGGCAGTAGCGCTTCATGGCTAAGAGCAATCTCTGGTACCAGATTATCTGGGTTTGACCTTGACTCTGCTGTTTACTGGCTGCAAAGGGGTGGGTACTTTCCTAACTTCTCTGTTGCTCAACTTCTTCATTTATAAACATTACTTAAAGTAGTGATGATGGTTACTATTCAGTAAATATCTGTCAACAACTTGGAATTGTGCCATTTAAAGTTTACCTGTTATTGTTATTTCCTTTCAGGATTGTTGCGAAAATTAAATGAGATAAATTAAGCAAAAGCACCCAGTATGCACTACATGCACCATTGAGGTATGCTTCCAAATGCACTGCCTGCCTGCAAACCTGGGTCTTACACTCTGCTTTCAAGGGAACTCAGATGCAACCAGGCACCTAGTATGTGCCTTCATGGAAGAGAAATTGAAGAAATGAAAACCCAATAGAAATGCATAGTGCTCTACTCCAGACAGAGACACTGATGACAGAATGAAATGTTGTAGTCTTAGTTACAGCTTTGTTTCTTTTTTAAATACAAGACTTCTTCATCTTCAACGCTTGACCTTAGGATTAATAGCTCATAACTCTAGGTGCAAACAAGTATAATGCCTTCTCCTATTAATAGAGTACAGTCTCCTTTGGTGCAAATATTGGAAAAGTCCCCAATAGAGCTTGTATGAATAGATGGCAATATACTGGCAAAGAGAAGAAATGTCCACACATAAAAGGTATATGGTGGGCAAAGTGGGGCTGGGAGAATGAGAAAATTCTAACCTCTCTTCTAATAAGTTAAAGTTTAAAAAAAAAAAATCTTAGAATTTTGCCAAGTCCCCAAATCAGTGATACTCACTCAGTAAACCCTGTTGATTTGAAATTGATCTGAGAGTGTTCCTGTTTCTGCACAGCCAGTGGTGAATCCATGTGTTACTCTAAACAGTCAATAGAAGTATCTGTCAAAGACCCCTATGTCAAATGACTCAGAAATAGCCAAGGGCTTAGGACAAGCTCTAAATACAGAGGCCTACGTTAGAATGTCAGGCTCTGGCAGGCAGTACATCACAGAGGCGTGGGGTTCCTTCTCACTCAGTGCCACAGTCAGTTTGGAGAAGTCCTTGGGGGCTTGAGGGGGCTGCTGCAAGATGAATTATCATCAGAGGCCCTCTGGCTTTCCAAACAAATTGACCTGTGTGTAAGGCTTAAGGCATGCATCAGAATCTGAGCAGGACGTTTCACTGCTAGAATACATCCCTCCTTGGGGGCCATACTAGAAGCTGCCCTTCCAATGTTATCAATCCCACTGCCTTCCTATTCAATGTGGCAGATGTTCCCACTCCCAAGGAGGTCAATCATGCCTGTTCTTGGGCTTCCAGCCAGAAGAAGACAGCAATGAAAGCTGGAAAGCCAGCCCTTCAGTAAAAGAAAACTCACGTCTTATACTGCCCCCACTGACATCTCTTCTTCCTGACCCACACGGGTTGAGGCCTCTGTGTCCCAGTAGAACTAAGAGTCTCATGTATTCGCCTCCAATTCTGATCTTGGGACCATTTGGTAATTTATTTATTTTTCTTAAAGATTTTATTTACTTATTTGACAGAGAGAGCACAAGTAGGCAGAGCGGCAGGCAGAGGGAGAGGGAGAAGCAGGCTCCCCGCTGAGCAGAGAGCCCAACATGGGGCTCCACCCAAGGACCCCGGGATCATGACCTGAGTCGAAGGCAGGTGCTTAACTGACTGAGCCACCCAGGTCCTCCACCATTTGGTAATTTAGAAGTCAGAGTCCTGGTTCAGCAGACTCGGGAGTATCTCCCTCTGATAGCTCCTTTTGGGGGGACTCATCCATTAAATGACGCTCAAAGTACCTGGGTAAGCTGAGCAGGTCCCCAGTCTGAGAAGCTGGTGTCTGCCATCAGTGTCTCACTGTCCCCTCCCTGGCCTTCTCCTCCTTCACCACCTGGAGCAATGTCCCCTTACTGCTTACATGACATTCCACCCACAGACCTGGCAGGTCTTTGTACGCGTGTTGTTGACTCTATGGGAAGAGGTCTTGCAGAGAGGACACATGGGGCCATAAACCAGCCCCTGCTTTCCCAGCCAAGATTGCTTCCACCTGGCAGTGTCATCACCTTCCAAAAACTTTACAGCCAGAGCACTGTTTACGATTTCAGATAACACCTGTACCTCCGCTTTGCCTGGCCTGCCAAGCCCTGCCCTTCCCACCCCAGCCCCTAATCCCAGCCCAGGCAGCCAGAGAGTCAGGTCTGTGGTGGGAGCACCAGACTCCTCCATAACTACCCCAGTATGGGAGAAAAGGGTGTCATGAGAACCCACCTTCAAGAAACTTGTTTTGGATTTCTATTTTTAGCCAAATTTGTATTTTAACTGTGTCCCATTTTCTTTTCCTTAATCAACACTGTGTTTTTCTACTTTATTCAATACTACTGAATTCCTGTTATAGACAAAGATCTCAGCTAAGCCCTATGGATAATACAAATACAGACAAGGTAGATACAGTGTCCTAGGAACTAGCTAACTGATATTTCTGAAAAATTAAATAAAAATGCAACTTTTTCCACATTGATAAACCTGATTTGGAGGCCGATTTATTAGGCTGGACTAGAGTTTGAGGCTGACTATGAATCAAGCAGGTTCTTGAACACCCAAATTAATCTTCTATGAGGAAAGAGAAGTTTTGGCACTACAAGGCCAACTGAATTACACAAAATAAATTATAAGTTGTCTGATTTTTATTCATTTAAACAGAAAAATAGTACCAGAATTTTGAAAAGGGAGAAATAATGCAGAAACAGGAAAATATTAAGAGGACAAAAAAAATTATAGTGGGGAAAAGGGATGCATGGAATTTTCAAGACTTTGAACTCTCCGGTGATAGATTGAGGTCTCTTGACATACAAAGGAATCTTACCTAAAGCAAACTAAGTCAATTTAACAATGAAAAAGATAATTACAATGTCTAACTAGAAAAGGCTCCTTTGTACTGTCCAGTCCTCTCACGTTTTCCCAGCGTGTGTAGGCCTGACCCAGTGCAGTCAGACCCAAGGTACCAGTCTGTCCTTCCACACTTACTCCCACCTACGTCTTGGCTCACAGTCACCGAGGTGGGTCAGAACTGACTGATGTGGCATTATCTGCTTCATGCCGGTTTTTCTAGATTCTTCCATTCTCTCTTGGGATGAGCAGTGGGCTCTATGTATTGATTCTGATTCACAAAGAAAGGAACCGCCTGTGTCTCCCTGCTGAGACTGACCTCACAAATGTTTACTCACGAGGCTACGTGGGCAGGACTCCAGCGTCCTTCTATTGCTTGTTTGTATGGGATAGTCCAGAATGTCCTTTTTTGACAAGAACATTACTCATGCTTTTCATCTCCCTGACGTAAATTCTGCCAATTTAGCGATCACTTGTATGAGTTGGTGCTGAGCACTCCTACACGTTTTGGTCCTAGCCCCTAGTCTCCTGTGCCTTTATGCCACAGAACATTTTTTTGAAGTAGTGGTAAGTGTACCTCTCCTCCTGTCTTTATCTGTAGCAAAACCGAACTTGAGCTTGACTTGTGAAGTTGGGAAGAATAACAAGTCTCATTTAATCACTTGTGATTTAAACACACACACACACACACAGAGAAAAGAAGCCAGATGTATTGTCCATTTATCTCTCTGGGGTTGACAGGTTGCAGTGATGATCTCAGCATGATGACATTTTACAAATAACACATGACCTCCACCTCCTGAGACACTGCCACTTTGTGATTTATTAACCAGCATGGTCTCTCTCACCTGTTATTACTCTCTCTTTCATGAAGAAATTTCCTTTTTAAGACATGTGATGCATAAAATTAAGAGCAGCAACTTTCATTTTTTCTTCTATGCGTGGGTTAGAGGTCTTTAGATGCCTGAGGCATCATGATTTCAGAGTGTGGCGTCAGGAGAGCCGGAAGGGGAAGGATGAAGCCCAGCATGGTGCCTGGAGCTCCACTTTCTGCTCCTTGGTGTGAAGACTGCTGAGCAGGGCTCTGCAAACCTCCTCCCCAGGCCCTAGCAGGAGCTGCAGGTCAAGAGTTCAGATGCCAGGAGCGCCTGGGTGGCTCAGTCGGTTGAGCGTCCGACTCTTGGTCTCAGCTCAGGTCATGATCTCAGGGTCATGAGATTTGAGCTCAAGGTCATGAGATTGAGCCCAGGAGTCAGGAGTCGGGATCCGTCCTCAGCAGGGAGTCTGCCTGGGATTCTCTTGTCTCCTTTTCTTTCTCTCTACCCCTCCCCCTGCTCTCTCTCTCTCTCAATAAGTAAAATCTTTTTTTTTTTTTTTTTTTTTTTTATTTATTCATGAGAGACAGAGAGAGAGACAGAGGCAGAGGGAGAAGCAGGCTCCCCGCGGAGCAGGGAGCCCGATGCGGGACTCGATCCCAGGACCCTGGGATCATGACCTGAGCCGAAGGCAGACGCTTAACCGACTGAGCCACCCAGGCGTCCCTCAATAAGTAAAATCTTAAAAAAAAAAAAAAAAAAAGGGTTCAGATGCTGAATGTTTTTCCAAGGAATAAACACACTACTGTTACCATCTCAACTTTCAGCTAGGTAACACAGAAGAGTAGGAGGAATCCGACTCTTCCGTGGTGGAAATGGTAATTGGAAATCTTAGCAACAGGGGATTGTTCAACTAGATTGTAGTATATCTGCTTGGTGGACTATTACGTAAGCTTTTAAAGGGAAAATTTGAAGACTATGAAGTAACCTGGAAAATATTAGTAATAAAATTTTAGTATAAAAGTCAGAATGCCCAATTTTATCAAACTCTGATTGCAGCAAGTAGGAAGGCATACGGGGTAAAAAAGGAAAAATGGGCAATTTGTTATATATCTGGAACTGGGCATTTTGTTTCTTTTCATATACTTGCAATATTTGGTATAGTACAATTGCATTGCTTTTTAAAATGGAGCCTAGGCATGAATGAGTGCATCATTACATACTTGATTTTTTTTTTTTTTAAGACATGGTGAATCTTTTTTTTTTTTTTTTAAAGATTTTATTTATTTATTTGAGAGAGAGTCAGAGAGAGAGAGCACAAGAGGGAGGAGCGGGAGAGGGAGAAGCAGACTCCCCGCTGAGCAGGGAGCCCGATGCGGGACTCGATCCCGGGACTCCAGGATCATGACCTGAGCCGAAGGCAGTCACCTAACCAACTGAGCCACCCAGGCACCCCATACTTGATTTTTTTTTTAAAGCAGTGTTTTTGATAGAAGGCAAGATCCCTGAACAATGTAATCCCTTTCCACTCCTTATTTCCCTTTTTTTTTTTTTTAACCTCCAGAACTTCTGAGCAAGTGAGTTTATGAAGCATTGTAACTCCACATAATTTATAAGAGAATCTTTAAGTGCAACCATAACAGATCAAAACTACTATATTAAATTTTTTCATTAAAACAAACAAAAAGAATGTTTTACGTTCCTTTAAATAGTATTGATTTTTTAAAATAGATTTTACTTTTTTAGAACAGCTTCAGATTTATAGAATAATTGGAAAGATAGTGTAGAGTTCTGATGTATCCTATAACCAGTTTTCCCTATTATTAACATCCTACATTAACATGGTTACAATTATAACAATGTTACAATTATCAAACTAATATTGATACATTATTATTAACTGAAGTTCATATTTCCTTAGTTCATACTCCCTTAGTTTTATTCATATTTCCTTCGTTTTATTCTTATTTCCTTTGTTTTTACCTAGTATCCTTTTTCTGTTCCAGGATCCCATCCAGGATATCACATTATATTTAGTTAGCTTGTCTCCTTAGGCTGTCATGGCTGTGACAGTGACCTTGATTTTTTTTTTTTTTTTTAGTAGTATTGGCTAGGTATTTTTTAGAATGTTCCTCAAAGGTGATTTGTTTGATGTCTGTCTAGCGATTACTCTGGGGTTATGCATTTTTTGGGGAAAGACCACAAAGGTAAAGTGTCATTTTTTACCACATCATATCAAGGGTATGTACTATCAACATGACTTATACTATTGTTGTTAACCTTGATCACCTGGCTGAGATAGTGAAAGATCTTTTTAAAGCATTGAGTGTCTGCCAAGAAAAAAGAGTTAAAATAAACTTAGCAAAAAAATACATAAACAAACAAATATGGCAAGACTGTACTCTGTGACTCCCAGACATTATTAAACAAGAAAACATCGTTCTTCACGTGGGTCTCCCTTCTTACCTTCCCCATATACCATTGCCTCCATCACCTCAGCTCTCCCTGCTTTGGCACCTCTATTTTCTTTTATTTATGCCTCGGTGAGATACGTATATTTATATCCTTTCAGAGAGTACAATGCCATACTCCTCCAGAACGATTTGGAGGCTCCAATCTTGAATTTTGTGCTGTGAAGACACAAACCCAGTTTTTATGTAAAGGTGGAGATTATGCATACAAAGTCATCTTTCCTTCACCCTGACTGAATAAATAAATTTCATAGACTTGTCAAATCAAAACCGTGCTTTCAGTGATGAGTGCCAACCATGGGCACCTCCACAGGTCTGCAAGGGATGAGGCTTATGGTGAAAGGGGTCACTGGGAACAGGTGCTTTTAAGCAGCCTCAAACTGTCATTTCTCCCCATATCTGTCTGACCCGCTGAGAATACTTAATAAAAATGTTGAATAAATAATTGCATATTTTCACAATGAGCCGAGATGATATTAGAAATGAAGTGTCCTAGAGTTATTGGTCACTGTCGGTCCTGCTGCAGGCCTTTCTAAGGAAGGTGCTCCCTTTATAGTCCTTGCTCCGTGAAGTCTTAAGTCATTCCAGGAGCTGCAGCCCACACACGCTCGGAGATTGGACAAGCTTGACCCAAGGAGAGCTCGTTCATAGATTTACCATCAGGGGCTGGCATGTAGAGATGAGCTGGACCAACTAGAATCTTCCCCTTGGAAATCTGGAGTAAGAAACGAGGAATGAATTCCCAGGAAGCAATTTTACTGGAGTTGTCAGGTCACCACAGGCCTGAGTACGTCAAAGGCACATGCAAGATGAAGTTATGAAGCGACATAGAGAAGAGCGAAAAAGTGGGTAGAGGAAGAATGACCTTGAGAGAGACTGAGTCAAAGAGAAGCTCTGAGAGGGTATGACCTTGATCTGTTCTGATTTGTTTGAATACTTTCAGGTAATACCACCCTTCTTCCCACATGTCAAGTGAGTCTCTGTTTTTTGAAGTTCGAAGAGCACTACCCAAAACAGTCAAGTTCTGTAGACCTCTGCTCACCAACAAATTTCTGAAAGATTTTTTCAAATTTGAATAATTCTCCTTGCAAAAAAATATTTTTAATGTCTTATAACTGTGTATCTTACCATCAAAATTTCCATTTACTGTTTCTTGAGAGCCTTTTTAGACATAGTGGAGGACAGAAGAAAAAATGGAAAGCGAACAGTATACACACTCCCACCTTCCCCAAGGCTAACCTAGGCCTCTTTTTTCCAGGTCACACTCATACTCTTCTGCCTCCTGGAGGGAGCCCATTGCAAAAGCTCTGAAGTCCATCTTTACAAATGCACATAATGACACACAAATCTCCTTTTTCCTGGAAGCTACCGGGCTGCTACCCTTAGTCATAGTATAGGCATGCATCTTTCCCATCACTAATGATGTTTTTATAAGATCAGTTATGTTATGTGTTTGTTGAGAGATAACACTGTATTTGTTTTTTTTATAACTGCACAAATATGACCAAGGAATGTATTAAAACACGCCACAAGTAGAATGCTATGCATAGCAACAGATTTATAAAACACTAACTAAAAGATGATTGCTATTCCGACCAACAAAATATTTACAAATAATATTTGAATAATTATGCTTTCTTTGAACAGCATCTCTGCTTCTTTTTCATAGTAATTTATTTGTTTCTTTTAAAGTAAGCTTACTGATACTTTTTTGGCATTCAATTTTCTCATTTGGGAAAAAATTTTAAAAATCAACTTATTTAAAAGTATAATTGTGGAGTCTTCAATGAGTTTTTAAAAACAACTCTTCTTTTTAGTAATGGACAAAGGTTGACACTTCTCGTGCTTCATGAATTTATTGAGTATGAAATTTGAAAAGGTTTTATTAGGTCATAGCTTTGCCTGAGAAGTAGAATTACATAATTGTATTAGAATTAGATTTATATAATTATATCAATTATATAATTGCATGGAATTAGAGTTTTTCTTAAGATCAACAACATATAAACAAATAGGGGCTAAGTGTGGTTGGCATTGAAATGGATTTTTAATTCAATTTTGGTTTTAAGTAAAGCCCGATCAAGGACCAGACCAAGATGTCAAACAGATGGAGGGAGAAACTGGTAAAAGTAGATTATTAAGGGGCACCTGGGTGGCTCAGTCGTTAGGCGTCTGCCTTCGGCTCGGGTCGTGATCCCAGGGTCCTGGGATCGAGCCCCACATCGGGCTCCCGGCTAGGCGGGAAGACTGCTTCTCCCTCTCCCTCTCCCCCTGCTTGTGTTCCCTCTCTCACTGTGTCTCTATCAAATAAATAAATAAAATCTAAAAAAAAAAAAAGTAGATTATTAAGGTGAATTTCTTTCCATGTTTGAGGTTGAGGCTTTACTTAAACTGAAAACAAACTTCGTATTTTAACCACTAAAGTCTAAAAGAGTATTATTACATCTAAAAGCACAAAACATTTACATATTTTACTAGGATAACTCCTGGGATGGCTGGTAGTGTTGAGTGGAACATTCACTTTACATTGCACATGGATTAAGAAATGTAGGGGGAGTAGAATAGCAGCAAAGGAAGGTAGGGCTAGGTGTGTGAAATTTACAAACCATCAAAGTCAACAGCCATAATGTATTCACTGCTTTAATTATGTATTCAATAGTTCCCTTATAAAGAGATTGTAAACATTTAACTTGAGTTATTCCTGTGACTCCAATAACAGGGTCTGATAACAGCTCAAACTCTTTTCATCCAGAGAATGCCTTAGTCTGTATTTGCTTCGCTACACAAAGACTGACAGACACTTTATTTATAGGGGTGTGTGTAAGCCTACCTATTTCAACTGGTGAGGGTTACACCTGCTGGATATTGAAGTACTAAGTGAATAGACCCAAGCTCTATAGTTCCTTTCTTACATATATAAATAATCATAATACCAAAACAAACTCTGTCCTCAGCTGTTATACATACCCATTGTATTTCCAGGCATTGTAATTTATGTTCATTTCATCTGTGCCATTTTCTTGGAAGCTGCTAATGGGTTAAAAGGATGTCTTCTCTTTTCCTTGGAAGCTGCCCACAGTGCTCGAGATAATGTTGTGCCCACAGAGATGGTTCAGTGAGCACTGTGGTCCCTTGAGAGATGATTAAGTTGTTTCTACCCTTATAAGAATATGAGAAGAATGATAATTTTTAAAAACTTGTTTCAAATCAAGAGGTTAGTAGGTTGCTTTTGTTCCTACTTTGTGTAAGATGCATTATTTATGGCTCTCACCTCAGCAGCTTCTTTCTTATTTGCACCATTTAATTCTTGGAGCCATTCCTTTAAATTGTAAAAGTGATGAAAATCATTATGAATATTTCCGTGAAAAAGAAGATAAAAAGTCTTGCAAAACTTTACTGATGCACAAATAGCACTTGTGTTTTCCTCTTTAGTGCTTCTTAGACTTTGCCACCCAAGTAGCCCCAAATGGCAGGAGGTCATGAACACAAGCCCAGAAACCCTCAATCTTTATGTAGAACTTGAAGCAAGCTGCTATAAGCTCAACACTTCTCGGACATCTTCTATTTTATCTTACTGATTTTTCTTTCTGCTTTATAATAAATATTCACATTTGGTTTAATATAATTTCCTTCAAATCTTCACATAAATGTGGATACTCCCAGGAGGTATATTTTGTACTTCTTGTGAACTGTTGGCTGAAGTTTCATGTTGGTGTGCATATCCAGTTTAAGGACAGCAGAAGATGGACTCTTTCACTACGTTTTAAAGAATAAGTTATTTTACTTATGCTTTAAAGCATTAACTACATGTGGTTTTAAATATATAAACAATGATCAAGTTTATGGCATCCTATAATAAAAGCTTATGACTGAATTTTTGTTGAGAAATATGTGATTTGTTTTTATAAGCTTTGCCTAGAAGTTTATTAGAAATAATAATAATTTAAAAAATCATCGTAATGGCAGCACTCTGAGTGACTAAGGGCGGGCTCTGGGGGCAGGTTTGAGTCCTGGCTTTACCATTTACCTATCATGTGACCTGCACATGTCACATCACCTCTTGTGCTTAGTTTCCTCATCTATAAAATGGGATCAACAATACTACTTACAATGTCAGGTCGTAAGAATGAGTCAATGGGCAAATATACGTAAGGCACTTTGAATGTTGTCTAGTGCTACAAAACCATTGAAAAAAATTTATATGTGTAAGTGAAGTTGATAATATATTGAGATTTGTTTTATAAAAGGAGTGGCATCAATGCAAGGTTAACTTCGGAGGACTGGTGGGTGGAACTCGGGCCCTGCACTCCCATATGAGTTCAAAAACCAAAAGTTGACCTGTTGTACCCCTCCTCCCACCATCGAACTGCCACAACAGCTCACAGCAGGCTACCTCCCCTAACTCTCTGGCTCAAAAGATAAGCCATGAAGCCATTGGAAAGAGGCCATCCATCATGACATCACTTGATATAATTATTCTTTAGAAACTCGGTCCTCTGCCTGAGGTGGAAGTGTGCTGGGCAGGGCTCTCAGGAAACACAGCTGAACTGGCTTTGTCTTTCTGGCGCTGTCTTGTCTCTGCAGATTATTGTTTCAGGGTATACATTTTTTTGTTTGTTCCCACATTTGGACTAGGAACCTCTAACCTTTTCAAAAAGACAATGATGAAGATGCTCATTGACATTGACCTCAGAGACCAGCTCTCAGTGGAACCACTGGCAATTGCTTTTTTTTTTTTTCCATCACCTTGGTCCTTTATAATAAACCTTATGTGAATATTTTTCATTGTGTTGAAAGCCTAGCAACCAGGCTTTGGATTTTGCATGTTTTACACTGTTTACACCAAGCCCAGTTTTCAGCTGAATCTGCTCACACTATGGCCCTGGGATAATACTTCAAAATGGAAAGGGCCTCATTGTGGCTGTAAGAACATACAATAGAAATAGGTTTCATAAACAAGAGCAAAATATAGGTATTGTGTATGGAAAAGAACAATGAGAACAAAGCTCTCTTGATGATGTTTACACACTTGAATCTCTAAAGAGTGAGAAGAATTGTGATCATTCAGAGTTTGCAGAGCTCACTGGCACAAGAATGGGATTCCCATCTGAGCAGAAGATCACTGTGCTGACTGTTTTTGACCACTGACTGACTATCTGCCTGAGCTCCAGAAACTGTAAGCCAAGAGGGTCCATCTCTTAGAGTGCTTGAAGTACTTCTTTTCCCATTGAGCCCAGAGAGGTAAAGCCATAACAAAGAATTTATAAAATGGTGGTTGAATGACCCATTCATGAAAAAGAGAGCTGAGCAGTCTTTTACTGCAGAGGATCAATGTTTGTTAACATTAACAAACACATGAATTTATATTGAGCTGCTTAAGTGTTAGATTGCTATTGCTCAAAGTTAAGGTATGTTGGCGGAAATGAGAAAGAAGAGAGCTGACAAAAACTATTTGAATTTAAGTACTGAAGAAGCAGGTGTTTCAAGCGTGTTGAAACTAATATGCGGCAATGAGTAAGACTGTAGGCTTCATTCCCAAACAGACCAGAGTTCAAATCCTAGCTCTGCTACTTAACATGTAAGACTTATGAAGTTTCTTCCAGTCTTGGTGTTGTCCTGTACAAAATGAGGAACTTTATAAGACTGTTGTAATGTTTTAAAAAATGATGTATATAAGGTTCCTGCATGATAGATTTTGAATAAATGATGGTTATTATTTAGCTATTAATTGAAGAGGATAAATAATAATTTACATTGTGATTTGATAGTAACTATAGATACAGGTTATATTTGGTAGAACTCTCCTTAATCAATTAATTTAAGTAAGCATTTCTAAAACCTCCACTATGTGCTACATCCTTTGCTAGATATTGTGGTAGAGACAGGAAGAAGCCATAACAGGCCAAGTTAAAACTTGGCATGTGTTCTCTTGGGGTTGTATCTGTTTTATTTTCATAGTTACAGTTCCTAACATGTAGAGGACAATTAATGAGTATTTGTGGTAAGTAAGTTAGTGAATGGATAAATGAATTTATAATTTCAGATATGGTTTTTGCTCTGAAAGCAGTATATAGTTCTGGAGAAAGAAATACGTGTACACAAGTAATAATAGGGAGAAAAACAAGAAAGGGATTTTACCCTACCTCCAAGATTCTAACCCAAATGATGTTTTAAAAGCTTTAACTCAGGGGCGCCTGGGTGGCTCAGATGGTTAAGCGTCTGCCTTCGGCCCAGGTCATGATCTCAGGGTCCTGGGATCGAGTCCCGCATCGGGCTCCCTGCTCCTTGGGAGCCTGCTTCTCCCTCTGCCTCTCTCTCTCTGTCTCTAATGAATAAATAAATAAAATCTTTAAAAAAAAATAAAATAAAAGCTTTAACTCAGTGGAGTGATGATGCTTGTGAATCCTTAAGAGAAGGCCAGCTAAAATATCAAATCAAGATAGTCTTACCTATGCCTATTACATCCTAAGCCCAGGGCTAGGCAGAAGAAACACAGAAGTGACGACTACTTAATTGGGATTCTTGAGGAACTCGCAGTGTACTGGGGTGGTATTGCTAACATCTTTATACTGCTGCACTGGGTTCGACCTAAGCCTTACTGGATAGAGGGCTTGCTTTGTATCTTACCAAATATAAACGAAGTCATGTCATACGCCAAAAGATGTTTAATGACTATGGTTGATAAAAACTAATTTTAGGAATGCACCATATCAGGATGTTACTCAAAGAAATATATGATGATGAAGTTATGTTTAGTAAAATTGAAATTATACCTTTTCTCATTTTAAATCACAGTGAACTCTGCATATTCAAAGTTAAATAAAAAGAGACACTTCTAATCTTTTTTCCTAATAATTCTTTTCATTTTTAATTATTGGTAACTATCACAACCATTCCCCATGATTCAGAGCTCATCCATATAGAATCTTCATTTTGGTCATTTCACTGGGGTCTAGCACCTTTAGGACAAATTTATAGTAAAGGGGGCAGAAGAGAAACTCAAATCAGTAATTTGTCATATCCATTAGCTGGTAACCTTAAAGGTTACATACAGGGAAGAAAAGTGAAAATGTTAATCACTTTGGTTGTTTTTTTTTTAAAGATCTTATTTATTCATTTGAGACACAGAGATACAGAGAGAGAGAGAGCATGAGCTGGCGGAGAGGGAGAAGCAGGCTTCCCACTGAGCCAGGAGCCCCATGTGGGGCTCGATTCTAGAACCCTGGGATCATGACCTGAGCCGAAGGCAGACGCTTAACCATCTGAGCCACCCAGGCGCCCCACTTGGGTTGTATTTTGAATAGTCAAAATGTGACCTTCCTTGACCTTTGGGGCTCTATCTATTCCCCTTGTAAGGCCACATGACTCCATACTCACCTCCCACAACGACCACAAACCTAAGCCTATTGACATGTCTCATCCTCCTCAGTTATTATTTCAGGGATTAGCCCATGACCCAGGTAAAGCCAAGGAGATTTTTCTAGGACTTCTGGAAAAAACATCCTAGACCTTCCTTACTGGGCATGGATCTAAGAGGATAAAGCAGAAGACTCCACTGTTATTTCATGGGTTAGCTGAGACTGCAGGAATATAGCTGAAGGCAAAGGTGAGGTTTCCATGGTGTCATTTCAGGCCTGACTGCAGACATGCTGAAGCCGTCCCCTAAAACTAAAAATTGCAGGAATAATATCAGTTTCTTTTTGCCTAAGCTATTTTAGCCAGGATTTTGTGTCACTTTCAACCAAGAGTCTGCACACATCCTGATTTTCCAGAATAGTTTCTTCTTTGCAATATAGATGACTAGTTAAGTGTTCACTAACTGTAAAACTCAGTGTGCCTTAATTTTTATACTATTGTAGAAATTTTCATATAAAGGGCTTTCCAACAAAATCTCCTCCCACCTTTTTGCATAATTTCTTTCTCTTTTTGGTACAGAAAATATTGTTTCTTTATCTGTGGATATCAAAAATGATTCTGTGTTTTTCCATAAGTGGGGATTTTTAAGACATTCAAGAAAAGCAAAAACACCAGATAGGAACTCCCTGAATTTCCCCCTACCAAACTACCAGTCACGTCACATTTATATGCATCTCTTCTGTTTTTCCTATTAAGAAGAGGCACGCCCTCCTATGAAAGGCCAATCCCTCTGCCCTTGCTTTGATTCTCATCCTTTCCTTTAACAAAAAGTTACAAAATCAACTTTCTCTTTTTCTCAGCCTCTGCCTCTCAATTTTGTCTAATCTTTCTCCCTGTGGGGAAAAACAAAAAACAAGGGGGAAAAAAAAAAGATGACAAAAAAACCTATAACCATATCTAAACAATAAATGAATAAATGAGTGAATGAATGAATAAAACCTCTCCCTCAGCCCCTCATACTTCTTTTTTTCAGTCAAACTTATAAAAATAATTATCTTTACTTATCATCTACATGTCTTAATTTTTCCATTCATTCCTTTATCCACTCCGAGCTTCTACCCCTTTCCTTCCATCAAATTCCTCTCATCAAGGTCATTAATAACCTCACTGTCAAGAAATCCTGTCATTTTTTAGTTCTAGTCTTCATTGTCCTTTCAGCAGCATTCACTTTGGGATCCTCATTCTTTTTGAAATACCCTATGCTTTTAATGTCCATGTCACATGCACTTAACTTTTCTCTAACATATTTGACCACTTCTTCATTTTCCCCAATAGACTGTCCTTTCTCTACACAGACATCAAATGTCAAAATTCCTCAAAGTTCAAGCCTACAATTAAAAACTTTATGTGTCAATATACTCTCTTCTTGGCAGACTCATTGAAACCCACTGCTTCAATTACCACGTATATGTAGATGACTCCATATCTGTATTTCTAACCTTTCACCTCATATATCCAACTACACACTTGACATTGCTCTTGAATATTTTAACTTGACCAAAGTCCAGCTCATTTTCTTTTCCATTCCTCCACGTAAACCTTCTCTTTCCCAGTGGTCCCTATTTCAGTGGATATCACAACCATAATCTTTGATAATGTTATTTACCACAAACCCCTTATCCAATTGTCTAATTGTTCTATCAGTTGTGGAGAGAGGTGTTGAAGCCTGTAACTATACTTGTAGATTTTTCTATTTCTTCTTTCAGTTCTATCAATTTTTATTGCATGTATTTTGCAGCTTTGTCATTTAGTGTGTACACATTTAAGATTGCTGTGTCTTCTTGGTGGATTGACTCTTTCATCATTATTTAATGTCCCTCTCTGATCTAGGTAACTTCTCTGCTTTGAAATCTGATATTAATGTATTCTTTCTTTCTTGGTTAATGTTTTCATGGTATATCTTTTTTCCATCTTTTTTTCTTTCAACCTTCCTATATACAGTCAGGATTTTTAACATCTATTCCACCAATCTCTGTCTTTTACTTAATATATCTAGACAATTTACATTTAATGCAATTACTAATAGGCTAGGGCTTATATCTTTCATTTCATTTTTTTGTTCTCTGTTTCCTTTGTTCTTTCTCTGCTTTATTTTTCCTGCCTTTTTGTGGGTTACTTGAATGTATTTTAGAACTCGATTTTAATTTATCTATAGTGTTTTTGAGGGTATCCCTTTGTATAGATTTTGTTTTAGTGTTTGCTCTTGGTAATTTATTTTATATAGTTATTACAGTCTACTATTGTCATTTTGCCAGTTTGAATAAAATATAAGAACTTCATCTCCCTTTAAGCACCTTTCTATTCCCCTGCTTATAATATCCATCCATTTTGCTCATCAAAGTTTAGAGTTAGGGTCATACTTTCCCGAAGGACTATGTATTAGGCTAGCAAACTGCTCCGTGTCCTGTCCTTCTTGCTACTTTTCAGTGGGCAGTTAGTGGAAAACAGTGGTAGTGTCTGGCCAGGAGAACATGACATCTTGGGATTCTATGTGCTCAGTGGAAGTAACCCCAACTTGCTCAAAGGAGACACTACCCTTGGCCAAGGCCATTACATAAATTCACCTTTCCATTTTGAATAAAGGAATAATTTGTCATACCAGGGAGTAATATTATGATAGCTAATTTTTAAAAATTAGGAATATTTTGGGTTCTCAAGATAAATTTATTTTCTGAAGAGCTTCAAGTACTTTCCAGATACTTCTGCCTGCCATAACTTACCCGGAAAAATAAAAAGCTGATGGAGTTTGTGCAGAGTCTAGGAAAAAGAAACAGAAAAGGAAAGGAAGAGAGGAGAGAAGTGGGGGAGGAAAAAGGATAGAAATGAGAGAGGAAAAAAAAAGGTTTTCTGATAAACTTTCTTTCCAAAGTTCTAAAACCTTTGCCTGGGTCTCACAAGACTGATCTAAATGAATAGCTTTTCCTTTCTCTCTCTCTCTCTCTCTCTTTTTTAGATTAGATTGATTGATTTGAGAGAGAGAGAGAGAGTGCACAAGTAGGGGCAGAGGAGCAGAAGGAGGGGGAGAGAGAGAATCTCAAGTAGACTCCCCGCTGAGCTCAGGGCTCCATCTCAGGATGCTGAGATTATGACCTGAGCTGAAACCAAGAGTCAGAAGCTCAACAAACTGAGCCACCCAGGTGCTCCCCCTTTCTCTCGTTTTTTGACTAGCTCGTGGGCATGCTTAGGATTTGAGGATGATTGTATTTTAAAAGGTTCTTGACAAGGAAGTTTCTGGGAAATGTGTAAATCAAACTGCTGCAGCAATCTAGACAGTCTCTCTTCAGTGTCTCCCATTAATTCCATTTCTACAGGTCAATGTAGAAAACCTCAGTGCTTGAATGGGATGGAAAAAAAAAAGATCTCAATCCTTTAATCTATTTCTAGTAGATCACTATCATTATCTACAATCAGTTCTATATATAATTAGAGGGTTTATTTTTGCATTACAAAAACTATCCCTAATTATGTGTTATTTGCAAATTGCTGTGCATCGACATTTATCTTTATGATGAAATGAGGGTCTTGCTCCTCACTGTATTAATATCACTTCTATGCTCTTTTTCTCCTACCCCAAATCTTCGATTTAGTGACCAGTTAAGTTCAAAATGTTTTTTTTTAAAACAGTCACCTGTCTTTCCAGCATCCATGCAACATCCATCTTTCTGTGTCAAAACACCCTTCTGCACTTATCTGTCCTCTGACAGAAGCAGATAGAGGTAAGTCATGATGGGTAAAAGCAGACACTGGAACAGGCTTTATACAATGTTGCATTTGCTACCTTGAGGTTCTGACATAGATGTTTACTATAAGCATTTTCTTGTTCCTTTGCTTAAAAATGCCCAGCGAAGTTATAATAAGGGATATCCTTTTGGGGTGGACCTCCTTCTAAGGAAAAGAGATTCTTTTACACTAAACAAATTGGTCAAGGTTATCCTGTGGCTGAGTAGAGACAAGATAATGAAAAAGAAGTTGATTATTTCTTCAAACTTTAAGCACACCTGGGGATTCATGGACCCACAAGGTGAAAGAAATTTTTTTTTTGAGAAAGAATAGTTTAGAAAGCTAATGAATGCACAATTGGAGCAAATGATTTCATAGTCTTCAAAATTTATTTCAATGGTTGACTAAATTATTGCTAGAAAATTGTCCTATAGACTAAATATAAGTCCTTTATTTTGTATCTCCTAACGTGTAAACACCAAAATCCTTCCAGCACCATTAGATTCTGCTCATTTAAATGTAGAAGGAAACTCAAGGTGTTAAACTGTGTCCCTATGATTATACAAGGATTGTGGACACCAAGACTTAGTAAGTTTCCAGTATTTGCAAGTATCAAAACCATTTTCATTTTCAAGTCTGAGATCAAACTGAGACATTAAAGATGAATTGTGCAAAAAAGACCAGAATTTAAAATCTGCATTCTGATGCTTATTCTCCTTGGAACTAGCATTAAAAGCAGTTCTTCATATGGGAATCCATTATTTAACATTTACCTGTAAATCATATTTATTTTAAAAAATCTCAGTGTCTTCCATTGTCAGCAATGTAAAAAATCCAGGAGAGCTGAAAATATTATGAAGAAACACCGCATTTTGTCATTAAATGATAACTTGGTGAAGTAGTCCTTCAGGACTTAAGTTCCCATCATCAACATTATTACAAAGAATATTTATTAAGAACTTCCCTGCATTTGCATTCTCTGTGTTAAGAAAACCTGGCACTCCTTAAAGAAACTGGGATGGGTTCAAATACTTGCCAGTCTCATTTAATCCTATACCTTTATCTGGTACTCATGCTTGTTGTTCTCCAGGATTCAGTATTTGGCCCATAGGCATGACACCTTCTTGGGCAATCTCACCCCCTTTGCCACTAGTAACTACTCTCAACAAGTATTACAGAAATGGGAGGACTAGACTAGCATTATGGTTAAGAACACAGGTTCTGGCCATGAATATAGGCTGCCTGAGTTCAGCCTCCTCTCTGACACTCACAAACCTCTTCAAGGTTCAGTTCTTCAATCTGTAATAATACCTATTTGATAGAGGTGTGAGGTTTATACATGTTAAGATAGTAAAGTGCTTAGAACAGTTTGTCACACTGCAAGTGGTCAGTGTTGGTTATTATTATCTTTATGTCATTGATTCTCAAATCTATATTTCCAATCTGTCACCGAAACTTTAGAGCTAAATGAATTCTCTCTCTCTCTCTCAAAAAAAAAAAAAAAAAAATTGTCCTAATAGCCTAGTATCACCTGGGATGCTTATTTAAAATGCAGATTCCTGAACTTCATCCCATGTTGCATCAATCAGAATATCTGGGGATTGCACTCAGGAGTCTGTATTTTAACAAATGTCCTAGGCATTCTGATATAAAGTAAAATTTATAACCACTTTTTCCAGGTTTCTATTTATTGCCTCTGAGTCATCTGTACCAGGCTGACCCCCGAGCACCCAGAGCTGAACTTGACCCAAACTTGCTTCATTATCTCAGCCTCCAATAGTCATCCTTTGTCACTGGCATCATCTGTCCCATACTCACTAAGACATCCTAGAATTATCTTTGACTTCTGACCCTGTCAATTCCACATTTGATTCCTATGATTTCCATCTCTCCTAAATATATCCTCCTCTCCATTCCTATTGTTATTGACTTTAGTCATCCATTCCATTATTAGAGATTGAGCACCTACTATGTGGTAGGCAAGGGATACAACCATGTGTGTGTTGAGATTTCAATTTATTTTAGCTCAGGCCATTATCATTGTTCTCCTGTATTATAATAACTGTCTACTAGTTCTTTGTGTCTTTAGTCTTCAGTGCTTTCCAAATAACCCTTCACATTGCTAACTAAAATTAAGTCAGTCATATCAGTCTGTGTTTAAAGCTCTTTCACTTCTAAAATAAGGTTAACCTCCACATTGTCAGAAACAACCTATTCCAAGATGTGTTGACATCTCTGCTCTACTTCATATTACTCTCTCCATGTAGGACTCTTGCTCCAAAAACACTAAAAAATTTATAAGCCTCTCTCCCACACCATAACTGTGTCAAATGCTCATATATTTAGCTTCTACTCTTTTCCAGATGTGTGTACAGAATTTTTTGTGAGATATGAGAGCATCGCTCAGTCTTGCAGAATTTCCTGCTTCATGCCTCAGTGTCTTTCCTAGTAGTGTTTTTTCTTGCAACTTCTACAATCCCCCTGTCCCTCTCACCCCAATTCCCTCGTTGTTAGCTTACCTTATTCATCCTTCAATATTCCTCCTTCCCGGTCAATCCTTACATCCTCATGCCTAGCTTCAGTGGCCTTCCTGTGGTATTTGAAAAGAATCCTAAGCATTGTGTTCACCATGTTGGACTGTTATCTATTTGTGTGCTAGTCTTTCTAACCAGACTGAAACTCCTTGAGAGCATAAAGCTTGACCATCCTTGAATTCCTGGCAGCCCAGTGTCAAGGCAACCATAGGAATAGAGGCACCCTCCCACCCTGACCCTCTGCTCTTCTTATTCCCTAGTTCCCTCATTCTTTATGAAAGCACATCCAAACTCTGTCCAAAATCCAGCCTCCTCCCTTTTAACTGAAATCAGTTATCCCTTGGCTGTCCCTTGGACAAAAAAGCTGACATTCCAGAGATGCTACCCAGACTTTGGATAGTAGTAGACCTCAGAGAGGCTGCACTGTCCCTAGAAGAAGGCTCAGGTCATCAGGGCAGGGAATTCCAGGTCCCAAGTGATGGGAGCATGGTCTGATTTGGGGATGGGACCCGGGTAGACATGTTCCCTTTACCTGATGGAGAGGGATGAGGCTGAAGGAGGGGGTTCTCTAAAGCACAGGGTCCTGGGGAGGGACCCTCGTTATTTGGGTCTAAAGGCAGAACTGATCCTAGGCTGAATATAGAACAATGCCTGGTGCACGGCAGGGGCTCAATACAGGTAGCCAAATGGAACCTTGAATTATCATCTGACATCATTTTCTAACCTGCCACGATGTCAGGACACACTCCCATGTTGCCATCAACTGTGAGATCATATGTACCAAGAAAATTTTGGATTTTGTTTTCATGAACAAATTATCACAAATTCAGAGCTGTCACTCTATTGATGTCACTCCCACTTGCAACTGGAGTGGCTTTATGGTAGGAGAGAAAATGGTGGTGGTGGTGGTGGGAGGGTTGAGAGCTGCTGGGGTGTTTGCTCTGCTCCACAGCCTCAGCATGAGGACTCGAGAGTGGATTTCGGTTTATATTTGTGCAGATTATAAATTATACTTTTACTTTTCTATAATTTTATTTTGGTGGGGGACTTATTCAAAATTTTAGTTTTCTCATGAACTAGATTGCCTACAAAATAAAAGTGCTTAAAAATACCAATGTTTTAAAGTTGCAAATATCTCTAAAGAGAGATGAATTTCTCTTAAGTAGAGAAGTACATAGTAAAATGTCATGGACATTGAAGTTTCGGGTATGGATCCCAATTCCAACTCTACCACATATAGGTTGTGTTTTGTTGAAAAAGTAGCTCAGGGGCGCCTGGGTGGCTCAGTCGTTAAGCGTCTGCCTTCGGCTCAGGTCATGATCCCAGGATTCTGGGATCGAGTCCCACATCGGGCTCCCTGCTCGGCGGGAAGCCTGCTTCTCCCTCTCCCACTCCGCCTGCTTATGTTCCCTCTCTCGCTGTGTCTCTCTCTGTCAAATAAATAAAATCTTTAAAAAAAAAAAAAAAAAAAAAGTAGCTCAGCTTTCTGAGATTTAGTCTTTCCAGAAAACAATGGACTAATGACACCCACCTCTCAGGTCTATCGTGAGGTACAAAGAACCTAGTATATCTCAACTGCCTATACTCTGCCTAACATGGGCTCTCATTGGTATGTAAGGGGTGACGTGTAATAGATTTTTATTTTGATCTATCTGGTCAGGGGATGAGGAAGCAATAAAAGCAGAACACAGATAGAACTAGGTGGAAAAATAGAAAGTTGACGCACAACAGAACTAAAATCCTGTCAGAGACATTCTTTTGACATTCCTGATAGATAAACACAACAGAAGACAAAACAACAACTAAACTATTCAATCTGCCTTTTCCAGAATTCTTTAGTGAATCAGGGATTAGAGAGAAAGAGAGAGGGAACCTGCACCTAGGAGAAGGGGATAGCCAGATTGGAGAAGAGCAGCCCCCAGGGGGCACAACCACTGCATACACAGCCAGGCCAGACGTTCCTGGCTCAGGTAAGCAGGTGTCACAGCATAGTGACGGGCCCTTTGGAAGCCCAGTCACAAAGACTGTTTAAGAACAGTGCCAAGTCTCAGGGACGGGGAGGGCTCACCTGGAGCTCGGAAGAATAACTCAGAGTGGGCCCAACCCAGAGATAGGTGCCTATGGGATCGGAGATCTGCTGCAAAGGGGCCCAGTGTCAGCAGTGTCCGAGGTCAGGCCAACTGAGGCTTGCAAATAAGAGCTGAAATTCACTTTCTGGGTCTCAAGGAGTCATTAAGTACTAAGACCTAAGAGTTTAAGTGGAACTGAAGAGTTTCCTGGGAGCTTGGGAGGTAGAGAAGCAAAGGAGTGAAGCAAAAGGCAGCTGGTAGCTGATGTGCATAAATACTGATGTATATCAGTTTGCTGAATCATTTACCCTTCTTAGCTGTTACTAAACTTAGTCTCCTCCATCTTTTGTGGAGTTAGTTTTCCTAAATTCACTTTTCTGCTGTTCTTCCAGAATCTTTTGGACTCTGACGAGTAAAAATACCAATCATCTGGCACTTTCTTCCTACCCTTACAAAATGGCATCCAAACAGAAACCAGACCAGACCAGGAGAGTAGTTAAAGACCATCTTGTCCACTGATTTGGAAACTTCTTTTAGCCATGGGCAAACACAGTTTGGTACAGAGGCACTGTATGTAAAAAAGACACAAGGGGAGCTGCTTTGGGTGCAGAAAGGGAATGTTTGTTGGGCACGGGAGCAGAGACCCTGGAGCTCTGCCAGATGGCTTGTCTCCCTTCCAGCACCCACATCCTGCTCAGAGAGCAGAGTTTGAAAAATGCCAATCTAGTCCAGCTCCCAATTCCTTATCCCCTTCTTTAAAATCCATGTCACATAGCTGCCCACGTGCAGGGAAAAAATCCCTCACTCTCTAAAGCAGCATGTTCTATCTTTGGCTAGTTCTTCCTTTTTTCGTACCACCATGCTTTGTTTTTCTGAAATGTCCACACATAAGCACTCTTTGGTACCACACTAAGACATTTTATCCTGAGATCCCTTGACTTAAATCAAGGATTTCACAAAACTCCCAACTTACATCTTTGGAGTATATCTGTGTTTCATTTTTATTGCAAACACCATACTGAAAACAGAAAAAGGAATATTATTTTTGGAAAAAGGAGGGTCTGCTGGGAAGCAATCTCAACAGGATGTGGGAAATAAAGAGCATATAAATTAAGCACGTATATATATAAACAAAAGCACAGTCCCTAAAACGAAATATCTAATCAATGTTGGAATGTCAAAATAAAAACAACCGAGTAACAAAACTCCTCAGTAATAAAGTCTTCTTGATTAAAGGGGGGGAAAAAGCAAAGTAAATTTATGTCACAAAAGCATATCAAAGGCATACTTATATAAAAGAAGTAATGCATTGTTGACCTACAAAGAAATAGTATATATAGCAGGCATCATTTTAACTTATAATTCTGAGATAATATGTATCATTTAACCTCAAAAACAACTATTAAAGTGAAGAGCACTTTGCATATCATGACTTATATGTGGCACAGTTTTTGTATTCAGAACCTGTCAATATTAAACTTATGATTGAAAGCTGCTATTCCAGGTGACATTAGGCTACACCGAGTTTCATTGTCATGAGGAAAAGAACTCTCTAGTTGTAGCTGACCAGCATGTGAATGCAGCCACCAAAAATGCTAATATGATTTTAAACTGTTAATAGAAATATTGGTCTGGACAGCAAAATCTAAGTTTGATATTTAAGACAAAGGGTTGGAGTTGCAATCTGCCTTGGACAGCTGGGATATCTCCAAATGTTGTGTGTTCTTTTATTTTTTATTTAAGATTTTATTCATTTATTTGACAGACAGAGATGCAATGAGAGAGAAGGAACACAAGCAGGGGGAGTGGGAGAGGGAGAGGGAGAAGCAGGCTTCCCGCTGAGCAGGGAGCCCGATGCGGGGCTCGATCCCAGGACACTGGGATCATGACCTGAGCCGAAGGCAGACGCTTAATGACTGAGCCACCCAGGCGCCCCAAATGTGCATTCTGAGTGGACAAAATGGAAACTACATCATTCAAGGAGCAAAGAAAGTGGGCATATCCAAACTGGAGAAGAGATGACTCCTGAGGAATTTGATGGTCATTTCCAGGATCTGGAAGGCTATCATAGAAATAGCAGAGACATATCTCTACACATAGAAATGTTCAGAAATAAAATAGATAGTAATGGAAGAATTCAGACACCTGTAGGAGGGGTAATTAAAAAAAAGCCAGGAGTCATTTGGTGGAGATGTTTTAGTTAAATGTTTTTCAAATATGGTTCAAGACGTATTTGAAAGTCATAAAATGAAACCAACTTAGTGGATTATTACATTTTTTTCCTTTAAAGAGAATAAAATAGGAAATATTCATGTTCTGGAACTGCTGAAAATGTGTATAAAGGCACATATTATCTTGTTATTATTTCATGAAACTTTTGTTATACACACTTATGAGTTGTATTCGAGGTCTCAGTATAAAATAAATTTCTTCTTTCAAGTAAGCTCTATGCCCAACGCAGGGCTTGAATTCTTAACCCTGAGATTGAGAGTGGCATGGTCCACCGACTGAGCCAACCAGGTGTCCCCTAAAATGAATTTCTTCTTGTGAATTGCAGTCAAGAAAAGTACAAAAATCACCGTTTCAGTTAACTTCTTAATTCCCAGGAGAAAAATCAGGAGCCAGACACACCTGGAGTAGCATCTTAGTCACAAAACTTATTTAGCCTCTCTGTGGTTAAGTTCCCCATTTAAAAATGGAGGAAACAATGACGGTTACCTCTGAAATTTACATACATATATATATTACGTGTTAAAAAGATACATCCAAATGCTTTTTATAGATTATGTAAATCATCATTTCTGCCTTTAGCTTCTTCAGAATTACTTTAAAGAAAATCAGAGGTTTTGTTTGTTTTCTTCATGTGCTGGCCCTGACATGCACTAATACAGGTGGCCTTGAGAAGAGAAGTCAATAGGACAACATCCTTGGAAGCAGGTTGTGGTGGCAGGGAAGGGTGGCAGAGTGCGTGCCCATCTCCTTAATACAGTAACGTGATTCATTCCCAGATGCCCAGATGTGGCTCCTTTGCTTTCCGCCATGGCCTTGGAGGGAAAGGAAGCCTTTCCATTTTTCTTCAATGGCTCCATTGCAACTGTTAACTTTGGCTGTTGGTGTTTTCCCAGCTGGGACTGAACATTCATGTTATCAGAGAACTGAACATCTTGGCCCCTCGTGTGTGAGCCCCATTGTCTGACAAGGGCTGGGGTGCAGGGTGTTGTACCAATGGTGTTTATTGCTGTTTGGGTAACAGGAAGAAACCTGGTACTTTTGTGCTGTTCAAACACTCATCCTATTCATGGCCATTGTTTATGCCAGAGGAAAATGTTCTCACAGAGAAACCAATAATTTAGCAAATATTTGAGCGGGAGGTTGAATAGTTTCTATTGGTGTCTTTATTAGTGATCTCTATTTCTGAATACAATGCGACTCTGTTATAAAAGTGTTCTCTACTACAGATTTGGTTTATTGCAAGCCAAATCTTGTTCCCCATGTACAGAGTAAAATCTTTATCACCACAAGACAAAAAGCCTAATATGTGGAATTCTAGTTCCTGACTTCTAGGATAATAGGATGAACTGCAATAATATATATCTATATATTTTTATATATGCATATATACATACAGCTCTCATTTTAGAAGATGAACAAAGTAAATAAAATAAAACATGAGATGACATTGTAGATATTTCAGAAAGTGTACAAGTGCTACCATTCATTTTCATTAAACCAACAAAGTTTTCCAAATTAGAGTAGTGAAATAAAATATGTACTCAAAAAAAAAAAAATTAGAGTAGTGAATTGGGTAGATGGAAGAGGGTTTTTAGACTCTGAGGAATATCTAGAGGTTCATGAGCTACTGACTCATCTTTCCAACTTTTGATTAGAATAAACCGGGACAACTGAGGAAGACCCAATTTTCTGAAATGTTACTTGTGGCATTTAGTAGGTTAAAAGTCCTCAAAGTCAAGTGTGTAGAAATAACTTTATTTATCTGTAAATTGACTTAAGTTTTATTTCTAGCCTGCATTCTTCTTGGTTGTGCATATGTTCTGGGAGGGCCTAGCTCTGGCCAACTCTTCAAGAGCATAGTGGCATCTGGTCCTCAGATCATCTTTTCATGCAGGCATCCCCTGAAATATCCTTGGTCCTACTGACCTCTCATCATTGTTCCATGCAGATCCATGCTGGGTTGTCCTATGTTCTCAAATGTAAAGCCACGGGGCATTCAGCAATCTCTTAGATCCTACCAAGTCCCTCTAGGGGGCACAGGAGTCATTCAACTGCTGCTGGGTCATGTTGAGCCACGGAAAGCTCCCTGAGCCTGCCTGAGGTCAACCCACCTCAGTGCTCACCCTCATGTGCAGAGGAGACCTTGCAGTCACAAACCACTTGGGGATGTGAAGGGACTATGAGGCTCCCTAAGGCCTGAACTTTTTTTAGATTCTGTTGCTCCACCTGCACTAGACCCAGGATGCCTGGAGGTCTAGGGCCTTCTCTTCCTATGCACACTGTGGATCTGTAACTTCTCTGGTCTTTCTCCTTCCCTGGGGCTATGCCAAAGAAGAAATCATAGGTCCCTCTAATCTCGGAAACCACATGCCCATTGGAGGCCTTGCTCTCATTCTTCCCAAAGTTTGGCCTTCAGTAGGGGACAAGGCATAGGATTTATCTTTCTCAGGGATACACAGTGTCTTCATGGCTCTTCTCTCCTTCTCTCAACCAGAGGTCTTGTCCAGAACCCTAAGAATTGGGAAAACTTTATTCTTATGCACTAAATATTCTCCCAGATATACTGTCTAATTTTTGAAACCCCAAAGCCAAGAACTGACTCATTTGCTCTCTGCTTTCTGTTGTGTTATCAATTCCTAGAGAAGATCTAACTGATTAAAAGGGAAATGGTCAAGGGTTACAAGAAATAGGGAGAAGAAAACATAGCTTTCTCTTTTAAACAATTTCTTTTCACCATAGTAACTGTTTTTATTGGTTTTGTTGGCATAGCCGCCGTTGTTTGAGGAGCCATGGGGCACTCAGAACTATGAGAATGATCAATGGATTGTACTAGCCTTGCTCTTTTTCTTCCATTGGAAGAATACTTAGGCAAAGTATAGTGAAAAACTTGGATCATTAGGGCGCCTGGGTGGTTCAATTGGTTGAGCGACTGCCTTCGGCTCAGGTCATGATCCTGGAGTCCCGGGATCGAGTCCCGCATCAGGCTCCCTGCTCGGCAGGGAGTCTGCTTCTCCCTCTGACCCTCCTCCCTCTCATGCTCTCTGTCTCTCATTCTCTCTCTCTCAAATAAATAAAATAAAATCTTTAAAAGAAAAAAAAAAAGAAAAAAAAAAAAAGAAAGAAAAACTTGGATCATTAGACCAGACAGAGGTATTTTAAAAATATTGTCTTGGGTCAACAGCCTATCTACCTTAGTAGTCACTTTTAACAGGAGTACCCGGGATTATATTATAAATATAATTTCTTTCTATGACCTCAAAAAATGAAAGTATCATCTCTAACTTCATGATTTATCACTAAATTCATTCATGAATTTATTGTTTTCTTTTGAAACAAGTTTATATGTCTTATTTATCTATTATTCTAGGCTAACATATTCCAAATTCTTATTGTTATACAAAGTTGAATTTTATTTCCATTTTAGTAAGCGTCAAGATTTACCTTTAGTATGAAGAAATTAGGGAAATAATCCCTTCATTATAATATCTGTAGGAACTGATCATCCCCTCGTCTATTTTTGTGATTTGGATCTTAGAAGTTTCTGTTATGTTTTTCGTGAAGAATGGATGAAATATAATTCATAATGAGTAGACTTTTCAGTACCCTTTCAAATAAAGCCAAAGCCAAAATAGATAGATCATTTTGTTTCTAGGAGGATAAAGGACTACACACACACACACACACACACACACACACACAGGTTGTGTTGATTCTAAAATACCTTCCTAGACATGGCCTGAATCTACATGTTATGAACCACTTGGGCAATTTTTGTGACAATCTTGAGTTGGGAGTTTAAAGTACATCTGTGGCTTTTCTGTTTATGCCCACAACTCTGAGATCAGGCAGGGTGTTAGAGAAAGACAATGGGATTTGGAGCCAAGGGCCTGAGTTCTAATAAGCTCTCCATCCTTACTATCTGTGTGATCTGGGAAAATATTTCACTTCTCTGAGTTCTAATTTCTGAGGTATAAAAAAACAATTAATAATACTTAGCTCTCAGGTTTGGTGGTAAAGAATTCTGTGCTGAGTAAAATGTAAACATTAATTGGTGGTGTTATCTGTATTACATTGAAGCCATTGACTTTTGGGGGTAGCCATGGAAAACCAATCCCTTCACCCCTGCTTTAAATGAAGAGTTTCTTTCCACCTAGGTAACATCAAATTGGGTTGGGTTTAATGACATATGTTAGTGACACAGAACAGTATCCTCAACTGCAGAGATCAGGTTGGGTAGTTGGAAGATTTTTACAAGAACCCATGTATGGCTACTGGACTCACAGGAGTTCCACTAATTCATTCACTCATTGGTACATTTATTGACCACCAACTAAGTACCAAGCATTGCACTAAGCACTGAGGAATAGATCTGAATAAGATATGGTCCTTGCTTTCATGGTCTAGTTGGAGGTGAAGGTGAACAGAAATATAAACATATAATTATAATATAAAAATATAAGTTCCACATTAGAGGTATGTCTGAAGAATGAAGCACAGAGGAAGGAACTACAAATTCTGCCTGGGGGCCGTGAGGGCAAGTTTCACAAACAGTCATCTCAGCTCTTTTGACCAAAGAAGATTGAAAAATGGCGTGGGTGTGGGTGTGTGTATGTGTGTGTGATGGGGTTTCAATGTACACTCATTTGTAAAAATAAAATTTCTATATGATCCCATTTCTATAAAATGCAGTGAGTGCCTCTGACCTCCTAAATCCTTTACCCCTTCCCTTTTCCAGAAGATGTATTCATTTTTTTTAACAGGTCATATACTCTTAGAAGGGATTCATCAAGTTGATTAATGGATAGGCTATTTAATGTATTCAGAGGAATAATATGTCAGTAACTTCAATTCTGTTTTTGACATGAATTAATCATTTTCCCCCTTGAGTTCCTCTCCCACATAAATCAGTTCTCTCTACCCATTCTGGTAAAGATTTTACATCAGTGGTTATCTGAGACTGGGGCAGATCATCTCTGAGGTGGTTTGTCTCTCCAAAGTGTCTAAAGGGGACTCAAAATTTCAGAAAACAAAAAGCATACATTCTCATGTAAAAGATGTAAGAAGGAGAACAAACTGGGATGAGCTGATAACTTAGACATCTCCTTGGTATGCTGAACAATTAGTGGTTACCCAATGGCTTTGGAACTAGTCTTAAATAGGTTTCACACCTCAATTTCCCAACGTTCTCTGGAATGAAAACTACCAAAGCAGATTTCTTAGCAGTTAACTCTTTCTGGAATCTATATGAAACACCAAAGGTGGGTTCTAAGAAGTGTATCAGGAATCAAATAAAAACATCTAAATTCACAAATATATTTTTATAAAAATTTTAATTTAATACTCATCTTTTAAAAGTGCAGGAGGATGTAGTAAGCTAAGAATTGCATCCTGAATGCCACAGGCAAATTTATTTAAGAGTATAAAAAAAGAAGACACACAGATATTCAGAAACAGATGAACCAAAAAAAAAAAAAAAAAAAAGCCTAATGACTCAATGTTAACTTAACAGTGGGTTGACTTGGTTTTAGTTCCATGTATGGGCAAAGGTTCAAGTTGGATCTCGTTTTATTCAAACTGGTTTTCCCACCATCTTTAGTTACATCGTGACAGAACTCCCACTACTATGCCTCAAATACCAAACACTTTGCCGATACTTTTATTGGATTAAAGAAAAGAGATCTCAAGTAAACATGTTTTGATACCCCCAAAGAGCATGAATATCTTTTTCGCTTAGTGTCCCTTGTTTCTTATTTTTTTTCTAGATTCTTTCACCACACCTCTTTGCTGCCAGCTATTTTTGTAGAGAAGGAATCCGTAAAGGGCAAATGCCCACCCTGTTCATTGCTCAGTCAACCTCCAACAAGGCCCAAACCTGTTTAGCTACAAATACAGTATCATTATTTTGCACAAAACTTCTAGCCACTGTCCTTTAAAGTGGACTGCAGTTCTTAAAATTTGCAGAATCCAAGGAATGCCTCAGTTTATTTGTCATAAAAAGAAAGAAAAGTGGCTTCATCTCATCTAAGAGCCCTAAGATATTTTACAAAGGCTACTGGATCCAGCAGGTGGTATTGCCGATAGATTAAAGCCACGAACTGCTCTGGTCTCCGCATTAATGACATGTACGACATCCCAAAAGGTCTGGCAAACTGCATAAAGCAAACTGGGGTTGTTCCCATTTTCTTAGGCCTATGGGCTCAGTTTTTGATTAGCAAAAGTCCACTTTCAGAGAAAAATGTAAATGTGCCTATTTCCAAAATACTTCAGAAAATATTTACTTTTGCCTCCAGAATGCCTTAAAGGCACCTCCATTTCCACCTCTGTTACCTACTTCTGTGCTCAGTGTGAACCATTTCTTCAAAATGGGAGGACTTAGATTCTCTTTTCCATTCCATAACATCAATTGACCTGAACAAATCATGATTTTTTCTTAGCTCAACAGTAGCTTACCTCCCCCAGGATGCCTTCAAACAGTTACTTAAAAGGTTTTCATGGTTGGATTGGTCTCAGCCTAGAATAATTTAAGAGTCAATGGTAAAGGGCACAGGAATAAAGAGAGCCCCGGGCAGCTGGTACACTTGATTGAAAAGGAGTCCTACTTTGGGCCAGAAATTACTGTTTATGCTTGGGATACAATAGGTACTACAGTAAGTTATTAGCAATGTGTCTTATTTAAGACCAAAGGCCAGATCATAATCACAAAAACGTGCAGAGATTTTTAAAAAGAACATGGAATAATTTAGATCTTTTTGATAGCTTATCACCAAGTATTATACTGAATAAAGTGAATCCAGTAAAGAAAACATGAGACATCAGGTTCAATCAATGGTTGGTTCTAATTATGTTCTGTGTGTGGCCTTGGAAGGCAAAGAATAGGATTTTGCCAGTAGCATGTCATTTCCTGCCCATTTATGCCCAGAAGGCCAAATGGGTTTGTATGTTGGTGGAAGAATACAGAAGTTTATTCTAACAATAAGCTTTAGTTTGAGAATGGGGACCAATTATATGAAGCAGTTTCCTTCTAAATAAGCATTCTGGAGATTATTACATCACTTAAAAGTGAAGTACTGCAATGTGTTAGTTTCATATTGATGAATTCTGCCTGAATCTGGAAAGGTTGCTCAGTGCTCCTATTGGGCTCTCTATGACCTATAGCTGGTCTCAGCTTCAGTTCTTATCTGTATTATGGCCACAATGACACATGTATATTAGTTGTCTCTATATTCAATATACAGGGTTATACCTTTTGTTATTTTAAAGTACCAGAAAGATATCATGGAAAGGTTATATGGTGGGTGTGGATAGGAGGCAGAGAGGTGGGAGGAAGGGAGTATTCCCTAGTAAAGCCAATTTACACCTCAAGTACATAAGAAAACCATCTAAAAAATATTCTGACCATTGCTTTAACTAGTCGTTGATTATAGAGTTTTCATCTTCAAGAAATGTGGATGTGCTTACATGGCAATCAGAATGACAGAGTCATCATTATGTCTACCAATCACATTGCCTTATAATATGACCTTTGTTAATCAGATTGTCAAAAGTAGTATTCAGAGCAGTAATTCAGAAATTGTTCTTATCTCTCTCATAAAAGGAGATATAACCAAAATGCTACAATGCCAGTGAATCTTCAAGGAAATATTGGAGCGTGTTCTACTGATGTTTTTATAAAGGAAACAAAAGCAGACTATATTATAGTTGAATAGAAGAAAGGTATTCTAATAAGAAATGCCAATGAATGTCAAGGAATGACATTTCTAACAAGAAATGTCAAATGTCAAGGAATATAATAAACAATAAAGCAGTGTAATTCTTTAATGAGATAAATTCATAAAGTAATATAGAAAGCAATTATTAAAAATTTTTAGTAAATAAAAATCTATTTGAAAGCTTTTGAAATTGATTTTATCATAGCACATAAGAATGTTGGAAAAAGAAGGAGTAAATATCAATAGTCAGTAAAAATATGTGAAGAGGTTAACATAGGCATATTGCATTTTCTTTCTCAGCATGAAAGAATCAAAGTAAATGCAATAATTTACCGACAATACAAAGCTTTGAAATTCAAGTTGCTAACAAATCCAGAGAAATTCTTTCTGTATTATCCATATTATGAAAGGTTGAAAACTGATTTGGTCATTTGAAATGACTTAGATATTTAACACCAAATATCTAGGACTGGATGGATACACAGATAAGAACTAAAATTCTGCCATTGCATTCATAGGAAAGGTGATTCCGAGTCTCCTTCACTTACTAACATGTATATTCAGGTTTTCTTATTTCTAGATAAATTAATACAAAAAGAGGATTCTACTTCGTATTTTTCAGACTGAAGAAAAAAGGAACATAGGAGTATGGATGAACAGTTTTATCCTTGCTAGTTATTACCTTTCTTTTCACTTAGCCAAGTATTTTTAAATCATATGGAAATTAATATGAGGAATTCTTTTTATTTATTTATTTATTTATTCATGAAAGTCAGAGAGAGAGAGAGAGAGGCAGAGGCAGAGGGTGAGAAGCAGGCTCCCCGCCTAGCAGGGAGCCCGATGCGGGACTCGATCCCAGGACCCTGGGATCATGACCTGAGCCGAAGGCAGACACTTAACCGTCTGAGCCACCCAGGTGCCCTAAATATGAGGAATTCTTAATCGCAGGAAACAAACTGAGGGTTGCTGGAGTGGGGGGTGG
>NC_138376.1:103469344-103493762 GCF_054177405.1 Leptonychotes weddellii | reverse complement strand
CCTGGTGATGGGTATTGAGGAGGGCACGTTCTGCATGGAGCACTGGGTGTTACGCACAAACAATGAATCATGGAACATTACATCTAAAACTAATGATGTAATGTAGGGGGATTAACATAAGAATAAAAAAATTTAAAAAAAAATCATATGGAAATTATTCAACTAACATGATCTGAAAGAAAAACATCACCACACACTTGGCTAAAAAGTAAAAGCACAGGTGAAAAATGTATCTGTCAAAAAAACATTTCAATAAAATCAAGGGCAAAGGTTAACATGACTGAAGGTCAGACTAACCCTCTGGAACCATGGAGACTGCTTAATTGATTTGAAAACTGTAATTGTATTTACTTGTCTTTTGTTGGAACTATTCCTAAGCCATTCTAGAGGGATAAATTTAGCATTGTCAAGGAAAGAAACCTCAGCACCTTTCTTAGGGTAGTGGCCTGTTAGAGATAGCCTTTGAGCTTTCTTTATGCCAAGAACCATAGTGATGGTTATTGCATCCCAGGTATTGATTGTGATCTTAGAAATGTAAGAAAAATACCCAAAACCTCTCACCTGTAGCCAAAACCTCTCTACCTGCTTTCTGAGCGCAATATCTTAGCTGCTGTACTGTGGAAAAATGGGAAATCTTTCTAGATGGACTCTTTTTTTTATGATTTATTTACTGGGGTGTCTGGGTGTTTCAGTCAGTTAGGCATCTGCCTTAAGCTCAGGTCATGATCCCAGGGTCCTGGGGTAGAACCCCATGCTGGGCTCCCTGCTCAGTGGGGAGTCTGCTTCTTCCTCTGCCTCTGCCCCTCCCCCCTACTTGTGCCTGTGCTCTCTCTCTCTCTCTGTCAAATAAATAAAATCTTAAAAAAAAGATTTACTTATTTGAGAGAGAGAGAGCACATGAGTGGGGGGAGTGGCAGAGGGAGAGACAGAATCTCAAGCAGACTCTCCACTGAGGGCAGAGCCCAATGCAGGGCTCCATCTCACAACCCCAAGATCACAGGACCTGAGCTGAAATCAAGAGTGGAAGGCTTGACTGACTGAGCCACCCAGGTGCCCCGAGAGGTACTCTTTAATACCACATTCCAGAGCACAAAGTCAGGACGTTAAAAGCCAGGTATTTTTATGTTTCTTCACATAAGTGGAAAGGAATACAAACTTTGGTTGATAGATTTTCTGATGTTCCCTGTCGCTTGTGAAACAGGACCCCAAAAAATGAATTGGACATTTTTTTCTTTAGCTCTATGCCTGTGGTGTCCAATATGGTAGCCATTAGCCACATGTGGCTATTTATTTATTTTTTATTTTTTATTCTTTTTAAAGATTTTATTTATTTATTTGACAGAGAGAGAGAGAGCACGGGTAGGCAGAGCGGCAGGCAGAGGGAGAGGAAGAAGCAGACTCCCCACTGAGCAAGGAGCCCAATGTGGGGCTCGATCCCAGGACCCTGGGATCATGACCTGAGCCGAAGGCAGACGCTTAACGACTGAACCACCCAGGCGCCCCAATTTAAATCTAAGTTCCTTAAACTTGTAAAATCAAAAATTCAGTTCCTCAGTTGTACCAGCCATATTTTAAACATGCTCACTAGTCACATGTGGTAATGCACATCACCTTGAGTAAGAAAGTTATAGGATATTTCTATCATTGAAAAAGTTCTACTGGACAGTATTGCTCTACAGTATAAATGATTATTTCTAACGTCTTATATTTGCATTAAGCAACCTCATCAGTAGGTTTGTACCATCATTTGTATTTTATAGGCAAAAAAGCTGTGATTCCAAGAGGTTAAATGACTTGTCAAGGTGACACGAGTGAGGATTTGCAAAAAGCTGAGACTCACCTAATTTTTAGCAGGGTCATCTGACTTCTATCAAGTGTACTTTCACAGCAACTTCACACTCAAAACAGATGAGTTCCCCCAAATAATCGGAATTCCCCACTGAAGATTTCTTTTTTCTTTTTTTTTCTTAGATTTTATTTATTTGACAGAGAGGGAAAGAGAGAGAGAGAGAGAACACAAGAGGGGGTGCAGCAGGCAGAGGGAGAGGGAGAAGCAGGCTCCCCGCTGAGCAAGGAGCCTGATGTGGGACTCGATCCCAGGACCCTGAGATCATGACCTGAGCCGAAGGCAGATGCTTAACCAACTGAGCCACCCAGGTGCCCCCCCCAACTTAAGATTTCTTACACAAGATTGTCAAAGGTAAAGGGAGACTATCATGTGGTTATAGAAATGCATCACATTTCCTTCTCCTTGCTTCTAAATTATGTTGAACTTTACCCCCGTGTCTTATTTCATATTTTGGATCTTTCCAATTCATGGCCACCAATCCCTAATTTTTCACTTTAATTTATCTTTATAAATATTTTACCCTGATGTTTTAGTCCCTTCTCTGGATCTAACCCATATGGAAAAACTTTGAGCCACAGACTTGCAGATTTCTTTCACTCATAGACTCTAAAGGCGGTCTTGACTGTGGCTGGGGAAAATGGATGCTAATGTCCAGGATCACCTGGCTGAGATTCTGATCTTGCAAGTACTATAGGCAATGAGCAAACCATAAGTTATAAACATAGACCATGTGATAGACCACTGCAAGCTCATTAGCAGTTTGGATTTCTGATGACCAATATGATCACAAAAGTCAACACTGTTAAAAAAAATGGGCAGCAACAAATAGTATAAATGATTTGAATATATTATCTCTATTTTGCTAACTTCTTCATGGTCACAGTTAACACATGTATACTTAATAAAGATATCACTCACCCTAAAAATGTACAATTTTAGATAAATTTCCTCAATGACCCAAACTTCTTTATTCTTCCTGATTTTCTATTTGTTTGATCAGTTATTGAGATGTTGGTGTCTAAATCTCTGACTATATTGTGGATTTGTCTATTTCTTTTTATAGTTCTATTGGTTTTGCTTCATGTATTTTGAAGGTCTATTATTAGATGCATAAATGTTTGCAACTCAATTAATCAGATATGTCCTGATTAATTGAAACCTTGATCATAATAAAATGAATTTAATTATCCCTGGTAATATTATTTGTTCTCCAATATACTTTTGTCATATTAATATAGTCACTCTAGCTTTTTTTTGGACTAGTTTAGCCAGGCATACAAGTTTCGACTTACTTGTTTCTTTATATTTAACCAGTTTCTTATGGGTAGCTTGGGTCTTGCTTTTTATCCATTATGACACTTGATGCCTTTTAGTTGATGTGTTTAGACTACTTAGATTCAATGCTATTATCGATATAGTTGAATTTAAATATACCATCTTGTTCTTACTTTGTTATCTAAACTTTTAATTATTTCTCACATATATTTTTCCCCATGTATTTTTTTTTCATCCAAAGTAACTGCTCTTAAAACTTCCCTGGAACATTGTGTGTGTGTGTATTTTATTCTGTGCCATGTTATTACATGTATAGATTTGTGTGACCACCACCACAATGAAGATAAAGAAGTGTTTCATCTCAAAGATGCCTCATGCTACCTTCCTACAGCCCCCTCCACCTCTCCAACCTCTGATAACCATTAATCTATTCTCCATCTTTATAATTTTGTCATTTCAAGAAAGTCATCCTACATGCAATAATACAGTGTGTAACCTTTTGAGAGCATAATTCTCTTGAGATTATTTTAGGTTTTTCCCATATCAGTAGTTCATTCCTTTTAATGCTGGCTAGGACTCATGGCATATATGTACCACAGTTTGTTTAACTGTTCTCCCAGTGAAAGATTATTTGGGTTGTGTCCAGAAGAACAAAAACAACAACAGATTTTTCTCTGCTAAAGATGCTGTGAAGGGAATAAAAAGAAAAGCTACAGACTCGAAAAATATTTGCAAACCACTTATCCAACAAAGGACTTGCATCTAAAATATATAAAGAACTCTCATAAGCCAACTGTAAAAAACAAACAATTAGAAAATGGGCCAAAGACATGAAGAGACATTTCACTAAAGAAGGTATTCAGATGACAAATGAATATATAAAAATATATTCAGCATTATTAGTCATTAGGGAAATACAAATTAAAATCATAATGAGATATCACTATATATCTAACAGAATGGCTAAAATAAAAAAAATGGTAATAATACCAAATGCTGGTGAGGATGTGGAGAAACTGGACCATCCATTCATCACTGATGGGATTGCAAAATGGTACAGTTAGTCTGGAAAGATTATGCCAGTTATTTACAAAGAAAGACATGTGCTTACCATATGACCTAGCAATAAAAGGTTTGGCTTTTATTCCAGAGAAATAAAAATTTAAGTTCACACAAAAACTGTATGTGAATGTTGATAGCTCTTTATTCATGATAGAGAAAAATAAAGGAATTTTTTAAAGGGTATAAATTCAAAGGACAAAAAGCACTGGTGGATTTACTATGAAGCTTTAGGGTTACTTTAGGGCCTACTCTTTGCTTGCATGGTGCCTTCCAAGGCTTTAGGAGGGACTCTAGCGATGTGTTCAAGTGGTCATTTATTTTTGTAAGATTTACAAAGGTAAGCATTTTTTACTATAATTAGTTAAGATTGATGTGTATTTCCACTCTGACTTCTCCTTCATCACAGTGCGTCTTGCATTGGATGGTGGCTATGGTCACTTTTGAGATCTAACTAAGGAAGTTTATTTGGGTGTACATTGAGTTTTGGTTTAGAAGAATATATTTATGTTGCATGCAATCATTTCTGTGAATAGGTATATTATCGCAAGCCATCCTAGGTTCTAGGAATATTTTTGCTACTCACTTTACGAACACACTAGGCATCACAATGCAAATATTCAAGGTCAGAAATTGTTTTGTAATATTACTGTTCCCATGATACCAGTATATCCAAGTAGTGCCAAAGTAATAATTAAAATATACAAAGCCAGAAACTAATGTCTAAAAAATTTTTCCAAACATCAGATATATGAAATTGTAAGTGAATAATTTGGTGTCATATAGACCATTTTTTTTCTGTTTTGATGAGAATTTTATGAACTCTGACTTATGGATTTCTTGTATTTATAGAACATAGAACAATGTCTTCATATAGTATCAACTCTGTCTGTGTATAAAGTCCCATGTTTTGTGCATCCTGACTCAAAGAAAAAGAAAAAGGTTAACCATGCTAAAGAAAAGGTTGAAATACTGTTCTATTTTCTCCAAAGAAAGTGTTGCTACAAAATGGTCCTCATATAAAGAGACAAAGTGTATCTAGTCAGAAAAATTGTGGGAGAAAAATATTATAGAGTTGCATCAAGCCACTAACCAATAAAAATATTCTGTCTTTTAAAATTTTGTGATATCTGTAGTATTTTTAAAAATTTGTTACTTTTAGATCTTATTTTCTGATTCAAAATAAATATTCACTTTCAAATCAAATTTTGTATTCATAATTTTATCTTCATTTTCTTAAAGAGTGTATTCAAAACTGTACAAACATTTTTGGTACAATTTTTTGTACAAATTTTGTATGGTACAATTTTGTACAAAATTGAAACCTAGATCTGTCCCAAGAGAAGAGAAGAGAAGAGAAGAGAATTGGGAATGAAATTTGGAAGCTGGAAAGCAGATGGATGAGTAACTTAGCCAACCAGCAAGTGCCTATGCAAACAGTAAGGGTTCTTAAAGCTTAAGCTAAATCCTAAGCTGGTGGTAGTAGAAGCATAGAAGCATATATAGAACCCCAGAAAGGCTCAGATAATCCAAACACAGAGGAGCATATCAAGATGAAACCAGGAAGACCAAGTAAAATCTGCTTAAGAACTAAGTGTTCATGACATTATATAACCATTGAATATTAATTTTATGAGCAATTGTTACATTCCCTCAATTCATTGAGAGAAAGAGGAAACTAAATGTGTATGAGGAGTGAGATAGGGGTGTAAGCGAGTTAAGTTTTCACCATCCATAGTACTCAATTAATGAAGCTATCTAAATTGGAAAAATCAAGAAAGAAAAGCATAAACATTTTATTTAAAAATATGGAAGGAAATATCAAGAAAGTTATAAAAGGGTTGAAAATGGTTTTGTCTCAGGAACAGAGTAAGAGATAGAGAGGGAAAGGGACATGGAGGTAGTATTTTTTGTTATAAGCTTTGTCCAAACATTTAAATTTAAAATTAAAATTTGTGAATATGCTTGCCTTTGCATTTCATTTGCTATGCCTTGGAGTTCTTCCTATAGCAGTACATATAGGTATGTTTTTTTCTTAATGACCGCAGAATGATCTATTTTATTGCTATAATGTAATTTACTTAACCAAGCTTATATTGATGGACATTTAATTTGGCGTCAGATCTTTTAAATTACAAAGCCTCAGGGGGAAATTTCTCATGGCATATTTTTGCTTATATACATATAGGATAAATTCCTAGCAGTGTATTTTTAAAAACTATTTGAAAGAGAGTTTTGTTTTATCTTTTGCATTTTTACAAAGTAACATTTTTAGACTAGTCTCTTTAAAAAAATGTGGATATAGTACAGAGAGTTTTCATATACTCGTTATTAATATCTTACATTAGTATGGTATATTTTAAGTTAGTGAACCAATATTGATAAATTTTTATTAACTAAACTGCAAGCTTTATTCAGACTTTTTCAGTTTTTAACTCATGTCCTTTTTCTAGTCCAGGATCCCATCCAGGATACCACATTAAATTTAGTCATCATGTCTTCTTAGGGTTCCCTTGGCTGCAACATTGTTCCAGACTTTCCTTGTTTTTGGTGACATTGGCAGTCTTGAGAAATAGTGGCTAGGTATTTTGTAGAATGGCCCTCAAATGGGATTTTTCTCTTGGTTAGGATGGAGTTATGTCTTTTTGGAAGGAAGACCACAAAGGGAAAGTGTCATTTTCACCACATTATATCAATGGTGCATGCAATCAACATGACTTCTCACTGTTGTTGCTAACCTTGAAGCTCTATTTGTCAGATTACTCCACTGTAAAATCATACTTATTTCTCACCCCTTTTCTACTACCCTTTTAACATTTCTTGCAAGGCAGGTCTGCTATCAATGAATCCTCCCAGTTTTTGCCTGTAAAAAAAACAAAACAAAACTTTATTTCTTCTTGACTTTTGAAAGGTAATTTCACTGGATATAGAATTCTAGGCAGGTTTTGTTGTTGTTGTTGTCATTGTTCAACATTTTAAGTATTTCAATCTATCTCTTGTAGTTTGCATTGGTTCTGAGGAGAAGTCCACAGTAATACTTGTTCCTCTGTAGATAAGGTGATTCTTTTTTTGCTCTGACTTTTCTCAAGAACTTCTCTTTGTTTTTGATTTTTCTGCTGTTTGAATATGATATTCCCAAGTGTGTGTTTTTTGGTATTTATACCGCTTGGTGTTTTCTGGGCTTCCTAGATCTGTGGCTTAGTGTTGGCTATTAATTTTGGAAAATTCTTGGCCATTATTACTTCAAATCTTTCTTCTGACCCACTCTTTCTTCCCCTTTCTAGTATTCTAATAACGTGTATGTTACACTTTTTTGAAATTATCCTACAGTTCTTGGATGTTATGTTTTGTTTTATTCTTTTGTTTGTTTTTTTTCTTTCTTTTGTTTATTTGCATTTCAGTTTGGAACATTTCTATTGACTTAACATTAATCTCATTGGTTCTTCTCTCAGACATTTCCAGTCTACTGATAAGTCTCTCAAAGGCAATCTTCATTTCTACTACCACATTTTTTGGTGGTTGTTTTTCGGGGATTTTGTTTTTTAGCACCTAATATTTATTTTTCCTTAGACTTTACAGCTCTCCAGTTAATTACCCATCTGCTCTTGCATACTTTTCTATATTCCCTCAAATATTAATCATAGTTTTTTTAAATTCCCTGTCAGATCATTCCAACATCTGTGTTGCATTCAAGTCTGGTTCTGATGTTTGCTTTGTCTCTCCAGAATGTGTTTTTTCTTGTATTTGGCTTGTCTTATAATTTTTTGTTGGAAGCTATACATGTTATATTGGGTAAAAGGAACTGAGGTAAACGGGCCTCTAGAGTGAGATTTTATGTTAATTTGCTGGGAGTGGATCTCTGTTTAATGTTTGAAGTACCAATAGGTGCCAGTGGCCTTGCATTCCTCAAGTTTCCTTGTTTTTGACCCCCCTCCTGAGTTTTCTCACTCTTAACTACTCCCCTTGGAGAGAATTTACATCTTTCAGCTCTAAGTCTGCAACCCCAACCAGTACCTCTTTCTCAGGCTAGACCATACTCAGCCTCTAGCAATTTGTCAAAGTTGCCATCTAAGTGTTCCTACTGGTTTGGCTCCACAGGCATCTGCTTCTGGTAAGCAGATCTCAACTTTGACTCTCTGGATTCCAGATTTGGGGGTGCCAATTTGTCCTGTGACTTCAGTTCTCTGATGAGTCCAAGAAAAGTCATTGATTTTCAGTTTGTTCGGCTTTATGTTGTTGTAAGAATAGGAGTGACCCAGAACTGAAACTGTAAGTGTCCTAGCAGCAGAGATACTTTGATAGATATTGGCAAGTTGTCCTCCAAAAATTTTTCACCAACTTATGTTCCCATGATAATGTGTGCAATGACTTCAATGTATACTTATTTTTAAATATCTTGACATCCACACTTGCTAATATTTGACCTTGAGACTGAGATGAACTTTAAAAGAGAGTAGATAGTGGAGAAAGTCTTAAAGATAACTTATTTTCAAAATGCAAATGCATTTTTGTTATGTATTCGCATGTCATTACATTTTATTATAATGGTGGTAGCTGTCTATTTTGATTTCCAAAGGGACTTAATAGCTTGATCTAAAGAAAGAGGAAGTTGGGGTGAGGTACATCGGATTCTAATAAGAACTCCTTCAGTTATGCTCTTTCTTAATTAAAAGAAATTAATAGGCAGGAACACTGATTTCGCTGAGAAATTGGTAGATTTGCATGCATTTGGATTTACACATACAAAATGTGTCAGAATTTTTTATAAGTTAGGAATCAAAATTGAATTTTCTGACCTTGGTCTGGCTCCAGGAGGGAGCATAGCTTAGTCTATTATGTGCATGCAGCTGACTTCTACACTAATCCTTGATAGTTTCAAACCCTGCCTCTTCTTTCTTTTTTAAAACAAAAATATTCTGTTAGAATTTCTCTTAGTTTCCTTGATTATTGCCAGGAAAGTAATGAGTGCTTTCCCCCTATCTCTCCTTTCATGAAGAGATGATGAAGCAGAATGAGTAGATTTTTTTTCTTTTTTCCACATGAATGTTATTTTTCCATAAATGCTTTTCTGTAACTGGAAAATACACTTCAAAATCCAGTAAATGCTTTTTTAGTCGGCAAATAGCAAAATCCTAGCAAGCCAATGATCTTTCAGTTGGATATAACTCTTCAACCATTATTTTACCTCACTGAAAAATTTATCCTGAAAATAGTTAACCTTTGGTGTTAGGTAGAATGGATGAAAAGAAAGGTCTGATATTTCATGGCTAAAATGCAAAAAAAAGAAGAAAAGAAAGAAAGAAAGAAAGAAAGAAAGATAGAAAAAAGAAAGAAAAGTCAAAGAATTTTGAATGATCAAGCCATCTTAATTCAAGCTTATTTTACTCCCAAAGTAAAAGACGTGGAGACTGTTTTAAATAGGTTAATTATTGTGAAGAAGCACCGTGTCATTTCTTCACTCGCTGATATAAATGTCTATTCATGGTAAATAAATTCTATATTCTAAGGAATGTTAAAATGCTCCCCATCCCTGTAAACAATACGCTATGTAAAGGAAATGAAATATGAAACAAAGCCAAAACTCTTATTGCAGCTTTGTTTTGTTAAGTTCTGTGTTCGTAAGATATTGTCAGCAGTGATGAAATGTAGGACTTCACTAAATGTTATCATTTAATGACATGGAGTATGAAAAAACAAAACAAGTCACACTTGATGTTGTGGTTGGGACAAACTGAAAAAGTTATTTCCACATTTATATGACAATATTGCTATAAGCAGTGTTGAAAACTGGCCAATATTCAAGTTTTTTTAAAAAATAATTCAGGTTCTACCCCCTCTGACCATAGAAGTATATGTATCTCGTAGTTTAAAGCATCACAAAACAAAAGTTAAAGCTTTCATCTGGATACTGATCTCATTCTTTTAGGCACTGTATTTTACTAAAAACAATTTTCGGACCTAAGGATTTGAAGTAAATATGAATTATTTTTTAAGAGATTATGCAGCCAATAAAAGTAAATTTAATTACCCAAATGAAAACTTACTATATGAACATAAGGCCTTTCACTCCCAAATCCCTCTACTTCTGTTTTAACAGAGTTTCTGAGTGGGAGAATGTTCTGAAATCGCCCACTTTACAGCTCACTTTCTAAACCAGAAGCCTAGGATTAGAGGGATTTTATCCATGTACAGATAAGCAACAGTAGTTAAAATATCTTCTACATTTAGCCAGCACCTTTGTTCTGTTGTCCTTCCTCAAGTCAAAAAGAAGTTTCTCAAAAGGTTCTCAAGCTACTAAATGTTATATTTCAGTTTTTGTTTATCCCATCAAAACTGTGGCACCTAGAATTTATGTGTCTTCTCTTTTTCTTGACTTGAATAGAAAATATCATTCCAGAGGAAGCTCTCAATCCTAAAAACTTAAAAAATCTTTTGTATCATGAGAAAAATAATACTAGGAATAATGGTGCCATTTAGATGTACAGTCCTGCCAAATGAACTCTAACCCTAAGTTTACCAAGAGGCATATTGATGAGAATCTAGTCAATTCCATGATAATTTGGGGGCTGACATTTTGTTGGTGAATTTATAGACTAAAGATTAACTACTTTCACTAAGTGATATATCAACTCTTTATATGTGAGCAGACTAGGAACAAGGGTAGGGAATGAGAAGAAACAGGGAAAGGGAAGTGAGAAATATAGCTGATTTTTTACTCTTGGGAAGATGGGCATTTCATATTGACAATCTACTCTCAGATGCAGTAGTGAGGAGGTAGCCAGAGTAACAACCAACCCATGTAGCAGAAAAGGTCTGCTGCCTTCTCAAGGACGTGTGTAGTAATTACCAACTCTTTCTGGATACCCATTGCCTCTCCTCTTTTTTCTTGATCAGTCTGACTGCATTTCAGTTCCTCCAAGGATGGGTCACTGTTTAGAACCAATTGTTTCTTTTGCCTTTTTTTTTTTTTTTTACTGATTTTACCTTTTTGAGCTCCTGTAGGTAGCATACGGTAACAGTCTGAACCTAGAGAAACCTATACAGTTCAGCAATCTGTGTGTTGAAAATGTACTATTCCTAGCCTGTTTGATGCTATCAGGTGTAACATTTTCTGGTGTAATGAAATAGGGTTCAGTGTAGAATAATGAGTTCCAGGGTAAGAAAGCATGGGGTTATGTCCCATCTCTACCACTTTATAGGTGAATGTCCTTAGCAAAGTACCTTTATTCGCCGAGTCCTTATTTTCTCATTGGCAAGTGAGTGTAATAATAGCACTTGCTTCATGGGTTTTAAGTCATTATTACATGAGCTCCTGCCTCAATAGTGCTTAGCATAGAGCATGGGATATAATAGACACTCAGTGAATGTTACTGCACAAAAGAGGTTGAACAAAAAACATTGCAAATCTAATCTAACTAGAAGGTAATTGAGTACAGTACCCACGCCTTGTTTAAAGCAATTCCTTGGAAATGTGGTGAAGTGTTTAAGGTTAGTTGATACTCAGAACTCAAGTGTCAAGTGTGTAGCTTTCTGGATTCAAGCCACAAACTGGAGGGCACAGAACAGTGGCTGACTCTGATTCTAATAGCTGACAGAGCCTAACCATAATCCATTAGGCCTAAAGCATCAGATAAACTTGTGGTATTCTTAACATCAGTCATTATTAATTAATTTAAATATTAAAGCAGGGGTGCATCCCAAGGGGAGTTCCTGCCATTCAAGGAAGGGCTTATGGCTTTTATCAAACAAGGTCCAAAAACAGATGATCCATTTTGTGAAGCTCTTCCTTACAGGTTGACTTAATGAAACAGAACTTTCAAAAACTTCCCTTCTAGAATTATTGAGATTTGGCCTTTTAACTACACATCATGACTCAGAAAAAGAAAGAAAGGAAAAAAAAAAAAAAGCTAAAGAATCAATAATTACTTTCTAGCCAATTACTCCTTGCTAATTTCGAGTGGACTTGTGTTTCTATAATAAAGTATGACTTGGAATTTAAAAGATGTATGCTATGTAATATAAATATTGCTCTAGTTATTAGGCTCAGTGGCCCAGTTTTGTTCTTTGTGATCTCTGCTGGTTGTATGACAGTCGTAGAGGGGTCAAAGTAGGTTAGTCATTTTTCATAGCAGTAGTTCATTCATTTGTTATTTTTTATTTGCTTTGGGTTACTCAACAATGCTCTTTCCCAGTCTTTGACATTTATTCCTGCTGGTCAGCAGATGGCATAAAAAGAAATTAAGTACTAAGTTGTAAACTGACTCTTTGTTATGCAGTCTGGTGGAAATTTTGACAGAAAAGCGGTGGTTAAAAACAACTGCTTAAAATAAAGTTTGTGAATGATGCATGGTTTCCAATAATCTATTCTTTCCTTTTTCTCCTGTACCACTGATTATCAAGATTTCAATAACTATAAATAAACTCTCCAGATGCAGAGGCTAAAACTGCCAATCAAAATTCTCTGCAGTCTTTTATGAGTTCCTGGATGAGTGCCTTCCTATTTTTTCCTGGTAAGGAAATGGGTCCAGCATGTCTTATGCTGGGTGCTTCCATATTAACTCTTTCCTCAGAATCTTCTACTTCAACATCTACAAAGTCATAAATGTTAGCTAGCTGACATATACAAAAAAGCAATATTGATACTATTGCCAAGAAATTTCTTTAAAGCGAGTCACGTTCCAAGGCAGTGTTTGCCAAAATGGTGCCATTGAAATTCAAAGGAAGTAAAAGACACACTCTTTAAATACCTCTGTGATTCCTATGAAAAGCCCATCAGTGTCCTAGTGTCTTTTTGTTTGTTTTTAAGTAGGCTCCATACCGGGCTTGAATTCAGGATCCTGAGATCAAGACCTGAGCTGAGATCAAGAGTCAGACACTTAACCAATTGAACCACCCAAGTGCCCCCAGTAGCTGAGTGTCTTATACCCCACATTGAAGTATCCAAGGGTAACATTTAACCTAGTCCCTCTTGCACTGTCCTTTCCATCTTGCTCCCTTGTTGACAGGAGAGCCCTCTGGGCTTGAACTTTTCTTACCCAAAATGCAAGGCAGACAGTGGACGAGCTACATGGATCACTGTTATAGGATCTTGAGTGAGTGAGGTTAAAATTCATAATAGTCATTAGGATGTTAGGTCAAATCAAATCAATCTTCATTTTTAATATAATAAAAAGTCTTTGACTCAGGCAGCTAAATGATTTCTCCAGGTGCGGTTCCCTGCCATTGGTTAGTCTTACTGCCTTAGTTTCTATGAGGTTGAGTTATAAATTGCACTGTTATTAGTCTTATTGCCTTGTTTCTATGAGGCTGAGTTATAAATCGGGGAAGGCTTTGCTAATCCCAGAAGGCTTTCTGAAATAGCTTTGTAGTCAAATTAAGACACAATTATTTGGAAGAAGCAGTTTCTTTAGACAATAGTTAGGAATATTAGTCCATTGCTCCTGGGGCTGGCTTCATGAGCACACAAATCTATAGGGGCCCACCGGAGGGCCTCAAGCTTGCTTTACGCACTGCTACTGCTGATGAGGGAGCAGAAGGCTAGCTGAGGACAAAGCACAAGCTGACACCCCGCAACCTCCCCGCCCCCAACAATCCCGGATGGGATTTGTGTGACATTCTTCCAGGAAGCATCCAACTATCTTAATGTTAATGCATTGCTAGAGGGAAAAACAACCTTTAACTTGACAATGGCAAGGCCTCCAGTATCCTGTGAGTCTTCTTTCACATATGAAAATCCTTTCGAAACCTCCCTTTTCTTTACTTCCCCCAACTCCCAAGTATATAATCGCTCATTCCTCACAACCCCTGTGCAGTAGCTTTTTCTGTCCACAGGTCCTGTCCCTGTGCTTGAATAAAACCACCATTTTGCACCAAAGACGTCTCAAGAATTCTTTCTTGGTCGTCGGCTCCGGACCTCACCCCACCAAACCTCACCTATATTCAAAAACCACATTACTGCCATCTTAAGATTCTTAATAATTTTATCCTTGAACTCATGCTTTTAAGTGAAGTGAAATAGGGCAATGGAACGAACACGTATTTGAACAGATAAGATACATATAATGTGCATGATGGCTGTGATTCCTTATTGCCCCATTCTCATACAATGGTCACAGTGACCCCTGCACACAGCACTCAGGTGGACCCATGATGCACAGGAGTTCACTGTAACGTGAAGCAAATCAAGGCAATATTATTAGGTTTATAACTAAGTGGGGGAAGGGCAGTCCGACAACCCTGAGAGGCCCCTTTTTCTTTTTGAAAGGGAACTTGCTTCATAAGCAGATAGAAGATAATGGAGTTCTAAGAAACACAAAACAACTAAGGAACTCTGTCATATCTTTCCTTACTCATGTTACTTCCCTGTATTAGCCAATCACATATGCTAGAAATCATGATCCAAAGGAAAGAGAGTGATCCATGGTTACCTTTTCTGTTGTCTTTCTTTACCCATCTGTAAGTTGAAGGTAGTGTTAATAGAATGTACTTGCATAGGAAGTGGAAATAAAAACAGTTGAGTTAGTATTCTGCAGCATTTCTGCCCTTCTGATAGGAATAAAATACATATGCAATGTAAGAGCTATAAAATGCAAATTGTGTGATTATGATGATTCTACATACAAATTAAAGGACTTTATATTTAAGACTAGAATGTATCAATATAAAAATGAATGGTAAAATTCATGCTAATAATCTAAATTTTTACTTTTTTCTTTATTTATAATGCAGTAAGTAAAAATAAAAAACACACGATGACAAGTCAAGAGAAAGACTGGAAGAAAGGGAAAAGTGTTCATTTTAATACCTCTAGTAGCATGCTATTTTCTGCTTTTTGAATAAGAGGTTCTACATTTTCATTTTCTTCTGGGTCCTGCTAATGATACCGCTGGCCCTCATGGCTCTAGAGTTGTTTGGGTTTTGACCTTCCCCAGTAGGTAAGGGATGGAGTTTGGGACAAAAGAAGGGGAGGTGAGACGCTAACAACTCAAGCCCCTTGCTTCCAGAGGCCCTGTGGACTCTCCTTTTTATTGTTTTAATGGAGGTCTTTCTTGTCTTTTCGAGAATTATCTTAGTAATAGTAGTTTCTAATGGCTCCCCAACCAAAGAATGGTCCCAGTATTTCTCCTTGTTTCTGATTTTCTAAATACACAGAAGCTTAAGTGAGGTTTGCTATTGTTACTTCCTAGAGAGCAAATTCAAATGTTCCATCATTTACTTTCAAAACCATTTCCTTTTCATTCCATTTTTAATCCCATAATTTGAGGTCACTAAAAGCATTTTACACATATCCTGTGGAGTTTGATTCTCTCCCTTGCCCTTTATTCTTCTGTTCTGATTTCATTTTCATTTATTCTTAGGTGCACAGCATTGCAGTCAGGATCCAGGCCTTTGTAGATATCCTGTTGGTTGCTGCTAAAGGCAAAAAAGAGAGAGAGTCACATTGCTAATGCTCTTTAAAATTCTCCTAGGAGGGACACCTGGGTGGCTCAGTCAGTTGAGCGTCCGATCTTGATTTTGGCTCAGGTTGTGATCTTAGGGTTATGAGATGGAGCCCAGCATTGGGCTTCACACTTAGTAGGGAGTCTTTGGGATTCTCTCTCTCTCTCAAATAAAAAGTATAAATAAATAAATAAATAAATAAATAAATAAATAAATAAATAAATAAAATTCTCCTAAGAGGCCATAACCAACTGAGCAAGATGTCAATCATGTTTTATCCCCACCTTCAACTCTAGTGGCCTTTCATGACCTTTAAGTAAATCTTTTGATTTCACCATAACCTGTTTTGCCTTTTCAGTTTCTCTGATACACAACCTCACGCTGTCTAATTCCTAGAGTCTTAGTATCAGAAAGTGCTAAGGTGTAAATTCCGTTCTGATTTCTTTCATCTGTGTCCTAACAGAAGCTTTAAAGTTTCAGGACAGACAGACTTTGTGCCTGGCCTTACCTGCCCTTACCTGCCTTACTCTAGACAGTTCAGAAACACCTAACTACTTGTAGTTCTTCGAAGGTGCCCTATGTCTCAGACCCCCTTACTTGCCTCATGTGAGTCTTCCTGTCTAGAATCTTCTCCTCTGTCTTCCTCACCTAGATAATTACTTTTCAAGCTCTAAGTACCATCTCTGGCACTAGCCCCTCTAGAAGCCCTTCCTGTTCCTTCACAAGGTGAATTAAGAATCATAGGGCCTGTGTTAACCTGGCTGTCACTCTACTTAGCTAATACTATATTACACCAAAATCATCTGTTTATATGATAGCCTTCAGACCACACTGCAATGTGTCTTTTTATTTGCTGCAAGTTCTGAAGTCCTGGGCACACAGCAGGTATTTAGCATATATATATATTTTTTTGGCCTAAAAAGTGAACTGAATAGATGTATTCTAATCTAATATGTGATATCTTTTCTGGATATTATTTATGTGGCTCTAACCCAGAGATCACCAATATATGTGTAGAAATTATATACATCAGTTGGGGTACCTAAGTGGCTCAGTCAGTTAAACATCTGACTCTTGATTTCGGCTCAGGTCATGTCTCAGGGTTGTGAGATTGAGCCCCAAAACAGGCTGCATGCTGGGCATGGAGCCTGCTTAAGATTCTCTTTCTTCCTCTCCCTTTGCCCCTTTCTCCCCCTACCATCACACTCTCTCTCTTAAAAAAAATTAAATTAAAATAAACAAAATAACTTAAATGCATCAGCATTATTCTTCCAGGATTTTTAAAATCATAGGACCTTAAAATTAGAAGGACCCCCCAGAATCTCCTACTTGTTGCCGGGATCACCTTTACATAGCTTTGGTCACTCGTTATCCATTTTATTTTGTCATTTAATTTAATTTAAATTTTATAACCGAAGTTGGGGGAAGAGGACGATTGAAGAAGAGAGTTTCTTGGGTCCCTTCTATCCAAAGCTAATCCCTAATATAAATTCTCTTTTCCAGAAGCCTGTTCCAATCAGAGATGAACTACTCATATCAGAGGGAGGGGAAAAGTCACTAGAAACTTGGGCAAATCCTTTTGTAAGAATATCCAACAGAAGACTCCACAAAATTTCCAGGTATTCAAGAGTTCTGTTATTAGCTCAGCTAAGAAAAGCCTTTAGAAAACAGTTTTGGGTCCTCTTCATGGGGTTTAGTCAGAGTTTTAACTTCTTAGGACTTTTTCAAATCTTTCCTTCTGGACAAAGTTAATTGCCTTTGGTTGACATTTTCGTCTGTATCCTGCATCACTTTTAAGATTGACGTCTGTTTTTCTCAGACTAGAACAAGTACACTGGATTCCAAGAAACAACATCCATGTTTTTCAAGTTCTCCAGTGTCACTATCTCCTTATATATCTGTCACATAAAACCACAGACTTTAGGTTTCTGGTGGTGAGAAAAGCTAGTCTTGCTGCTCAGATTGGAGACTGATCATTTGTCCTCGTATCTAGGGGCCCAGCCTAATGAAGAGGGCCTGGGCCAGAAATCTCACACGTGACTTCTCCTTCATGTACTCATGCAAGCTCTTTATGAGGCTTGAGGGTTTCTTACCTTGTTCTCTCTGCCGAGTCCCTCTACTGCCAAGATAGACATTGCCTTCTTAACTTCGCCAGCTTATTTTGAGAGGTGAGGGAAAAAAGTATACACCGAGTCAAAAGTGCCGTGGAAATGAAAATAAGGTGTTCACTCTCCTATCCGCATCAAGAGTTCATCTTTTATCTTCCTTTGCATTACAGACTGGTCAGTCCAGATGGGGTGGAGCAGAGAAGGAAGGGCCATGAGAGATGAGAGGAGGCGTCCAGCAGGAAGAAAAGATAGACTAACCCGTGTTGACTTGTTTCTCCATGTACTGATTTAGACCTCTTATTAATCAGAAGACTCCTGGATCCAGAATGTTTTTCTCTGAAAAGAAAATGAATTGCCAAATTATAAAACTAGGACAATGAGATGGGGAGATTTCTTACCTATGATTTGACTGTGGGTTACCTCCTCCTCCCCATGTTTGTCCTTTGAGAGTCAGAACTGCTCTGAAATTTAATAGATACAATAGATAATGGAGCCCAACTTGCTTCTGGGCAGTTCTATAGGGCCCATAGCACTCAGCGCCATAGTTAAGTACCACCCTGTGCGGCCTGTGGCTTTGTGCCCACTGCAATAACGAAAGCAACCGATAACTTCCTGCTCCTAAAGACAAAGCATGCGCGTGCCTCAGGTTCGTTGGGGCGCCCTTGTGTTCCTCCCCCAATGTAACTAGTGCTTCATCAGTGAGCCAGGACGGTGCAGGCAGAGATTGTTTTCTATTTTATTTTTAATGTTCCCTCTAGGCTCCAGACTCACTGGAGACATCCTGACACAGAATGCTTTGCCCAGCACAATGTGATGCCCTTTACCTAGTAAAAGAGGGAGTCTCATAAAGGTGCTGCCTTCCCCTCAGAACAAACAACGGAAATGCATCAGGAGAGCTCAGCTGCAGACAGAATGCACATCGTGGAGTGGGAGCCACCACGGGATTCCTCAGATGAAAGCCAATTTCAATGAACATTGTGCTTCACAGGCTGCTTCCTCTTGCTCAGTAAGAGCTGCAGAAGGAACATCCCACTTGCGTCTGCTGACACAAAAGAATGCTGTGGCTAGGAGATCTTATCAAGCCTTCCTGTGCCACAGTAACAGAGCTCCAGTTGTGTCTTATAAGAATTGCTCATTGTTTCACGGGGATGACTGGCTCCTTGGGGTGGGATCTGATGGCAGGTCAGGGAGTGGAGGTAGGTGGTACAGGAGGGGGTCAGCCAGCCACGTGACCCAGATTGCTGGCTCTGGGGAAGTCAGCTGGAGGAGCGGGCTGCACCCAGGTCTGCTGAAGAGCTAAATCTTTGAAGTTAAAATATGCGTATGCCTTCTACTTACTAGTGTCTTCAACAGTGTCAATAGAAGTGATGGTCAGGGTTTCTCCTTGGTATACGCTCTTCCTTCTCTTTTCATCGAGTCATCTAAAGCTGTTTGATCCTGGTAAAATAGAAGAGAATAAAGGAGAATTGTTTTGAAAACAGAAACGTATTCACTTAAAACCATCTCTGGACAACTTCGATGCGAAGTAAACGTTTTAGTGCGTATGTTATGAAGTCAGAAATCTGTACTTGTTTTATGAGGATGAAACTCAGGTTTAACATCATCACATTTATGTTTAAGAGTATAAGTTAATAAATTGAATTAACTAAATTTGGCCAATTCGAGATGTTTCCTTTGCTTAGAAAGTTCATGGCTTCCCAGTTTAGGCTCTTTCTTTCTTTCTTTCTTTCTTTCTTTCTTTCTTTCTTTCTTTCTTTCTTTCTTTCTTTCTTCTTTCTTTCTCTTTCTTTCTTTCTTTTTCTTTTTCTTTTTCTTTCTCTTTCTTTCTTTCTTTCTTTTCTTTCTTTCTTTCTTTCTTCTTTCTTTCTTTCTTTCGATGAATTGATTGATCAATTGATTTTAGAGAGAAAGAGAGAGAGCAGAGTGGGGGGCAGAGGGAGGAGAGAGGGAGAGAATCTCCAGCAGACTCTCCGCTAAGCATGGAGCCCGACAAGGGGCTCGATCCCAGGAGGCTCCTGAGTTAAACCAAGAGTCAGATGCCCAACTGACTGAGCCCCCCAGATGCCCCTGGGCCTTTTCTAATAGGGAATATTGATAGTTACCTGTATCGCTATATGGAGAGTAGAATTATGTTTTGTTCTCTTTCTTCTTCCTCTTTCTAAAGGTTTGTTCCAGTAACCAGTACATACAAGAAATATATAACTGACAGTAAGACATACCAAGGAAAAAGGGTGACCATGACTTTCCTAAAGGGACAATGTTTGAGATGAACATTTATAATTTTTCCTTTTATATCTTCATGGAGTACTTTCTGAAATGGCCTTTGCCCTAAATGTACTTGTATTCAGTTACTTCAACAAAAAAAAAAAACAACTATTCTCCTCTTATTCTGTACAAGATTCTGAGGATCAAGGCATTACCAAAGCACCATCTCTGTTCTTAATATGTTTATTATTAAAATTATCAAATGTATAGATTTGTTTTCTCTGAGTAAACTATGAGCATCTTGAGGACAGGAGCTAGATCATATTCATCTTCTTATCTCCTTTGCCAAGCACAATGTCTTGAACATATTAGTGTTCACTAGACACTTGTTGGATGGATAAATGATGGATAGGTGGATGGATGGACGATAGGTGGCTGGCTGGTTATGCTATAGTGCCTACAGTTACAAATGGGGGTTTGTCTACATGGTTCTTGTCATGACCACACCTGTTAATCATCCAGGACTTTATTATTCCACTCTTAGATGCATAGAATAAAGAGACTTTTCAATATCACATAGTCCAGCTCCTTCAGTTGACAGCTGAGGAAATGAGACTCAGAGAATCTAATTTATTCACAGCCCCACGCTAATAAGTAAGTGCCAGATCTGGGTTAAAATCCAGATCTCTTGCTTTTCAGTCAAATGCCTGCTACATTATGTTGCTTTCCATGACTCATATTTGGAGGCTTTAAAGGACCCTGTGGAGCAATCTGTCACTCTTGGCTTATCTTTGAGAAAAAGTGGGGCTAGAGCAAAACAAGGTGAAAGGAGCCTAAGGGCTGCTGAATTCATGTGTTGATGGTACTGAAGAAAGGTAAGAATAAGAATGACTCATCTTTATTCAGGTGGATGTCATTCATGTTTTTCTCAGAAGATGCCACACTCAAAATTCAGTGGGCATTCTATTCCCTCCCTAGTCTCCTGGACAACCTTTGGAGATGATGCTGTCCAGCCCTACTCCAGGGGCCAAAATTTCTGGTTGATGCAGAGTCCAGCCTTTCAAAACCCTTTCCAAAGAAGCTTATGCTGTTCACCTAACAGTGAGATTGCCATGATGATGCTATCTCTCGATCCTCCTGCTACTGGGACAGTCTCCCAGCATTATCATCTCTGATTGCCTGGATTTCTGTTTCTCTGAATTATGCCGAGTCACACTGCATCTAAATGCTTGTGATTGACCTATTCTTAAAATCACTTCATTAAGAATTTAACCTTTTAGATTAAACTATTTTAGAATGAACATACAACATAAATGAATTTCGAAATAATTGTGCTGAGTAAAATAAGCCAGACAAAAAAAGAGCATATAATGTCTGATTCCATTTATATAAAACTCTAGAAAATGAAAACTGATCTTGAGTAAAAGAAAGCACATGAGTGGTTAGCTGGGGAGGTGGGAAAGGAGAGGCAGGGAAGGGGAGTGCGAAAGAGAAAGAAGTGAATTTTGAGGGTTATGAGTATTTTACTCACTTGAGTGTAGTAATGGTGTCATGGGTGTATGTATATGTTACAAGTTATCAAAATGTACAATTTAAATATGTGCAGTTTATTATATGTCAATTATATCTAAAACTTTCTTTTAAAGAATGTAACCTTTTAAAATTTAACCAAAATACAGTATTAATCAGGGTTCGATGACAGAAGCAGAAACACTAGGGTGTGTGTGAGTGTGTGCGTGTGTGTGTGTGTGCATCTGTACCTGATACATTTATCCCAGATCCAACCAAAAACACATCACTTTTCACCAGAAGAGGATTCAAAGTTCTTTTTTTGACTTGGGATGATGGTTATTCTTAGTGTGATTCCTGCTGATTCACACTTCTCCTTTGCTATCCTATAACTTATATATTGAGATATTAAGTTAACTACTATTAACACATGTTAGATCATAAGGGGATGAGAAAGGACAACATAAAAAATAACTGGTTAAATATATATATATGCAAAAATATGTATATATAACTATATAGTCATAACATAATAAAGAAGAAACACTCATAACTATTACCGTACTTATATCTGCAAGTGGTTATGTGGTCATAGATGGTATTTATAACTGCTTTCTTCCAGTACCCATTCCACTTTCCCTTTGTCTTTAACAAAGACCTTAGCTAGTTGTGGATCCTTGCCTGGTGGGGTGAACCAAATCTTCATTCCTGAAGGGTCTGGGCCATTAGCAGTCCTGCTAATTGAGTTGATGTAGCTTAATACAGGATGTGAGAATACCGAGAGATAACCCAGAAGATTTTTAACATCAGAGACATACTCCCCCTTACCTCTGTGCAGAGGCAGCCTGGGTTCAATCACTCCCTTCTTTGCCTGTTGATTCATGAGTCAACATGTCCAGGGGTGGCCAGTTCACTAGAATCATCATTGGATCCCCCAGTGGGAGCATTCCTCCCTTTGGAACTAAGACTTCTAGACCAGCAGAGCTTGATATCATAAGGATGGGAAGCAAAATTTAGTGGATCATTAGGGGTAACAGTGAGAAGAACCTTTCCTATAACCTCCCTTTGCTCCCAGACCCATGAATCCTGGCCATGGGAGAAAAAGAAATATATATTGGATGATGATTTAGAGCATACTTTGCATCCTGGACAACTGACCATAACTAAGTCTTCAAAAGGCCATTCTGTCAATCTATCAAGCCAGCTTCTTCTGACTGGTGGGGGACATGGTAAGACCAATAAACCGCATGAGCCACTTGTACTTCATTTGTTGTGAAATAAGTTCCTCGGGCAGACACACTGTGTGCAAGCAAGGCATATCTGTGTCCAGAGTTAGTGTCTATTCCAGTAAGAACAAAGCATGCCCTTTCTGTGACGGAAGTGATCCGATCGAATGTAAGCAACCTGCCAATAGGTGACTAGCTGGTAGCTGGGAATGGTGCCATGTCAGGGGCTCAGTGTTGATTTCTGCAGTTCGCAGACTGAGCACTGCATGGTGGCTGTAGCCAGATGGGCCTCGGTGAACAGAAGTGTGTATTGCTGAGTCCATGTGTAACTTCCATCTTTGCTACCATTGTCACTGCATTCACGAACCAATTGGGCAATGACAAGAGGTGCTGGGGAAGGAGGCTGACTGGTGTCCACAGAATGGCTCATCCTATCCACCTGATTGTTAAATAGTCCTCTATTGAGTTTACTCTTTGGTGAGCATTCACATAGAACACAGATATCATCACATGCCATGCCCATTTGGAGAGGTCTGTCAACCTATCTTTCCTCTAGATCTCTTTGTCACCAATTTTCAATCATGGTTCTTCCAAATCTCTGACCTTCCAGCTAAATATTAGCCACGGCCCATGAATTAGTATAGACTTGTACTTCTGGAGTACAAGTACATCTCCTTCCAAGCAAAATGAACAATCAGGTGCCTGCTAAAAGTCTCATACACTGGGAGTATTTCCCTTCACCACTGTCCTTCAGGGCTATCTCAGCGTGGGGCTGTCATGCTTCACTTGAACATTTTCTTTTCAGCTGTCAACTGTCAAGTGGCTTCTGCCTATTGTGCAGAGTCATGTGCAGACTAGGCCTGAGTTTTTTCTTTCTTTCTTTTTTTTTTTTTTAAAGATTTTATTTATTTATTCATAAGAGACAGAGAGAGAGAGAGAGAGGCAGAGGGAGAAGCTGGCTCTCCGCTGAGCAGGGAGCCTGATGCGGGACTCAATCCCAGGACCCTGGGATCATGACCTGAGCCGAAGGCAGATGCTTAACCATCTGAGCCACCCAGGTGCCCATTGGCCTGAGTTTTTTCTTCCTCCATCACCTGGTCACAGGAACTCCCCAAGGGGTCATAGGTGCAGGTTAAGAGAAAGAAGACAATCAGGAGTAGGAGCCGTGGATAGATGGGTCACTTACTCATGCAACATGCTTGTGCCTTCAGGTTCTGCTCAAGCCTGATTTTGTATATATCACTCCCAGTCGAGAACGAAGTACTTCTGTGCATGCTCAACTTTATGGCTTGGTAGGTCAGACAATACCTAGTAATAGGCAGCTTAGGTCACAAACATGGTAACTTGGTGACCCATCGCTAAGCATTTAATTTCTACTAAGGCCCAGTAGCAAAACAAAAGCTATTCCATAAAGGAAGAATAGTTGTCCAGAAGATGGCAGGGCTTTATTCCAAAATTCAAGGATCTATACTGTGATTCCCCTATAGGAATCTGAACAAGGCTCTAAACAACAACCCTAGCTTGACATTTCAAGTACTATTGAATCTTCTGGATTATGTGGTCCAAGGGGCAGAGCTGCATGCACAGTGGTGTGGACTTCTTATAGAGCTTTCTTGTGTTCTGGGTCCCACTCATAATAGATAGATTTTGGGTCACTCAGTAAATGGGTCAGAATGGGTACTTCAACATACCTCTGACTGGACCCCTAGACATTTCACTGAGGTTGCAGGCCCCTATTTGTTTTTTTT
>NC_138376.1:103454633-103468844 GCF_054177405.1 Leptonychotes weddellii | reverse complement strand
CCACCACTCCAGCAACCCTCAGTTTGTTTCCTGAGATTAAGAATTCCTCGTATCAGTGAGGTCATATGATACAAGTCTTTCTCTGGTTGACTTATTTTGCTCAGCATAACACCCTCTAGTACCATCCACGTCGTTGCAAATGGCAAGATCTCATTCCTTTTGATGGCTGCATAATATTCCATTGTATATATATACCACATCTTCTTTATCCATTCATCTGTCAATGGACATCTTGGCTCTTTCCACAGTTTGGCTATTGTGGACGTTGCTGCTATAAACATCGGGGTGCATGTACCCTTTCGGATCCCTACATTTGTATCTTTTGCAGGCCCCTGGTTTTTATGGGATTTGTTTCCTACCCTCAGGCATGCAAATATACCTTATCACTAGAGCAGTTGCTGCTGCCTGCTCCCTGGGTGCAGGAATCTGACAAGCTGGAGGAGGATCCAGGGGAAGATGGCCCCTGCCTTACCCTAGGTGAGGGAAGCAACAGTGTGGGTGAGCTAAGGCATGGCTACTGCCTCACTTCTGCCCTGCACATCTTCCATAAGAATCTTTCCTACAGCCTGCCTGAACCAGAAACATACTGGACCAGGAATTCTGAGAAAGGTAGTTCATCCTAGCCAAGCTGACACATTGCAAAGTCACAACAAATACAATTTCCAGTAGATTGTTATAGTATATCATTATAAGGGAGAGAATTCAATAAAAAAATTAAAAAAAAAAAAAGATCCTGGCATGATCTTCTTTCCTGAAGAATTCATCTAACAAAATGATTCTTTTCACCTACAAGGCCTTGATTCCATGGAATATCTGTGTGTGCTCTGGTCCTGGGGAGATTATCAAAAGACAGCTGTTTTCAGAAACATATATTATTTTTTAATAAATAAATGCTTAACAGTGTGAAAATATATTCACAGTTTGAATGTATTTATCACTTGCTTTTCCAGAGAGACTAAAGTTTGTTTTGGTTTGAGGGCTTTTTTTTTTTTTTTTTTAACGTTTCGTCTTCAAAGAATTAGAATTTGCTTTTAAGTTACAAAGTGTGATTCAGGCCAGCACAGTGTAATATGCTTTTGCATTTTAATGAAGAGAAAGCCTCAGAATTTGCTCTCTGGATGCCTGGAATACTGGTCATCCTGGTGCTGGTGAATGACCATTGTGGTTTCAGAATGGGCTGTTCCCGGAAGAGGAGAGAATTGACCGTCCCAATTTGTGCATGTGTTTTGTACAGACAGCTGTCTTTTTCTTTTGTTTCAGAAGTCTGTGGTCTAAGAGAGAGCTGACATCAACTTTTGTCTCTTACCATAGGCATCTATGATTTTCTCTTAGAAAATGGTAAGACAATTGCTCTGTGCAAGGAAGGAGTGTGTATGTGTGAGTGGATGCAACATGGCAGGTTTGCAGGGACTTACAGGACACAATTCACAACAGAAAAGAGCTAAAGGAAGATAAAGTACAAAAGAGACAAAGGGAAAGAAGGTTTTCAAATCGCCCTTCCTTATCTCAAGCCAATTCATGACTTCTTGAGGAAGATACTCGTTGGTGTAAACACAATTCCCATCACACAATAACTGTCAACCCCTGTGTCCGACATAGGAGTCGGGAAGGACCACAAGTGGGAAAGATACTTAAGTGCACAAACAATGTTACCTTCGTAGTGACAAAATTGGTCATCCCGGCTAATTTGCTGAGTTGAAGGATTTTAAAAAAATGGTATGTGGTGTCTTTGACATAGTATTGGCTGAATAATTACTTAACAAATACAACTGGATGTTTGACGAAGTAAGAAAAGAATCACATTTGCTCTTTATATAGACATTTAGCAAATATTTGGTCCTATCCCAAAAGAATTCTGATTCCCTCCCCGCCCCCCCTCCCACCATTTGGTCCTTGAAGCTTTAAAATCTCAAAGAAAGTTGACCCTTACAATGAAAGCATGTTAGGATCAGAACGGACAGAGACCCCGAACAACTGGACAAAGGAGGGAGGGACAGAGTACAGAATGGAAAGAATTATGGAAATTCTCCACCCATGGACCGGACACACCCTTGTGCAAACAAAGCTTTTGGGTTAAGGCTGTATTTTAGAAAAATGTGATAAAACTTTTGATAAGCCCTAAGGGCCCTGAGAGAATAAGCAATAAATTCTTCTTCTTTTTTTTTAAATCCTCCAAAACTCAGCACCACATCCTGAGCAGTTGAAGGGGAAAAACCTTTCGTCAAATCTGTTTCCAAATGTCTATTTCCTTTCTGGAACCCCAGAAGTTTGAGCTACGGTCAAAGCAAGAGGCCATGTATCAACAGTTCTGCTCCTGGGTCCATCCGTCCTTGTCCTAACCCCGTGTCTCCGCCACCACTAACTGGATGGTTCTGACAGGAGGTGCTTGGCTGGTTGTCACAGGAGAGCTGTCAGGCACATTTCTCTCTGGGCTGATGCTGTTTCTCCAGCTCTGCAGTTTGCTCTGTGTCACTCAGGACAAGGCAGAGAAGGCAGACGCAGGCCCCTCTTGAGTGTGCTCCCTGCAGACGTCTCACAGGGCTTTGAAATGGGGAACCAAATGACCCAGGTGGATTGAGAGTGCTTCCTTCCCCCAACACCTCTTTGTTGAACCACTTTGTCAAAAAAAGTCTGTAGATTTTTATGATTATGAGACTAAAATAAAACTGCTTATGCCTTGTTGCTTAATATTATGCACTCAGATAATCTCAAAGGTGGCTGTAAACATTTGGCTACGGATAAGCTGCATTTTTTCTTAAAAATGGAGTGACCCACCTCCTCCATATCCTTTTGTGTTTGACTTGGGACTGCCAGGCCCAGGAAGGGCATGCAGTTTACCTGTGGTCAAATGTTATATGTTACTTTGGTGCTTTATAGCTTTCAAAGAGCTTTTACACAAAAATGATCTCATGGGGTCTTCAGAGAACCCTGTGAGGTGGGTAGGGTGGATGGATACTCTGTCACCATTTCTCACAGGAAGAAAGAAGAGTAAACAAGTTATGTAACATGACCAAGGTCACTCTGCACTTCAGAGGTGGAAGTAGATTCCAACAGAGGCATCTACCTTTTTTCTTTTTTTCCAAACTATTTCATCACACCAAGCCACCTCTGAAGGACAGGTCCATGCATCATCCTGATTCAACAGTCTGGTTACATACCTGCAAATTTGCAGCCACAGTGTGGTGTCTCAGTAGCTATGCTTAAGAGGTGACAACTGTTTCCATATTTCCATATTCTTTTTTCCCTACCACTATTTTCATTATCTTCCCTTGCCAGGATCCTGTTTCCCATTCCTAAAAGCAAAAACATCTTCTTCTATTTCTTCTGGTTCTTTTCTCTCTCCCTCTTTTTCTCTCTTTTTGTCTTCCTCTCTCCTTTTTCTTTCCCCATTTCTTTCTCTCTCTCCCTTTTTTAAATTTAATTTTGTTTGCTCATATATTGGGTACTGAAAGTAACACATTACCAGGGTATAGGAGAACTAGGTTTGAGATTTTACAATTTCACATCACCTTTTTAAAAAAGATTAATTTATTTATTTGAGAGAGAGAGCTTGCATGTGCGTGCGTGCACACACATGGGAGGAGGGGCAGAGGGAGAGAGAGAATCTCAAGCTGACTCTGCATTGAGCATGGAGCCCGATGCAGGACTCGATCTCATGACCCATGAGATCATGACCTGAGCTGAAATCACGAGTTGGATACTTCACTGACTGAGCCACCTAGGCGTCCCCAATTTCATATAACCTTTATAGATCACTATTGTTTTATTTGTAAAATTGTGTTTCCTAAAATAATGATTTTTCTGCAGCAGTGAAAAATAGAAAAGGGAAAATGTGATTTTTGTGCTAATCAAAAAAAAGCATATGGTTAAAAAGCATTTTTTAAAAAACCTAATTTGTAGGTTTCCTTATTTTAAAGTTACAGCTAAAGCGATCAAACCTGGCTCATTGGTCTATAAGTTAAACATTTAGTGATTTTATTCTATAGTTGATTTCCATTAGCCTCATCAATAAGCCATTTTTCATATGAAATACCAGACAGATTATCCAAGATTTAGGAAAGAGAGAAGTCAGAGTTTTAACAAGATGATCCTTGCTTCACCATTATTAATACCTGATAATTTCTCACATTGATGGCGTTATTTTAAGCTCAAATCTAATAGTCAACAAAAAAGCAACAACAAAAGAAAAGAGAGCCAAGATGGTCATCTCCGCACTCTATTTTTCTGGTGTTCTTTGTGAAGCTCAGCCATAGGAGGAGCTGGGGGTGTTTAAGTACTGACTAGAAATGAGCTGCATTTAGATGCTGTCTACAAAGGTTTCTCCTAGGATGAAGCCCTTATTTAGCGTTAAACCCATGGTTCTGTAGACTTCTCTGCTCTGAACACAGCTGCATAATTAGTAATCATCATTAATCATTTCTACTTCTGTACTTCTATCACCAACAAAATTACAGCAACCTATATTTTTAGTAAATTTTAATTGCAAGTTTAATTTGATAGTTATTTATCATTTTAAGAAGCAGTTTACCGAACTGATTATACAAATCTAAAATGATGTTTCTGAAGATAGAAATAAAGCTTCTCATCAGGAATAAACACGATTTTCGAAAGAAGAGTATTTTCCCCTAGGCAAAAAAAAAAAAAAAAAAAAAAAGGAACTAAAAAGAGGGGGGAAAAGTCCCTAGAAAATCAAGCTCCCAGGCTTCTTCTACCCTTAATGTGAGAATGAGTATTAACGTGGGACGGCTTTGGGACTACCTTTTGGAAAATACATACCAAGTAACAGATGTATATTTATGGAACTGATCGCTTTAAGCAGAGAAGTTTAAAAATGAGTTTTTGCAACTCAGGTGGTTCTCATGAGGCAAACACACACTAATTATTCAGAATTGAAACCTGTCCATGAGATATACAACAAAAAGGAAAAGAAACTTACAGGAATGTTTGAGAAGTAAAACATTCCTCCTCTCAGGGATGCCTGGGTGGCTCAGTCAGTTAAGCATCTGCCTTCGGCTCAGGTCATGATCTCAGGGCCCTGGGATGGAGCCCCCCATTGGGCTCCCTGCTCAGTGGCTGTTCCCGTGGTGCTGTCTTGGGTGGATGGAGGAATGCATGCATCAGCTGAAACTTAGAAACATTCTCTCAGCCGGGCCCAAGACACAAAGGAGACAATGGCTTATTTCATTTATGAAATCGCACCATTAATAAACTCAAGAACAAAAGTCCAATGAAGATGAATAACACAGAATTACCACGATCAGACTTATATTATGTCCAAAAGAACTGGATTAGGAAAACTAAGCCACGTGTTGTCAGCATCCTGGAGTATGCAAGGAAATTCTCTCAAGAAGGTCTGTGTGAAAAATGTCCTGAAATGTAATCTGACACCTGTTAGTACAAAAGGGCCTTCAATGTTCTTAACTGGTCAGAGGAGGACGAGGGGAGAAGGGCAGTCTTTAAGGCAGCTAGAGACTTTCAATCACATGCAAAAACTGGTGATTTAAAATAAACAAACCACCAAAAAGAGTATAGATAAATGTCCCAGCAAATCAAGTTTAACATGATAAGTCAAACTCCACAGAACAAGGAGTTCCAAGGAGAAGATGCATCAGAATTCTCAAATGTTCTACAAAGGGCAATGCATCCCTCACTTCCCTTTTATTTCTTGTTTTTGTTATGTTTTGTTTTGTGTTCATTTTAGTGTTTTCTTTGGAAGACACAAAATTTTAAATTTTCTCCAATTTAAAAAGAAGCAAAAATTTAAATTTTTTTCCAATTTAAAAAGAAAAAGGAAGGGCCCTTAAGAATAGAATGGATAACAGAGAGTAGATAGTCTATAAACAAATTAACTATTAGCTACAAGTAGCAGCAACTTGCATGAATCTCAAAAAACATAATATTGAGCAAAAACAAGTCATAAGACAACATGATTCCATCTATAATAATATGATTCCATCTATATGAAGGTCAAAAGTAGGTAGAATTAAACAATATAAGAATTCATGCATAGGTGGTGAAACTATAAAGAATAGCAAGGAACAGCTAACATAAAATTCAGGATTATTGTTTCTTGGAAGGAAGGAGTGTGAGAGGGACACGTGATCAAGGGGAACCTGTGTGGGTTTATGTCATGTGTGAGACAATGTTCTCTTATTACTTATGCTGGTGCTGGGTGCCTGAGTGTCTGTTTTATTATTGTTCTTTAAACTGAGTATAAATGTTCTCATAAACTCTTATAAATGTATGATTTACAAATTTGACTTTTTTCAAAAGAGATGGGGCCATTATTATCATTTCATTTCACCTCTTGAAATTCTAACATTCCTATCTTCTGAAGATAGCCTTTGCCTGGAGACAGCGATGAAGAACCTCAAGATGCAGAGTTTCCAGACTCAGAGACGATGCTGCCATAGAGGACAAAATAAACAAATAAAATAAAAATCAGGGGGAAAAAAATGCCATGGTCAAATGATTTTAAAAGTTGGCATCCACACCTATGGCCTGCCACGGCCTGACCACTCAGGGCCTTTTACTAGCTGAATCCAGTCTTTCTAAGAATATTCTTCAGAACTTCCCCATGGGCCTCTTTCCGTGTTAAATAGGGTTCCCTGGGCAAGCCTACATTTTCCATCTTCTTGCTTTTGGTGATCTCATTCCAGTTACCTATTTTCCACTCTCTTGACGATTGATCCTAGTTTGACCTCTTCTGGGAAACCACCGTGATAACCTCATAGCCTCAGTCTGAAGTGTTCTGGCCTTTTCCTGAACTCTTTAACAACTGCCTATTTAATTCTTCTAGCAATTAACCTGTGTGCCTTCTAACACCTGCATTTTCACTAACCGGATTCCTTTCCCTCCTGGGCACGGAGCTGGGCGGCAGTTCCTACCCTCCCTTGCAGGTAGCTGCCACCAGGTGATGGTGTTCTGCCCAAAGAAATGCAGACAGCAGGAGCATCTGCCTTGCCTGGCCTGGCTCTAACAGTCCCACAGAATGCTCCACGCCCAGCCCGATTTCTTCTCTCATTAGTGATTGCTTAGCGCAGTCCCAGGGAAGCACTTTCAGCGTTCTGGGGAATTGCAGACTCCTATCAGGAGTCAGCAAACTTGTTGTGTAACGGGTCAGATAAATATCTTAAGGCTTCTCAGGTATCTAAGGTCTCTGTTGCTGATGCTGATGCTTCTACAACCCTTTAAAAATATAAAAATCTTTCTTAGCTTCCAGAATTGAGCTGGATTTGACCTGTGGGACTGTAGTTTCCTGACCCCTCCTCAAGGTGGAAAGAGCCTGAATTTCAGAATGTCTATGTAAAGCAGAGTCTTCCTCCCCACTGCCTCCCATCCCCCAGGCTCTGCAACTGACTCACTTGGATTATGATGGGAATATTTGTTACTAGGCTTAGCTTTCTCTGAACTATACTTATGGGACCTTCCGGGGTCAAATGCAGTAAAGAGATAATATCTACTTGGTTAATCTGAACCAAGTAGAGTTCCATATTCAAGAAGCTGGGGCCCATTCACTCCAGTCAGTCTTCTTCACTACAGTATTGCTTACACTGGAAATATCTTAATTGCTACTCCACTTGGTGTAGTCCTTGTCTAGGAAACCATCATGACCAAACCAATCTGCCCAGAGCAGAGCAGCCCGCTTTAAAATCACGGCTTTGAAATCTGGCAGAAGAAATTGCCAAGTGGGAGGGAGAATCAAGAGGAGAATTTGAAAGAGTAAACAAAGAAAGAAGATGTGTGCTTCACTACATAAATTGAATCTGCAACACGTATGGAAACTTCAGGTATATGTGACTCATACATAGTATTAATGTTTTCTCTAAGACTCATAACCTCCCTCCCTCTCTTCTCTGCTTTTCTGAAATAATCCACATCTATGAATTTTTTTTCTTTTCTATATTCTCAGTTCCTATTGATGCATAGAACTCACTAGAATTGACATGCCCAGGTAGCCTTGGGGAGCAAGTCAGAGTGGTGTAATGAAAGGTTCCAGGATGAACACACCTCACCACAGCCTGGTTCCCTTAAAAATGTTGCCAAGATGGTGTAGTTCTCAGGTGAGAAAGCCCTCCTTCACTTGTATCAACAAGTCGTTCCCCCTAAAACAGCAGATTGCATTTGTTTCGACCCTGAGTAAGTCGCTATTTCCTTTCCTTTGCTGACATTTTTTTTTTCTTTGCTCCTTGAAGCTACAAATTACCTCAAGGGTAAAATTTTTTTTTTCTACACACACTAAGTCTTCATTAACTGCTCATTGAGAGGCCCAAAAGGAAACTACCACCAAAGAGCCAACAGGCTCTCGTACCTGTTTCTGTAATGCACTTCTAGAACCAAAGAAATGAGGTGTCTTTTTGATTGTGATATAAAAAGAGAAGAGAAAAATGGTAACTTTCCTACAGTTGTCTTAGAAAAAGGGTCCTCTATGTTTTGGCCTCCCATCTTTCTTCCTACCTCTGGAAACATATTCACACCCATATCCTTTCCCTGGAATAAGCCATAGAATAAATCATAATTCTCAGCAACCACAAGCAATGGACTCTGAACAGCTTATTTATATGTGAGCTTTGACCTTACCAGTCTCCTTTAATTATCTGAACAGCTAGGATTAATAAAATATTCATAACTCATTTGTGATGGGAAATAGCATTTCACTCAGACCTCTGAAAATTGTCCAACTAAATACAAATTGACCTCCTTTCTGGAGGAAGATCACACTAGATCACACTGTCCTGGTAGGTCACACTTAGTAGCTGCAGACCTCATGGTGCCTGTTCCCCAGGCTAGGACACAGGATGCCCCAGGCTTGAGTCAAATGCCTCCAGAAACCACAGGTAGGGGTGGTAAGGGGTGGGGAAACCATGAGGACTAGCTTTTGTCATCCCACAAATGAATGAATGCTGATCCAGTTTGTTTAGGTTAGTCCAGAATGACCCAAAAGGATAGAGTAGACTTCACTTTCTGTTCAATCTTCTAATGTTTTTCTTTTAATGCAATTATTTGAGATGTAACTCAATGGAAAAGAGTCAGGTTGCTAGAAGTTTCTTGAAATGTTCATTTCATAGGAAAGTTTTTCTTTATTTGAATAATTTTTGGGGATTTGTAGCATGATATTCCTACTCTCCCACCACTCCAAAAAAAATCGATGAAAAGATGAGCAGTTTTAAATTTTTGAGTATCTGAAGAAAGGCCTTGGCCCTTGTGAAATTTTGCTTGAGGAAATTCAAGGAAAGTTAGGGGAAGCAACCATGTTCTTAGAAAGTGCCTTATTCGAGACTCAATTGGGTCAGTTCGGAGGTTATTCTGGGCGCTGGGTGCATTTGTTCTCTCTTTGAATCGCAGATTCTGACATGTGATTTTACAAGTCCTTGGCCGTTTTCTAAAAATTGACAGGCATATGGAAAAGTTAATAATTCAGTGAGTAAAATATGCTTATGTCTGCAAACAACAGGGATTTAAAAAGTGCCCTATTTTTTCTGTGAATCTTCCTAGGAATATTAAAAATGCAAACCCAAAATTGACATAGAAAAGGTGCAAAAGATTTTGACCCTTAAATCTTCTCTGCAGTTTTTCATTGTCATACGGCGTTTTCATTTTCCTCAAGGGGAAACACTTTGGAGCCCAGCTTTTGATCACTATGTCCTATACTACAGAACCTCCCAGAATTTAAAGAGGGAAAGGGGGTTTTTAGAAAACTGTGGCTTTTGTGAAGTACAGCCATATTTCACTAAAATAGTGATTTCTACATTACTTCCGTCTAACTTAAAGATAAATTTAAAGATGATTGATAAATGATAGCAATGTCTTTGATGAATGCATGGATGCAAATCAGATCTGACATCTTTTAAGGAGTCATGAGAAGGACTTACCTATCCACTAATACTTTCCCTATTTTATATAACTCTTTGCAATGATATTCCAGTTATATTTGGAAAGTAATTGTCAACCCATACAAATAGCCTCACAGCCCATAAAAATGATGCCATCTTCAAACTGAAGGTGAATACCTTTTTTTCAGAGCATGAAAAGTCCCATTGCTAGGGTTGCTGGTCCATCCATCCAAAACTGAATAGAAAACTACCTACCAGAAGCCCAAACGTAGGGAGCTCATTTTTGAAGGAATACATAAATTCACTGAAAGAAAGAAAACCATTTGTGCTGACACTTTGCTGTGAGCAGTGGGACAGGAACAGGTTCTTTTCCCCCTGGGAGCATGGCTTTCCTTTGCTTATAATCCTTGTTTCTCCATCTTTGCATGGCAGCTTCCTTCCTGTGGGGTGCTCAGCTTAAAGGTCGCCCTGGAGTCATCTTTCTGGCCAATCAATCCAAGTAGGTGCCCTATTGTATAATTATCTATGTAGCACTCATCACCAACTGATATTCTTGGGTTTTGTTTGTTTCATGTCAATGTCCTTGCACTCAAAGGGCATGCACTTTGTTTTATCCGTGCTGTAATCCCAGCATCTAAAGTACCTGTTAAAGCAGGTGTTGCAGGTTGAATTGTATTCCCCTCCCAAAGGTGGGTTGACATCCTAACCCCAACACCTCAGGTTGACATTATTTGGAATAAAAGTTGTTACAGATGCAATTAGTTAAGATGAGGTCATATGGAGTAGGGTGGGCCCTTAATCCCAAAAGACAACTGTCTTCTAAGAAGAGAGAGACAAACACACAGAGAACATGCTATGAAAACATAGACACATGGAGAAAATGGCTATGTAAACACAGAGGCGGAGATTAGAGTTTCGCTCCTACAAGCCAAGGAATGCCTGGGGGTACCAGAACCTGGGAGAGGTGAGGAAGGATCCTCCACTAGAGGCTTTGGAAGGAGCATGGCCCTGTCAACACCTCAATTCTCTTTTCAAATGATGGGGGCCGACTTTCCATCCCCTTAACCAGTGGCCAAATATATACCTTAAAAATGAATCCAGATGGGATTTTTGCAATAAAAACCTTCTGTATAGCAAATAGGCTAAAACATACCATTCTGTTGCAGTTCTTGGGCTTGACTTGAAATAATATTGTTATAATTTCATCGGAAATATTTTGAGGAAGAAAGAGTTTTACCATAATTCTGTGCTCATGTTACTATGAATTTGCAAGTTTCAGCTAGCATGATTTAATAAAATAAAAATGCGTTACATATGTATATATACATACACATAAATTTGTTTTTTTTTCTTTTTTGTAGCGATAGGAGCATACCTTTGGGGCACTGGATGGAATCTGATAGCTCAACTAAAGCCAATTCCAGTTTTTAAGAAGAAATTTTCATGCTATTTCCAGATAGGCAAATTAAAAAACAGTATGAATCGGTGTCAAAATGATGAAGAAAGATTATTAATTTACGTTATTATTTGGATTATAATTTACATTATAATTTGGGTTATTAATTTACAAGGTTTACATGGCCAAAATGCATAATAGCTCAGAAACACAAATTCAAAATTTACTCATTACTGATAACTGACTTTTAGTGATCAATTTTTTAAAAAATCTGTACTCACTTGAAAACCAATCACATATGTGTATATACGTATAGGTAGGTGTGTGTGTGTGCGCGTGCATGTGTGTGTGCATGTGTGTGAAATCATCACCATTTGGGAACTAAAAAAATTATATTATGCATTCCTTTGTGAAACTACAATAGCCTTAGCATTTATACTAAATATCTCTTTATTAACCTCATGGTAAGCGTCTTTATTGATCCCTTGGTGCTATAAGAGCAATTTCCTTTGGAGGCATATTGTCCTATTGCATTTTTCTCTTTGTCTCATCGGACACAATGCATAGCCTTACCCACAAAGAAGCATATGGAGGCACTGAAAGCAGAGTCGTTTGCAGGGTCTGAGCGCGTTTCCTGTCTCACAGGAAGTGTGCACATCATGACTTGTCATCTCTACTGTCTAGCTTAGTGTCTCCTCACTTCCTGGAATAAAACCAAACTAAGCAAAACAATAAAAATGACAACTTTTCTGTGTCTGGGAATTCCAAACTCTTATTACTGGAATGTTAAATCTTCCAGCTCTATTGTTCATTTTGCTCTCCAACATTCACAGTGGTTTTATGGTATGCTTTTTCAAATGTAATGCTGCTAGGTACAGCCCATATATTACAACTTATTTTAAATGTTATAACGAAACTCTGCTCGTCCTGTGTCAAGAGGAAAATATTGACTTATTATTCAAATTACTTCAGTTTTCATTTCTGTAAGTGTCTTGCACAAAACTCATTCTCCCTTAAATATTAATTGAGTTTTAGATGTAGGCAAATGCAGGGAAATAAGTGATATGAAAACAGTTCTTAGTTTATCCTGTAAATTTACCATTTCCTGCCCTCTACTTGTCGCTTCAATGTTTCTCAAACCTGATGCATAAGTTTTAACTTGGCTTCTCTAAGAAACCATCCCATATAGAAATGAGGTTCTATTTTATCAGCACTATCACCACAAACTACATGACCATCACCGCTTTTCAGTTTGTAGAAAATCCAGCATTATCTGCCAAATTGGGAAGATGTGAAACATGCATTGATTTGTTTTAGGGAGAATCACTTGTTCAGTTACAGATGCGTTTTAGGGACTCGGGTCTGGGAAGAGCTTCTGTGTCAGAAGCTTCCACATTGCATAGATCAATAAAATGGGACAGATACAGAGGCCTGAAAAAAAATAAAAAAACCCCTCTGCTTTTCAAACCAAGCCAAGGGTGCCCCTTCCAGTGTGCCCTTGTGGAATATGCAACCATGCGTGAGGTATGTCGGGAGGAAAGGGACCAACAGGAGCTGTAGCATGGGGTGAGGTGACTGTAGGTGGATGTGTGTGTGGTGGAGAGAGGTTTCGCTAGTAAATCATTTAGTAGCTACTTTTAAAACATCCAAACAAATTCAGACTATGGAGGCAAATGCAAAATTATCATAAAATTTAGGACGAAAACATTTTAAAGTCATTTTCTGTTTGGAGCATAGAGTACAAATTCATTCAGCCTGCAAGAAATCTCTCAGAATTACTTAATCCAATGTCTTCATTATACTGGTAAGGAAATAAAAGTGACTTACCAAGCGGCTGGAATCCAGATTTTCTGACTGCGAGGCCTCAGCTCCCATTCATAGCTCTTTGAGGAAAGAGGAAATTCAGAATTAACACCTATGAGATCGCATCCATGGGCCAGATACAGTGATAGCTGCCAGGCATTGTCGCTGTGGTTAAGGGCAAGGCTCCTGGTGAGAATCCCTCAGTGGGAAATTGGTTCTACCTCTTGTTACCTGTGTGACTTTGGACAGGTCACTTACGCTCTCGAGTTCCTAGTTTCTTCATGTATAAAATAACATCATAAATGAACCTTCCTCACTGACAAGGATTAAGTGAGATAATCCTTGCAAAAGGCTTAATAGTGTTTGGCACATCAATGCTGGCTCAGTGAATACTGAAGTAAAAAAAGAGGAAGAAAAACCTTTGCCTGTTACAGGGGTGGAGAGGGTGATTTTATGCCGCTTTTACAAAGGAGAAAAATTAGGATCGAGTAAAATTCAGTAATTCTCTGTTGAGTTGTAAAACCAGAATGTGAGGTTGTATCTGTTTGTACCAAAACTTCAGGCTGTTGTCTGCTCTACCGCAATGCCCGTATGAGATCCACGAGGAGCTGGAAAGAACGCAGAGACCATCCACCTTGAAAGCCGCTTGCTGTGCTCATGCTGAGTTCTGAAAGCCTTCTGGCAGATTCCCAGCAATTCTGCAAATCTGCGAAGCTCCGAACTGGGTGCTGCCCATTGGTGGAGGCCAATGAGAATATCCAGGTGATCGCGCAAATATCACTCTACTTTGAAGTCTGGAATGTAAGCTTGGCTTCATTTAGCTAATGACCAGTCCGTTCTCAATAACAGGTGCTGTGTCCTGCTTTCTGCAGAACGGACTCACCCCATGCTCCACACTGTAAGCTCGCTCTGTCAGCTCCGCCAATAAAGTAGCCTTGCCCAGGTCACTTACCTTTTCAAGGCTGGATTAGGACGGATCCTCAGGCCACACCCCCACCCAACTATCCCAGACTCCTACAGTGAGACCCTGAAAGATCCACTTTTAGGCAAACTTGTCACTGAAGTAAAGCTTGTATCAGAAAAGAAATGCAAATCCTGTAAGCATACAGTTCAACTAATTTTCACCAAGGGAACACAGTCTCAAATTCAGTAGTAGAGCATTCCGGTCCAGAAGACAAT
>NC_138376.1:103443704-103454533 GCF_054177405.1 Leptonychotes weddellii | reverse complement strand
GTATCCTTTTCTTTATTCGTTCTATTCTTGAAGGACATTTGAGTTTTTCTAGTTTTGAGTTACTACCAACAGGGTCACCATGAACATTCTTGTACATGGCTTTTGGTAACATATATACACATTCTACTGGGTGTATGGCATGTGTATTTTTTAAAAAATCTCTGACTTATTCTAAGGTACAGACAGGTTTGGAAACTGCTTTAGAGAGGTTTAAAGAGTTTAAACCCAAAGTGTTTAGACCGTCTGGCCCCCAAGGTCATGCAGGAAAGAATTGGCAGGGCTGAGATTGACAGTCAAAACCCTGTTTCTTAGAACAGGTCTGGTTTTCCACTATGGTTCCTGTAGTCCTTATCTCTAGAACATTAACTTAGAAGCTTCTTTACTTATCCCAAATCCTTCACAAATATGACTCTTTTCTACCATATCTGTTGTACATTTTCAAGAACAGGACACTCACTGCCTTATGAGAATCCCAGAGAAGGGATTATATAAATTACTTAACTCAATCCCCTCATTTTATAAATTAGTAAATCCAAGTATAGAATACTGATAATTTGCCCAAAATAAACATTTTGAGTCTTTTATAATTTACTACAAAATAATGAACTTTCTGTTTTTTTCTTTGCATTTCATGCTATTTCAGTTGATTAACTTACAAAAATAATATCTACTAATTTTAACTGTTTAGACATTACAGAAGTATCTAAAGTAAAACTAATACTTTCTCCTTCCCCTTACAGCTGTATAGTCTCTTGCCCCTCGGCGATCACTCTTAACAATTTGTATTTTAATTATCTGTATAGAAATGTATAAACATGCCTGTAACTGATATGAGTCCCCAACTTTGATAAAGAAGACATATAACAATTTTTCTTCAAGTTAATTTCTAGTTCGAGGCTCCTTTGCATCAGTTAGATGGCCACTCAGCCTCAGTTAGTGTGGACTATGCTCCTTTTTCCTGTAGTTATGTCTACGTTTCAGGGGGTTTTATATAGTACCAAGGAATTGAGTGGGAAGTCGAGCATGGACAGCATCTGCTCCTTGGTAACCGTAGTAATATTGAGACATCGTTCACTCTATCTGGGCCTTGGCCACCAGTCCCCACAGGTGTGTTGGTCCCTGTTGTCAGACCCTGTCAGGTGCGGTGGTTCAGTGCCTGACCCATGGCAGTCTCTGCCAGGCTGCCTGAGGCTCTACCAGCCCTGACTCTCTACAGCCATTTCCTCCGTGGACTCTTGCCAGCTTCCTTGGCCTCCACCCAGAAACTGAGGCCCAATTTTCCTCTGGTCTTAGATCCCACCAGCCTCACTGGAATTTTCCACTTGCCCAGGGTCTATCTATGGCTTCTGGCATCAACCCTGCTCTTCTGGGCTCACCTCCAACACTCATCACTCTTCTCTCAATACAATCTTGTCTCTCTCCAAGCTGGGTGCATCTCCTCTCCAACCTTCCGTGAGCATCTTTGTACAGTGTTTCATATGTTTGTATTTTTATCTCAGTCAGGCAGTGTGGAGACCCCCTTCTCTTCTCAAAGCCTCAAATGTTTGCAAATTTGACTTTTTGGAAACTGGTTGCTGAGATGATTCTTCTGTCTACCCATACCTCATTGCGTACAACAAGCCCAGAGCAGCCCAAGGGCTTGAATGGGAGTAAGGGTAGAAGGAGGTAAAAAGTGAACTACTAGAAAAAAAAAAATTATGGTCAATATCTCAAATTATTATCTTATCACAAAAATAAGCACGTCTGTAGGGGAATTATTTAATTTTGCTTTTATTCCGAAATTGGGGTTATACAATATATCAAACTGTAACTTGCACTTTTTTACTTCATATACTTCATATAACAAATACATGCATACATACAGATATGTTTCATTATTTGTAATGGTTTCATAGTAGCATTTGTTCAATTATGTTCCTTGTTGATGGACGGCCAGGTTGTTTTTGTAATTACAAATAATAATAATCATAGCCAATGTTAATTATGGTCTTAAAATTACTAGACAATGTTCTAAGCACTATCTCATTTAATGTTTGTTAAAACAACCTCCATAAGATAGATATCATTTTACAGATGAGAAAGTTGAGACGTATAAGGATTAAATAACTTACTTAAGGTCACAGCAAGTTGGGATTTGAATGCAAATGAGTCCATCTGGAGACGCCATGCTCTTCTCTACTACGCAGTTCTGCCTTCCCTCCCCTAATTAGCATACTTGTACATATGTTTATATATTGCTGTCCAGTAACTACCTAGAACTGAGAACGTGGGCAAAATTTCCTTGCATTTTTATATCTTAAGATATGTTGGCAGATTACTTTTGGACTGAAGCAATTTACAGAACTACCCCTCGTATTCAGGAGTAATGATTACCCCCCAAGCCTTACCAACACTAGACCTCGGCCTTGTTTGAGTTAAATCATGCTGGCAGGAACACTGCCCCTTCACCCCTAAATGATGACCAGGTGTTTCAATTTTCATTCCCTCATTACTAATGTGAATGTCAAACATCTTAGGCTTATTGGCCCTTTGTAGTTCCTCTGCTGTGAATTGCCTATTCACTACTATCATTTTCTAACTAATTTCAAGAGCTCTTTGTGTATTAGGGATGTTAAGCCATTGTTTTATATGTGTTGTAAATATTTTCTCTTAGAAGATCATCTGTTCTGTGCTTTTTACTACATGAAAGTTACACACATTTATTTAATTGACCCTTCCCATTTTTTCCTTTATAAACAAGCTACACAGCGATCTATAGTATAGTTTTTAAAAACATGTATTCAGTTATTTACCTTCAGTTTTCCATCTTGCCAAAGAAAGCTTTCCTCACTATATAGCTGTACAAATATTTTCCTAATTTTTCTCTAATATCTTTATGGTGTTCTTATTTTATATTTAGTTTCTTAATATGTCTCGAACTTACTTCTGGATATTTATAAGACAGGAGTTGACATTATTTTCTTTTTGTATAGTTACTTATCCCAATCCCAGTTATATTTACTTTGAATTGTATGTATAATTAATATTATAGATCCTTCCCCAATGACACCTACTCCCAGATAGACTTGGATCCACTTCAGAACCCTATTCTTTTTCATTTATCTGTCTGTTTTGATTCTGCTTTGATTCTAGTTGCTTTATAGTGAGTTTTGATATCTGTTAAATGAACTACTTCCCCCCACTTCTGAAACAGAACTATAAAGTTCATTAGACATTTCTCTTCTCCAGGTATTTAATAATATCACAGTAGGCCATGATGCTACTTCTTATAAATTTTTTTAAAGATTTTAATTATTTATTTGAGAGAGAGAGTGAGAGAAAGAGAAAGAGAGAGAGCCAGTGAGCACAGCCAGGGGAGGGACAGAGAAGCAGACTCCCCTCTGAGCAGAGAGCCTGACATGGGACTCCATCCCAGGACCCTGGGAGCATGACCTGAGCCAAAGACAGACGCTTAACCAACCGAGCCACCCAGGTGCCCTAAATTGTTTTTTTCATGAATAAAGAAATGCAACTTTTTTAGGCAAATGAAGTTCTTTATGTCGAAAACTTACATGATCTGACATCGTTCGAATTTCATCAAATGAATTGACCTTGAATTTGTATTAAAATTAGCATTTTTTTCCAGCTTTAGATCTTGTCCAAGGTCCAGACAATAGGAAAATTAGCCAATTAGGGAAAGAAAGCTAGCAGATTCATGACTGATAAAGATCATTATTTTATAAATAGAAAACAATTGAGTTTAACAATAATTTAACAGAAAAGTTAAATACTTAACTATTCTTATAGTACAACGTTTATCATTGGTGTCTCTTCTCCCCCCACCCTGACCTTTACTAATTTGCATCCAGCTTTAATTTGAAAATGTATAAAGAATAGAAAGAATCACATGGTTTTTATTTCAAGCTTCATTAAGGACAAGGGAAAGTTGAAGTTTATTACTCTTTTTAATGCCAAGATCTTAACTAATTTTATATTGAACTCCATGGGTGAGTCGGTACTTATAATTTTTGACTAGGCCATCCTTGTTTGTAAATGCAGCTACATCAGCATATTTCTCTAGATATAATATATATATCTATGTTCAAGCAATCAAAATAGACCCATTCTGCACATAGCATATTACTAATCTATAATCTGGAATTGACACAACAATGATTCATGTGTTGTAATACCCATTACTGCTTCCTACAAGCTTTGAAAAACTTTATTTTGGGCAGAATTCTGTCTCAATATCCCCCACGGTAGATTTTTGCCCTCATTTCCTTTGTATTTATTCTGGGTGGTGTTTGCAAGACTATGAGGATCTATTTTGGTTGGGGACACTGTTCTCTTCCTAGAGGAGGAAGTGAGAGTGCTGTGCTTTGTCTTCAGCTCCAAAGCTGTTAGACAGATCAGACAGGGAGCTCTGTCAGCCAGGCTCCAGGGAGGCTTCTCTCTTCTGATGGAACAACTAAACAATTGTTACTATTTACAATGGGCCAAATGGAGAAATATTCTTAGAACAATAAGAAAAGGGAAAGTCTGCCACTAGGCAGGAAAGAAGGCTTTCAAGCAACATCAAACTTAGAGAATGTGAATATCTTTTAAATGTAAACAGTTTACCATATCACTTCTCCAAATAACAATACCAAGAGTGCTTGCCATGTGCCCAGCACTTGACAGACACCATTATCTCTCATCCCATATCAACCATACCAGACAAGTATTCTCCCAATCTGACATGTGAAGAAACCAAGGTCAGAGAGGTTATAAGAACTTCTCCATGGCTGGTAAATGTGGAATTCAAACCCAAACTTGTATGATACAATAATTATATAAGAATCTACCTCTTGTTTTAAATTAAAAAGTAGATGAAAAGTTTGCAATTCTTGGTGAGACAATCTATAATCTCCTTAGAGAAAGCACAAGGCATTGAGGGGTTCATTAATAGTTTATGTTCTTTTCCTTTTGAGTTTCCCTGAATACTACCAAGGTGATGGGAACCTGAAGAAAATTTGGTAAAGCTGTGTGTGGTGGCAAAACAGGCTCCTCCTTTGTCACACACATAATTATTCCCCCTTGATCACTCTCAAATTCTGCAAAGGACACAGAGGATGAACTCTTAGTTGTTTACAGTAACTTCAAATCTTACAGAGAAGTATGTAAAGATCTAAATTATTAATAACTATCGTACTAATTTTCAACACCACTATTGGGTTATCTGCTGTACACATACAATATATGCATCTGAAAAATAATGGTCTATTGTCAAATAATTAGTCTTCTTTCCAGTAGAGTTTTAGCATTTCACTGAATGTTTCTTTTAAGTGCCAGATCAATGAAACAATTCTTTATCTTAATTTCACATAATTTACAATAGGTGAGAAGGGAAAATAATGGATCTAAAAGTGAAGTATCCATTGGATTGCTTTTGGATATGTAGTAATATACTAGAACAAGTCAATAATTGACTTAATGAGTGCCTTATAATGAATGATGAAGTTACTAGTTGTCTAGTTACTTCAAGAATAAGAACACAAATGATTTTACAGTTCTTTGCTAACTTCTTCTTAGGTTCCACTCTGCCCAATGTGGGCATACTTGACATGTAGGTGGACAAAGGGGTTATTTATATGGTATTATGGGTAGCTCTTTTTCTCACTGCCCAGCACCACACCCCCATTGGAGATTTCCTGGTCTTCAACTCTTGCATTGGCCTGCCCCCAGTTTTAGAAGTATCAACCTCATGCTCTCATTAGCTCTAGTTGTTAACTTTTTCATAGATTAGTTAGTCATTCATTGATTAGCATCACAGAAAGCAGGATTCTGGGTAAAAAAATGAAAAGGAAGACAAGAGGTGTGCTGTGAAGCTAGGATAGTGAGGGTGTGACAATGGCATCTGGAGCTCTGCTCAGGGCACTGAACATGAGGAAAAGGACAGAGTAGAATGGAGGAGAGAAATAAAGCATGAAAAGAGAAATGATTCCCCAAAGAGGGGGTAGAGGGCTTCCTCATCCTTTTGCCTAAGGTTCCCTGAAGTCGACTGCATCTATTAAAATGATCAATTTACAGAACACACCAGACCTTGACATGGCTGCCATGCCATGCCATGCCTATAGTCTCTTCAGAGGTAAACCACTAAATCCACAGCACTTGCTGAGGAAGTTACTCTGGGAAGTTCCGCAGGCATAAGTGGCCATGTTTTCCTCCACATCAGCCTGCTACCCACAGACAATTGGACCAAGGTGGGAGTGCCTGGGTGGCTCAGTTAGTTAAGTATAGGACTCTTGATTTAGGCTTAGGTCATGATCTCAAGATAGAGATAGAGCCCCGCATCAGGCTCCACGCTCAGTGCGGAGTCGGCTTGAGATTCTCTCTCTCTCTCTTCCTCTGTTCCTCCCCCTGCTCTCTCTAAATAAATAATAAATAAATAAATAGAATCTTAAAGAAAAATTGGAACAGGGTATATGCCTAACCCAAAGGCAGCCAATCTAGTCAGACCAACAGCCTCTGCAGTGGTCTGACAGCAAAAGCTCTGCCCTCTAAGAATGGTGGTGATTAATTGGACAACCTGATGCTCTCTCTTGAGATGTTGAACACAAGTTATTTTGTGAAAATAAGCTAGACGGTAGTAGAATACAGCTACACAGAGAGAATACTTGAGAGAAGGCAAGGGAATAATCTAGTCATTAGAACCATGTAGAATCCTGACTCACTTTTCAGAACATAAACTGTGTTCTAGTCTTCGAGGGAAACTTCTGTTCTTGTGATTCTTGGTTGTGAGGCTTCTTTTGGACTCTGGTTTAGATTCTAAATGTTTGAAGAAGAAAGCTGGTCAAGATTCCTGTTTTCCTCACTTCCACAGGTGTCGTTCCACAGAGTATGATACTCTGTCCCAGTCTCTTGGGGTAGAAGAAGTAAATCTCTCTCTTCTTTGCAACCAAAGAGCCGACATAAACAATTACCTAAAATATCTCATCTGTGTCTTTTTTATTTTTCTATGTAAGGTGTCAGGTTGAATAAGGTTTTATTAAATGGAACTTTTCCGGTTGTTTTAGTTTAACTTAAAATCCAATGATGAGAAAAATAGGAAATAAGTACACTCACATTCTAAGGAGACATGCTGGGTAAATCCATGTTAGAAATACTGAAAGAAAGCTGAACCAACTGAACAGCCACATTTGGACTAAGATGTCAGAGGAAAATTTGCTGGCCTAATAGGAGGTACTGTTGTTCCATCAAGGAACCCACACCAAGTACAGGGAACCCCCAAGATAATAATTGTATTAGCTAATGTTCTCTAGTGCTGGGCTAGCAGGCTGGAGACTCAGGAAAGCCGATGGTGCACATGAAGTTTGGAGGCAGTCTTCCAGAGAATTCCCTCTTGCTCAGGGAGACTGGCATTTTTGTTCTATTCGGGCTTTCAGCTGATAAGATGCAGCCTACCTACATTATGGAGAGCAATCGGCTTATTCAAAGTTCACCAATTTAAATGTTAATCTCATCCAAAACACCCTCCAAATTGACACTTAAAATTAACCACCACAATACCTGATAAGGATTAGAGTGGGGAGAGGACCTTTAGTAAGGAGGGACAAGCAAGCAACTCCATAGCTGGCTGGTATTTGTTGAGCTGCGGAAGCTCTATCACCAAGGTGGAGCAGGACAAGAGAGTCCTTAGGACAGCTTGACATGTGTCTCCTGTGTTTGAGGTCATTGCAAGCATGGAGTTTAGTCTTGCTTTCTGCCTGAAGAATTCTGCAGGAAAACAGCCAAAGGAAAGCAGACTTGGGCCCTCTAGACTTGGATCATTTGAAGGGCAGCAATAGTCTTGTAAGACATTCTTGTCTTTTCTCTGGTATATTGTTTGCGTTTCAAGCAATCTTTCTAAACTTCAACTGTAATCTCATTATTCCTCAACCTGTTTGTGGCTCCTGGGTGTTCACAGAATAGGGCACTAAATGCTGCAAATGGCTCATGAGCCCTCCATGACCTGTAGCTTCTACCACTCCAGCCTCACTCCCTTTTCCCCTCAGCTTCCCCCTCCCAGCCCGCTTTGCATGCAGTGTCTCTCCCATGTTGGTCAAATGAACGCCTACACTTACGAAATTCACCTTGCCCCACTTGTACAAAACTTACACTCATCACCCTCAGGTTGAGTTGTCCACTCGCTTTCTTATGTTATACTCTTACTGTAGAACCAGTAACACCCTTTTGTACGCATTGGTTTACTTACCACATTTACCCCTTCTAGACTGTAATTTACTTCCAGTCAGAGAACTCTGATTCATCTCTGTGTCCCCAAAACATAGTTTAGGGCCAGGACACAGAAAGCTCTCAGTTATGTCCGTTGCCTGAATGAATTAACGAAGTGTCTAGAAACAAAGACATTCAGCTATTTGGAAGAAATATCTGGGAAGAACGGAATTTCAAGAGTTCTCAGTACTTCAATATTTCCTACTTTTTATTTCTTCTCCTTCCTAATTTGTAATTTTTCTTTCCCTATGGTAGAAGGCAGCGGTTCTCCAAGTATGGCCTACAGACCCCTAGAAGTCGCCAAGATCCTACTAGAAGGTCTAGGACGTCAACGGTATTTTCATACATTAGGATCTGCTTTTCTCGCTGTTGGACATTTGCACTGAAGCTGGTGCAAAGGCCGTGGTGGGTACCTTCGCATGATTCAGAGTGGTGGAGACAAACTGTACACCATCTGTCATGGCAGCATCCACATACTGCCATCCACTCATATTTAAAACAGAAAAAAAAAAAGCCAGTCTTATTTAAGAAAGTTCTAGATGAAGCAATAAACGTTATTCATTTTATTAAAGCTCCACCTTGGAGACCATGTTCTGTCCGAAACAAGAGTACACGATGGCACTAACGCTGCCCACTGCCGTGTGAATTGTCTCAAGGAAAGGCCCCTGGGAGATGACTTGCAGGCTGAACTAGCCAGTCTTTAAATGGAACACTATCTGTACTTGAAAGAACAACTGACAGACAAACTGTGGTTCTTCAGACTTGGGCATCTGGCAGACATTTTCTTGAAAATGAACAAAGTATGTCTGTCATTTCAAAAAAAGACTTGGCAGTATTTGTTGTGAATGATAAATTTGAACTTTCAAGTGAAAATTAGAATTTAGCAAAATTTGTAGCTGCCATTTTGAGCTTGACAGCTTTCCAAAACTCACATCTTTTTTTTGTTCTGATGAGATTGGTGATGATGTTAACAGATGTCATTTTCTTGATACCATATAAAGACATGCATAATCATTTATAAGATCTGCATATCTCTTGAACCAAGTTTTCCAGATGTCCAATACTTAATATTACAAAAGCCATGAGTAAAATGTTTGTTTAAGGTGCAAGATACATGAATGAGTGTTTTTTAGATGAGCAAATTTTAATGTAGCTATGCAAATTTCATTAATATAATTTCTGACTTCATGTTGCAACTAACCTTTAAGGAACTACTTCTTGTTGAGTTTTGATATAGTATCAAAGAAGAATATCCATAATTATCTGAAAAATATATTGAAATATTCTTCCCTTTTCCAAACATATGTCTGTGTGAAGTCAGATTTTCTTCATATACTTTAACCAAAACAACATAAAGCAACAAATTGAATGCAGAAGCAGATATGAAAATCCACCTATTTTCTTTTAAGCCAGACATTAAAAAGATCTACAAAAAAATGTAAAATAAAGTTATGCTTCTCCTTAATTATTTCCATTTCAGAAAAAATAATTAATTTTCCGGAAATATATTACTTACGTTAACAGGTAATAAGTTTAACATTATTTTAAATGCATTAATAAATAACTTTTAAATTGCTCAGTTTTAATTTCTAAGATGGTAAACAGTAATTGACATTATCCACATAAACAAAAGCTCTTTGGGTTCCTCAATAATTTTTAAAAGTAAAAAGGCAGTTTGAGACCAAACAGTATGAATTACTGCCTTTACCCTTGTCTCTTCTTAAAAAAGGTAGGTAACTCTAAAGAGGGACCATATTTTTGTCTTCAATGAAAAAAAAAAAACAAACCAACAACCAAAAGAACCCCCCCAAAACAAAAAACAAATTAAGAAATGCCTAAAGGAAATTTCTGTTTTAAAGTTGAAATCAAAGTCGCAGTTTACATGTTTGAAAAGTAAACTAGAGATCCACATATCCAAAATACTTTCTGGTATATTGATATTTTAGCTAGGAATCCCGCATAGCATATGAATGCAGAGTCAGCTATTAGGTTATATTTAAACTAAGACAATAATTGCATAAACACGTCTAACCATTAAAAGTGCAAAGTAAGTCCTCTGATTTGAATTAAGTGAGAGACATTCATATTCTGAAAATATGTGTATTCTTTAATGCCTCCAGATTCAGTTATAAAAGGACTAGGAATTAAACAAACATCTTGTTTGCACTGTTACAGGTCACATACAGTATTCAGATAACAAAAACAAAGCTAAATTTTGAAAAGTCATGCAACAAGCAAGTGCTCACCATTTCTTCAGAACATTTGATAGTATGAGGAAGATTATATTTGGGTGAGAGTGGTAGCTTAATTTTCAGCTCAGTTTCAGTCAAATTCTATTAATTACAATAAGCTTCAACAATGATTGACCTCAATTATTGAGCTTCCAAAATTTGTTTTGTCAAATATTACTCAAAATAGGCTATTATCTCTGACTTAAAATAACTTCATTAAGATTTTTGTATATATATATGTATTAAGATTTTGAATATATATATACATATATATAGTGTGTGTGTGTGTATATATATATATGCATTAAAAGAAAATCGACCTGTAGCTTTTGGGTGTTGGTTCAATATTGATGAATGCTTTTC
>NC_138376.1:103423401-103443204 GCF_054177405.1 Leptonychotes weddellii | reverse complement strand
AGAGAGAATGAGAGAGACAGAGAGCACATGAGAGGGGGGAGGGTCAGAGGGAGAAGCAGGCTCCCTGCCGAGCAGGGAGCCCGATGCGGGACTCGATCCAGGGACTCCAGGATCATGACCTGAGCTGAAGGCAGTCGCTTAACCAACTGAGCCACCCAGGCGCCCTATATTTCTTTTCTTAAAAAAAGATTTTATTTATTTATTTGAGAGAGAGAGCACAAGCAGGGGGAGCAGCAGAAGGAGAGGGAGAAACAGACTCTGTGCTGAGCAAGGAGCCCGACACGGGGTTCCATCCCAGGACCCCGGGATCATGACCTGAGTGGAAGGCAGACACTTAACCAACTGAGCAACCCGGGCGTTATATTTCTTATATAAGGGAGAAACTAAAATTAATTTGTAAACCAACTGCATTAACCAAATTCAATAAAATCCAGGTCAACCAGGCTAGTTGAACAGGATCAATGACGTGGCTTTGCAGAAGTTAAAGCACTGCTATTGCTGTCAGCCCGTCGCTCCCACTACTCCAGCAGAGCTCTTCCGGCTCCATATGCCCATAGTACTGCTATTAAGCTGTCTGATGGCCATCCTCATCTGTGACTTTTTGTTTTAACCTAACTGCAGCAAAACCATCCCGTATACAGGATGCTCTGATATCACTATTCTTTACTCACATTCCTATTAGCCAGAACTCTTGAATTCGGTAGGCACTGGATTCCTGCGACCATTCTCATTTTGACAGTGACTGCCCAAATGATCAATTATTTTTATTATCTTTAGGAATGAAAACACAAAAACTTAACTATTTTGTAGAGAACTTGAGTGACCTCTAGAGTGTGCCCTCAGAGTCCAATTTAGGAACCCAATGTTTCAGATCAGAAAGCTTTGTCTGAAGCAGTAGGAAGTACCCTGCCCGCAGAGGAGGTGCTCAGGGGTGATTTCATTGGAAATACACAAGGTTTTCAAAGCCCTCAGAGCTGGCCTATTGAAAGGTCGCCGGATGGAAAGCCACTCCTTGAAAGAAGATCCTTTTTTGGGGGGGGGAAGTGAAATTTTACACACTGATTTCCATTTTTCTAAGAAGGAACTGTATACCTTTCTTCATTAAAAATAGAGTCTCCATGTCAAGAACTCTTTTATTTGCCAATTTTCTATGAAATCACTACTTACTATTTTGTATAAAATATTGTTGTTTTATTATATTATTAGATTATTTATTTTATATATATTTTTAATTTTACATAAGATTCTGGCCAAAATTTGTCCTACTCTGAAATCTAGAGCAGGAGTCAGCAAACTATACCAACTGTGAGTCAAATTTAGCCCACTGTCTGTTCTTGTATAAGTACGAGCAAAGAATGTTTTAAACATTTTCAAAGGGTTGTTTAAAAAAAGAAAGAGAGAAAGAAAGATACCCCAATATGAAACAGAGAACGTATGTGGTCCATAAAACACAAAATAGTTACTATCTGGCCCTTTACAGAAAACGTTTGCCAACTTTTCCTTGCGAAAAGCATTGCTTATTTTTAAAAAAACAATATTAGTCATATCTTAAGGAAGCATCGCTAGCATTCATTTTCTGTCCTCGTTCCCCTTGATCCTCTTTTATTTTTTGTTTACCTGTTCCTCACTATCATATTGAAGGCTTTTAATATATTGCTACATTTGTTAAATGAATTCCACCACTCAGTTTTTATTTTAAAAACAGGTGAGAAGGTTGGGTTGCCTGGGTGGCTCAGTCAGTTAAGCGACCAACTCTTGGTTTCTGCTCAGGTCATGATCTCAGGGTCCTGGCATTAAGCCCCACGTCCAGCTCCCCACTCAGTGGAGAGTCTGGCTTGTCTCCCTCTCTCTGCCTCTCCCTACCCCGCTCATGCTCTCTCTCTAAAATAAATAAATAAATCTTAAAAAAAAAAAAAAAGGTGAGATACAAAAATCAAAACCGTAGGGGTGCCCAGGTGGTGCAGTTGGTTGAATCTGACTCTAGGTTTTGGCTCAGGTTGTGATCTCATGGGCTGTGGGACTGAGTCCCGAGTTGGGCTCTGCACTCAGCAGGGAATCTACTTGAGAGTCTCTCTCTCTCCCTCCCTCTGCTGCTCCTGCTGGTTCTCTCTCTCTCTCTCTAAAATACATAAATCTTTAAAAAAAAAAAAAATCAACACTGTATTTCTATAAACTAGCAATAAATTAGAAATTGAAATTTAATAAAACTACCATTTGCAATTACACTAAAAACATGAAATATATAGGTATAAATCTAACAGAGTAAGTGCAAAGATCTGTATACTGAAAAATACAAAACATTGATGAAAAATATCAAAGAAGATCTAAATAAATGATTATAATACCCAGCACAGACAAGGATATAAAAGAACTGGAACTCTTATACATTGCTGGTAGGAATGCAAAATAGTAAAGCCACTTAAGATAACAGTTTGTCAATTTCTTATAAATGTATGGTTCCATATGTCCTAACAATACTATTCCGAAGTATTCACTCAAGAGAAATGAAAACTTATGTTTATACAAGAACTAATACATGAATGTTTGTAGTGACTTTATTCATAATTACTCCAAACTGGAAACAACCCAAATATCCTTCAACTGTTGAATGAGTATTTTATGCTAAAACAGATTCAAATAGGGTGATTTGATTCATAAGGCATTCAAGAAAGGGAAAACTATAGGCACAGAAAACTAATGGCTGCCAGGGGGTGGGGGGAAGGGTTGACTACAAAAGGGCACAGGAGAATTTTTTGAGGAGATGAAACTATTTTAAATCTGGATTTTGGTGGTGGTTACACATCTGTATGCCTTTGTCAAAACTCCCAGAACAAGACTCCAAATTTTATTGTACATGAATTTTACCTTAATTTAAAAAAATTTTTCCAATAAAAAAAAAGTACAGGATGTAAAAAAAAATAAAAGGTGAGAAGGTGATCTATTTTAATCCTCCTATTTAAAAATAAAACACCACTAAAATGAAATAGTTTGATTTTTGATTCATTTTCCTGTAGGTCAGTAATTCTTGGAAAAAAAAAAAAACAACCTATTTGCCTTAAATGCCAACGTTCATTCTTCAATGTCTTTGATTTGCATTCTCATTCTTTTCTTTAATAATTAAAAAGTGGTCACTAATATTCACGAAGTTTGGCAATGACTTGAGGAATGTTTAACCTGAGCTCAGGGCTTCCCAGATGGAGTAAGTAATTGTTAAACTCAGCGAAAGACGTCGGAGCATTAACCTGATTTTCTGAATCTCTTTTCTCAGGAATTAAAGCATGAATAATATTTGTGTGGTAAAATCTAAATGGCTTAATAATCTCTAAGCCTACAGAGAAAGTCACTTTCAGAGCTGCAAATGGTTTATAAGCTTTGTTAATAGTCAATTTTAAGTATGATTAAGTGCTTAGGATATGGTTAAGTACCCACGAATTACTTGTTGGTTAACTACGATGATCTCCTTCACCTGACTCAGAGAACACATTTAAATAGCCCAAGAAATGTCATAATTGCTCACTAAGGATATAAAATGTGGTGGGTAGCTATCTGGATTCTTTGTCACCCTTAACAGATTCTGTAACAAAGAACATCCGAAACTAAGTCCTCGGGAAAATGCTGTTGCTGGGGAAGGACAGCAACACAGATTGCTGGCGGCAGGGTTTGGTCATGAACATCGCCTTTGAAAGACTAAAGTGAATTATGTTTTGTTCCCTGAAGGCAGATGGTACTCGTGGAGAGCTTCCTTAAGCAAAAAGTTAAGATCTCTGCCACGTTCTCCACCCCCTCAATGTCTCAGTCTCTTCCATTCCAGAGTTCTCGGCAGGAAGCAGGGGAGGGTCACCAGGAGAGGGAGGCTGTGGGGCACCCTTGGCCGTCTGAGGACTCGATCCACATTAATGTGCGTGTGCCCGCCGGCCCAGGTGGTGAGCCCATCATCACCAGAGACGCCTTGCCCCTTAAGGAGTGCCGATCCAGGACTTAGCTCCAGAAGCCCTGGCAGTCACTGGGGCCGCACCCCACACACCCCTGGCACATCACGTGCCACTCCTCCTTTGGCACTAACAGCTGTCAGCTAACAGCTCTGGAAAGGACTTTGGGGGCGGTTGTGCCCTCCTGGCCTCTGGTAAAACGAGTGATGCTCTCTGAGGACATAAAGGGCATTGCCGTCCCCAGCATTTGCAGAATCCTACTGCCCACCTACTAATCCTTTTCTGCAAACTCAAGGCATGATGCCCAGGGCCCCCCGTGGGGGTGGCTGGCAGCCCTCGCTGGCGTCAGGGCAGGGCCTGCTGGGGCTGGCTCTGAGCTCCAGTCTTGCCCTGACTCCTCAGGCCAGCTTGGACCTGAGTTCGGACACGCCTGGCCCCTCAGACTTTATTCTTCCAAGTGTGCATGAGTCAGGGCAGCTGGGATCTCTGGGTCTCAAAGCACCCTCTACTGTATCACCCGCACCCCCACCCCATGACCACACCCCCACTTTGGCCTCTGATGGATCTTGACCTCTGGCGCCCTCCAAGCAGCCAGGCAGCGTGAAGTCTGAACTTTGGCTTGCACCCCAGGATCTTGTCTCCCCCTCAGGCTTAATGTTCCTACATTTGTTTTATAAACTTCCCCTCCGGCTCTGAGCTCTTGTTGCATCCTGGCCTGCCTGTTACCTTGGCCACACAGCCAGCCTGGCAGAGTCCCTGAAGTCAGTGTCTTCTTGCCTGTTTCCCAAGTTTGTTGCAGCTATTTGAATGCTCCCACACGGGGAAGGTGAGTAAGCTGAGCAAGACAAGGCTTGGTGATAGAGTTATGTAGATATTCACTGGAAGTGAGACAGGCCTGAAAAAAGATCATCTCTTTTACCTGGCTCCTTTCGTAGATGAAAAAAAGGAGGATCAGAAATAGTAACTGACTTGGCCAGCATCATTCTGGTTAACACAGAGCAAAGTTGGAGCCAGGATCTTGCTTCCTTGCTGAGTACAGTTATTCTCCATCTTCATTCATTCAAAGAGCATTCTCTGAGTGTCTGCCTTAGGCCACATTATTACAATTCAACAGTTCTTGGATATATAGCAGCTGTTAGAAAGATACAAAATAAATACAATAAAAAGATGTTTTAAGGAACATTGATCTGATAAAAAATAATAAGAAAATACATACTAAGTGTTTTTAAATAATCCAAGGTTATTTATGCTTATGTGGTAATAAAAGTGTAGAAATTTTCATGCAATTCAGAAATAAGGACTATCCATTTGGGTTGTGATTCTCAGGGAAGACTCATGTTGGATGGTACAGAAATTAAACTGGAAGACAAAGTGGTTTTTAGAGAAGTTGAAAGTTGTGAGAAGGGTTTTCAAGTAGGAGAAATTGAAGTTTTTTTGTTGGAAATCTATACGAGAAGGTTGTATAGTTTGTGCAGGAACAAATTATAGAAAGCCTTGCGGGGGGAAGAACACAATTATCAAAAGTGTTCAGCCAGCTTTGGGGAGTCACCCAAGTGTTTAGCAGGAGAGCATTTACCAGGAAGGAGATTCAAGAAGATGGATCCAGTAATGCTACTTTGGGAGGCAATAGGAATGAAGAGAGTGAGAGCCCAGGATTGGTAAGGCAAGTTACCGAGCTATGAAAAAACCCTCAATTATAGAAGATTCTTAAAGAAAATCAAGTATATCGTTTTCAAGTACTTAGAATAATGTGATCTCATGATTTAAACATAACTGTCTCCTTCCGTCCTGAGAAATCTGCTGAAGCAAAGAATTTAGATTGTGTGTTCCTACCATGAGGCTTTTATAGAAATGGATGAAGGTAATGCTCAAAAATAAATTGTTCGCAGATTAAGCTATCCACCTACTCCCCAAACACAACTTCTTTTTTATCTATAATTTGTGTTAACATTTCTTTCACAGCTGGTACAAAATTAAAGAAGACTGGTTTATGCTCCCATCACGAAAAATTCTCTATGAGTACATTCTAGATTAATAAGCGTTTGCTCCTCTATTAGGGGTTTAAAGATACAAAAAGACATTAAAAACAACAACAAAAAGTACAAAAATGAAATTCACTCTCAGCCCCATTACTGCAACACCAACTGTTTTTCCTTTTCCACATTCTTCTCTCCAGGCTTTGTTCCTATGCTGCTTTGTCTCTTTTCATGATGGTGAAACTAAGTTTTCCCCATAACAAGAGATGTAGTAAAACTGACTATCTTTGTCCCTAACATAGCTATAATTATCTTATTAAATGAGAAATGCTGGTTGGTAGATGGCAAGATGAAGTAGACAGACAATTGGCTTCCTTGCCTTTGAGCTCTTCAATGTAAAGATCAGGATTGTGGTATTTCCTGCAGAAAGCCGGATTCAAGCCCGCAGAGTGATGTGCAGTTAATTGTCTTCTGCTCCAACTAGCTGACTAAGTGACAAAGGGCAGCAGCTGCAGTACTTTCTTTGTGTGTGTGCTTGTGTGTCTGCATTTTAATTGCCAAGTTAGACGCTAATCTCTCTAGCGAGTTGAACATGAAGTAGGTTTCTATGTTTTATGGAAAACATAACCTACAACTCTGCATATGGATTTTAAAGAAATGAAACCCTGGCTATGTACTTCTAAGATGTTTCTGGGATCTAGTCATCATTACTGGAAGGGAATGTTTTCATATTTACTCCATTAATATTTGAATACGATTATGTTCAGAGTCTTGTTATATGGACTGTAATTGTTCACTTATTAGTGATCAAATCATTATCCCCAGTGAACCAGATTTGCCTGCCTGGAGGCCATGTTCTAGGATGTACTGCATTTATTCAGAGGTTTTGGGTTTGTTTATTTTAATAGCCCTTATTAGCAAAAGCTGAAACTTGAAAGTTGTCCAAATTCACTACTAGAATGTAGCTAGAGCTCCAATCTGGTGATGAAACCATAAAGAGGTCTTGATTCCCAATGACCTTTTGTATCTTGATTTACATAAATTTACACATGCGTCATGGTTTTTGCTTAGGAGTTACAGAAGCTGAAACGAAATGAGGTAATACTGTTTTCAGCAACTGAATGCATGCTATGAAAACAAAAATGAATTCTCCCCAAAAACTAAAATTTTAAAATGCTTGATATAATTCCATTACAGCAAAGGTCTACTACCATCATATCTGTCAAGTAGTTCATTCCACTGCCCAAATGACTTTTGTGATATTTTTAAAAAACTAAGATCTGTTTTCATAGTTCCAGCTTTTATTCCATTAACTGATACTCCATGTGATGATTACGCCACAAAAAACAAACCAAAAATTATTATTTTGTTGTATTAATGGTCTCCACTGAGTATTAAAATGCTCACTATCTTCTGTCAGATTTTAGGAGGAGATCAGCATTTTATACAGAAGAATATTTTTTTGCCACAAATTAATTTTTCTTGTGCCTTGCTTTTCTAAGATTAAATACTCTCTGTCCAAAAATTGTTTCTCAAGAATAATGGTAATAATAAAATAATTTATATTAGGGAATTTTCCACAAGGTAGATCTCAGTATATTCTCATAAAATCTTGTGAGGTAGCAAGTACTGTTTTAGTTTTTGATGGATCAGGACATTGAAGGTCAGGTGATTTAAAAAGTCTTTTTAATTCTTATAACAAGTCAATGGAAAACCCATAATTTGAGTTCATGACTGGCTTCCCAGTACATTGTTCTTTTCATCAGCCTTGTATATCATGTGTTGATTGCAATGGAGCAATGATTGAAAGTCCCCCCAAAGGTTACCTTAAAATCATTTTATTGCTTCAGCCAAAGTGTTCTGTCAAAGTCAAATGTGGTGATTTGTGCTCATGTGCTTACTCTGTGTTAGTCCACCAGCAGCTTTGTTTGGCACAGTTTTAAAGCCCTGGCTTGTAAGTGGAAACATGTGCCTTCTCTCATCTCCTGTATCCACTCTCCCCTCATCCAGTATCCTCCCTCTCACCCGGATCCTGCCATGTCTAATGAGCTTACAATTATTTTTAAACTTCTTTCCATGAGGTGGTATCTGCATACCAGCTGGGGGAGAGAATGCAATCCATCCTGCAGAAGTTAAGCCAGGGGTCATGTGAAGAGCAGGAGGTGGTAAGAAGGGGCTATTTGATGGAAGTCCCCATGGGAATGTCAACCTCAGTATCAATGTCTATCTGACTCCAGATTTTAGAGTTCATAATGTTTGTGCTAAAGCCAATCAGTGGAAAGAGTTCCAGTTTGGAAAAATTTTTCTCCCAGATTAACAGAGAAAGAGAGAGGGCTGGAAGGAGAAACAGAGGGGTGGAGGAAGGAAAGGGAAGAAAAGAGATGAAGTCCAAAAAAGAAAAGGAAAAGGGAAAGGAAAGGAAAGGAAAGGAAAGGAAAGGAAAGGAAAGGAAAGGAAAGGAAAGGAAAGGAAAGGAAAGGAAAGGAAAGAGAAGAGAAGAGAAGGAAAGAAAAGGAAAGAAAAGAAAAGAAAAGAAAAGAAAAGAAAAAAAAGAAAGGAAAAGAAAAGATGGGACAGCTGGGTGGCTCAGTCGGTTAAGCGTCTGCTTTTGGCTCAGGTCATGATCCCTGGGTCCTGGGCTGGAATCCCACATCAGGCTCCCTGCTCGGTGGGGAGCCTGCTTCTCCCTCTGCCTGTCGCTCCCCCTGCTTGTCCTCTCTCTCTCTCTGACAAATAAATAAATAAAATCTTAAAAAAAGAAAAGAAAAGAAAAGAAGAGGGGCACCTGGGTGGCTCAGTTGCTTAAGCGTCTGCCTTAGCCTCAAGTCATGATCTCCAGTTCCTGGGATGGAACCCCATGTTAGGCTCCCTGCTCATTCAAGGAATGTGCTGCTTCTCCCTCTGCCCCTCCCCACTGCTCTGCTCTCTTTCTCCTTCTCACTCAAGTCAATAAATAAAATCTTAAAAAAAAAAAAAGGAGAAAGAAAGGAAAAAAAAAGAAGAAAGGGGCAGGCATTTTGTGTATGCATATTTTCTTGCTCTTAAAAATACATGGCTTAAATAATTTAATTTGTTTGGCCATTGAAGATGGTTTTGGTTAGAGAATCAAGCAGTTTCATCTGGCCACTGACCTTAATTTGCAAATTCATATAGGAGTTGTTACTGGGTGAATAATGGTTTGGCCAAAGAACTAGACAAGAGTTTAATACACTCCTGTTGAAGCACAACAAAATTTCATGTGAAAAAACAATGTGGATACCCACTGAACATCACATACTTGTTAGGAGCAGGTGGAGTGCACATGCTTTAGGTTCTATCCAAGGGAGGGAAGGAGCATTACATAGCCCGCTCCTCTGATTCTCTCCTCTCAGGAAGCACCACCAGCTATGTTGGTCCAAGCTTAGGACCCATTGATGCCCCTTACAACTTCTATGCCAGCAAAGGGAAGTAAGAGACTACTTGGATGCTGGATGCGTATGCCAACTTGGTGCTCTTCATCGTTCACCTCTTTCTTAGCTGCAGCTCTCTTACTTCAGGCACTCATTCTGTTTTGCCAGTATATTTGCAGTGGCAGCTTGCCTCCTCCTTCCTTGATTTTTCCAAAACACAAATATGTTAAGGTCCTTTGCTTAAGGAGCTTAAAACCCTTGAATGCCCTGCCTTTGACTCAGGATAAAATTCAAAGACCATCACCAAGCTTATAGGACCAAGCATGTGAGTCAACCCCCACTGAACTCCCCAGTCCCACTTTTCATTCCTTTGCACTCGACCTGCCTGTTGAACAAAATTACATGCCATTCCAGAAAGGGCCATGCTCTCATCTGTGCATGAGCTTCTCCTTCTGCAGGATGATCTCCCTCACTGTTTCACCTGCCCAGCTTGTTTAAAAAGAATTTGTCCATTTTATCTAAGATGTTAAATATATTGACATAAAGTTGTTTACAGTATTCTCTTATGATCCTTGTAATGACTGATGGATCTCAGTAATATCCCTTCTTTCATTTATAGTCTTGGTTAGTTGTATTTTCCTTTATCAGTCTTGCTTGGACTTTATTAATTTTTAAAAATCTTTTCAAGGAACCAACTTTGGACTTTTAAAGTTTTCTGTATTGTTTTATGTATTTATGCTCTTTAATATTTCCTTTCTTCTTGAGGCTTAATTTGCTCTTTTTCTAGTACTTCAAGACAAAAATTTGGATTATTGACTTAAAATCTTTTTTATTATGTAAGTCTTTAAAGCTTTAAATTTCCCTCTAAGTACTTATTTAGCTTCCACCCACAAATTTTGATATGGTATGTTTTTAATGTAATTCAGTTTGAGGTTCCCCCATGCGCCCATTTTAATTGCACAGTTTGATAAGTTTTGGCAATTCTATATAATCATATAATGACCATCAGAATCAAAATATACACTCTATCACCCCCAAAGAGTCCCTCCTGCTTCTTTGCAGTTAATGTCTTCCTTCAGTTCCTGGTTTCAGAAATCACTCTTCTTCTTTCGGACACTAGAATTTTGTGTTTTCTAAAATTTAATATAAAAAGAATCATGCTATATATAGCTTTTTGGTTTGACGTATTTCCCTTAATGTGATGTTTTCAGGCTTATTCATGCTATGTGTATTAACACTGTGTTCCATGCTAGTGCTGAGTATTTCACAATATGGACTTACACTGGTAAGTGTAAGTAACTGGTGAGTTGTTTCCACTTTTATGAATAATGCTGCTGTAACATTCATATAAAAGTCTCTATGTGGACATATCTTTAATTTCTCACTTCAATACCTGGGATTGGGATTGCTGAATCAGATGATAAATATATGTGTGAAGAAAGGACACTGCCCTACTCTTTTCCAACGAATCTGTGACATTTTGCAGGTCGACTAAAACCGTATGAGAATTCCAGTGGTTCCTCATTCTTCACCAGCACTTGGTATTGCCAGTCTCTTTAGTTTTAGCTATTCTGAAGGGCATGTGGTAGGATATCATTGTGGTTTTAATTTGCATTCCCCTGATGACTAAAGCTGTTGAGTATGTTTTCATATGCTTACTTGCCACCTGTATATCTCCTGTGTGAAGAATTTGTTCAAATCTTTTGCCAAATTTTTCATTGTGTTTGCTTACTATGGGACCGTAAGAATTCTTCATAGATTCTTGACACAAGTCCTTTGATACACATATGCTTTGCAAATATTTTCTCTCAATCTACAGCTTGCCTTTTAATTTCCCTCATTGTGTCTTTCTAAGGGCATTCTGTTTTGATTTTGTTAAAGTCCATTTTATCAGCGCTGTCTTTTATAATCAGTACTTTCTGTGACTTATTTAAGAAATCCTTGATTAGCTCAGTGTCACAAATATTTTCTTCTATGGGTTTATCTATGAGTTTTATTGCTTTTATATTAAGGTCTATGATCCATTTTGAGTTCATTTTTGCTTATAATTTGAGGGAAGGGTCAAGGTTAATTTTTTAAAAATCTACAGAGGTATACATACAATTGTTTCAGCACATTTTGTTTAAGAGACAATCCTTCCCACATTGAATTACCTTGGCACCTTTACTGAAAAACAATTGATCATAAGTGAGGGTCTATTTCTGTTCCATTGATCTAATTGTCTGTCTTTATACCATTACCATTACTGTCTTGAATACTATAGCTTTATAATAAAATTTGAAATTGGGTAGTGTAAGTCCTCCAACTTCGTTCTTCATTTTCAATATTATTATTGCTCTTCTATACATTTTATTCTCCTTGTAAATTTTAGAAGCAGATTATTAATTTCTTCAAACAAGCCTATTGGGACTTTGGTATTGCATTGAATGTATAACCAATTTAGGGAGAATTGCCATCTTAACAATATTAAATCTCCTAATCCATGAATATGTATATCTCTCTGTTTATTTAGGTCTGCTTTTATTTCTCTTAGCAAGGTTGTGTAGTTTTTAGTGTAGAGATCTTACTCATCTTTTAATAAATTTATCTCCAATTATTCTTATGCAAATTATAAATGAAATATTTTTTAAAATTCAATTGTTCATTTTTAGTGTTATATGCAACAAATGAATCATTGAACATTACATCAAAAACTAATAATGTACCATATGTTGGCTAAGTGAATTTAAATAAAAAAAGAAATACAATAGATTTAGTTTATTGAACTTATATCTTGCAATCTTATTAGATTCACTTACTAGTTCTAGTAACTTTTTGTAGATAATTTAGAATTTTCTATGTATACAATCATTATATATATATAGAAAGAACTTTGCTTCTTCATTTCCAATCTATATGTTTTTATTACTTTTTCTTGCTTACTACCTTGGTGAAGACTCCAGTGAAATGTTGAATAGACACAGTGAAAGTAGTCAGGCATCTTTGCTTTCTTTTTACCTTAAGAGAAAGCATTCTGTTTTTCAATACTGAGTATGATGTGATCCATAAGTATTCACAGATGGTCTTACATCAGTTTTAGGAAAGCTCCTTTTTCATAATAGATACTGAAATTTTATGAAGTGCTTTTTCTGCATCAATTAAAATAATCAGATTTTTTTTTGTCTTTACTCTGTTAATGGTGAAATATATTTATTTATTTTCAAATGTTCAACCCCATTTGGTCATAAGGTATGATCTTTTTTACATATTTCTGGGTTTAATTTGGCAAAATTATGTTAAAGAATTTAGCAGTTCTGTTCACATGGCATATCAAGGTGATATCTTCTCTTGTGATGTCTTTTGTTTTAATGTCAGGATAATGCTAGCCTTGTTAACTGTTGAATGTTTCCCTTTGTTTTCTGAAAGAATTTGTTTAGGATAGTCTTATTCCTCCCTTAAACATTTAATGAGAATCACTGGTGAAGACTTCTGGGTCTAGAGTTTTCTTTGTGCAAAGGTTCTTAATTTTGAATTCAATTTCTGTAACTAATATAGAAATATTTAAATTCTCAATTTCTTTTTGGATCAGGTGTGGTAATTTGTATTTCTTAAGAATTTTTTTAAGGGGGTTCCTGGGTGGCTCAGTTGGTTAAGCATCTCTCTTTGGCTCAGATCATGATCCCAGGGCCCTGGGATTGAGGTCCACATGGGGCTCCTTGCTCAGTGGGGAGTCTGCTTCTCCCTCTGCCCCTCCCCCTGCTTGTGCTCTCTCTCTTTTTCTCAAATAAATAAATAAAACCAGTAGGCAGAGGGACAGAGGGAGAGGGAGAGAATCTCAAGCAGACTCCTTGGTGAGCGTGGAGCTGAATACGGGGTTGATCCCAGGATCCTGAGATCATGACCTGAGCTGAGACCAAGATTTGGATGCTTACCCAACTGAGCCACCCACAGGCCCCTCTTAAGAATTTTTTAAATTTCATCTAAATTGTCATACTTATTGGCGAAAGTTGTGCATAACATTGTCTTATGATCTTTTAAAGTATGACTAATTTTTATTTATTTATTTAAAATGCTTTCCAAGGGTGCCTGGCTGGCTCAGTCGGTTAAACATCTGCTTTCAGCTCAGGTCATGATCCCGGGGTGCTGGGATTGAGCCCCATGTTGGGGTCCCTGCTCAGCGGGAGCCTGCTTCTCCCTCTCCTCCCTACTTGTGTTCTCTCTCGCTGTCTCTGTCACTATCTGTCTGTCTCTCTCAAATAAATAAAATAAAAAATCTTTAAAAAAATAAAATGTTTTCAAGTTTTATTAAGATATAATTGACATATAGCATTGTATTAGTTTAAGATGTACAACATAATGATTTGATGTAAGTATATATTGCAAAATAATACCTCAATAAGTCTAGTTAACATCCATTACCTCACATAGTTACAGTATGTGTGTGTGTGTGTGTGTGATGAGAACTTTTGAGATCTATGCTCTTAGCATCTTTCAAATATACAATACAACATTGTTAACTGTAGTTGCCCTGTTATACATTACATCTCCAGAACTTATTCATCTTGTAATTGCAAGTTTGTAACTTTTGATCACCTTCCTACATTACTCCCACCCCATCCCCACCTCCCACCTCTGGCAACCACAGATTTGTTCTTTGGTTCTATGAATTTGGGTTTTTTAGATTCCACATATAAGTGAAACCATACAGTATTTGTCTTTCTCTGTCTGACTTATTTCACTTAGTATAATACCTTCAAGATCCATCCATGGTATCATCACGAATAGCAGGATTTCCTTCTTTTGTGGCTTAATACTCCATTGTGTATTATATACTCCAATAATACTCCATTATTTATATATATATATATCTATACATACCATATTTTCTTTGTCCATCCATCCATTAGTGGACATTTAGGTTGTTTCCATGTCTTGGCTATTGTAAATAGTGCTGCAATGAACATGAGGGTAAGATAGCTTTTTGAGATAGTGTTTTTGTTTCTTTTGGATATCTACTCAGCAGGGGATTATTGGGTCATATGGTAGTTCTATTTTTAATATTTTAAGGAACTTCCCTACTGTTTTCCGTAGTGGTTACACAAATTTACTTTCCCACCCATAGCACACAAGAGTTTTCTTTTCTCCACATCCTCACCAACACTTACCATCTCTTGTCTACTTTTATGGTAGCCATTCTAACAGGTGTGAAGTGATATCTCATTGTAGTTTTGTTTTGCATTTTGATATATTACATTTCCATTATCATTCAGATATTTTCTAACTTCCCTGTGATTGTTTTCTTTAATTCATGAATTATTTATTAAGATATTTGATTTCCAAATATTTGGGGGGTTTTCTGGGATATCTTATTCCTATTGGTTTCTAACTTAATTCTGTCATACTTGGTATGATTTAATTAATTTGAAAATCTGATTAGAACTTGTTTGTGGTTGGATATATTCTCCACCTTGGCAAATGTACTATACTGTATTACATTTGAAAGGATGCATCTCTTGTATTCTTTCAAATATCAGCTGTAGGAATCTATAAATATCAATTAGGTCAAGATTGTTGATAGTCTTATAAAAATCTTCTATATGTTTCTGATTTTATTTTGTCTAGCTTTTTCTTTTAATTCTTGAGAGAAGACTATTAAAATCTCCAACTATGACTGGGGAATTATAATTTTTGTTTACAGTATTTGGAAATTTTGATATTAGGCACATAAAGGTTTATTACTCTTAAGTGTTTCTGATGAATTGGCTGATTTATCATTATGTAATGTCCCTTTTTGTCTCTGGTGATATTTCTATCCTTAAGTCTTTTTAAAATCTTATTGTAATTTTGAATGTTCCCTCTATTCCATTATTTGTAAGATTTTGATAAAGATTATCATTAATTATTATTTTTTTTAAGTGTTTGGGTGGAATCCACCAATGAAACCATGTGGTCTTGGGTTTTTCTGTTCTGGGAGATTTTTGATTCCTAATTCAACTTTCATTCTTGTTATTGGTCTAAGAAGAGTTCCTTTTTCTTGTATTCAAGATTCATGATTCAATCTTGGTAACTTGTGCAGTTTTAAGAATTATCTGGGTTTTTTTTTTTCTGAGATCTGATTGTTAGTATATAATTGTTTATAGTAATCTGTTATCACACTATGTATTTCTGTGATTATCAGTTGTATTGTTTTCTCTTCCATTTCTCATTTTGGTTTTTGAGTCTTCTTTCTTTTATTTTTCTTAGTTAATGTAGTTAAAGCATTGCCAATTTTATTTATTAAATTTTTGGAAAAACTGGTCATTATTTTCAATGTCTTATTATTGTTTATTATGGTCTCTTTTATTTATTTCTGATTTTTCTTTGTTATTTCTTTCCTCTACTAAATTTTAGCTAAGTTTAATCTTAAACCATCTTGTTTTATAGCATAGCACATCCCCTGCATATTGTAGTATGAGACTATAAGAATACAGTTTACAGCTACAATAATAAATACAAAGTTATTCTGAAAAAAAAATCTTATTTTAATATAGCCTTCTTATATCTCTGTGTTCATGGTACATCTTTTTTATCTATTCACTTTCAATCCACTTCTGTCTTTATATTTAAGGTTCAACTTTTCCAGATAGCATATGTTTGGGTCATGCTTTTTTTAAAAATCCATTCTGACTATTTGTATATATATTTTTTTAATTTAATTTAATTTTATTATGTTATGTTAGTCACCATACAATACATCATTAATTTTTGAAGTAGTGATCCATGCTTCATTGTTTTCGTGTAACACCCAGTGTATATTTTAATTGAAGTGTTTAGACCATTAGTATATTTATTAATATGTTTGTAATTAGATGTGTCATTTTATTATTTGTTTTCTATTTGTCTTTTCTGTATTTTGTTCCTCTGTTCCCTTTTCCTGATTTTTCTTAAATATTTTTTAGAATTACATTTTATTTTTCTTACTGGTTTTTTAGCTGTACATCTTTGCATTATTCATGTTGGCGTTTGCTCTAGGGATTGCAATATATATATATCCCTAACTTCTCATAGTTCATGTACATTTATGTATTAAGGCTTCATATAAAATGTAGAATACATACAACTGTATATGGCCCATATTAACATATCCCAATCCTTTATCTTGTAGTTATTATACATATTACAGCTGGATATGTTACCAACCACACAAGATAATGATATATTTTGCTTTAAACAATCATACTGATTATAAAGAAATTAAGATAAAAAAGAAAAATTAAGTCTTTTCTGTTTACCCAGACTGATGCTCTTCTGTGACCATTTCTAATGCTCTTCATTCTTATTTGTGGATCCAAGTTTCCATCTCTTATCATTTTTTTCCTTCAGAACTTCAGCCTCAAGAACTACCTTTAGGGTTTCTTGTAGTGAAGATCTGCTTGTACCATAATCTCTTAATTTCCCTTCATCTGAGAATGTCTTTATTTCTCCTTCATTATTGAAGGATATGGAAGTTTGGATTGACAGTTTTCTTTTTTCTTTCAGCACTTTAAAGATGTTGTCTCACTCTCTTGAATGTTTGGAATAGTTAAATTCTAATCTCTTAGCAAGAAATGATAATTACATAATGTGATAGAGGTGCTAATTATCATCACAATGGCAATCATGCTACATTATATAAATGTATCAAGTTAACATATTGTACACCCTAAATTTATACCATGTTATATGTCAGATATATTTCAATTAAAATAAAAAGATGTTGTACTTTCTGCTGGCCTCCATGGTTTCTCAAAAATATAAGCTATTAATCGAATTATCGTTCTCTCGCATTTAAAGTGTTATTTTTCTCTTGCCACTTTCTAGATTTGTTCTTTATATATGGCTTTCAATACTTTGACTCTGCTGATACCAGGTTTTGCAAGCTTGGCTTTGGCAAGAAACAAAGCTTTATGCTAAATAACAGCCAATGTTGATTCCTTTACTGGCTAGAAAATAAAACATATAGGGTGCAGTCAGGTTTCAAAGGAGAATTTTATTAAAACTTTAAAGAACAGGTAACTTAAATGCTATTGATATATTGTCCAAAGCAAAATTCTTCAGATGAAGCAAATATAATATTGATACCAAAATCTGATTTAAAGTTTACATAAAAAAGAAATCTATAGATCAATATCATATATGATTGCAAACAGAATCCAACAATATATTAAAATACCCCATCATAACCAAGTTGGTTTTACTCCATGAATACTCAACATAAGGAAATCAATTAATATAATTTGTCAAATTTAATGAGATTTAAGGAGAAATTTCACAAGTCATTTCTGCAAATATTAGATATTCAACACCTCTATGTTTGTAACAGCATTATTTACAATAGCCAAGATATAGAAGCAGCCCAAGTGTCCATCGATTGATGAAAGGATAAAGATGTGATATATGGAATATTATTCAGCCATAAAAAAGAATGAAATCCTGCCATTTATAAAAACATGGATAGAGCTAGAGAGTATTATTTTAAGTGAAATAAGTCAATCAGAGAAAGATAAACATCATATGATTTCATTCATATGTGGAATTTAAGAATCAGAGCAAAGGAGCAAAGGGAAAAATGTGTGAGAGAGAGAGAGAGAGAGAGAGAAACCAAGAAACAGACTCATAACTATAGAGAACAAACTGATGGTTACCAGAGAGGAGGTGGGTGGGGGGATAAGTGATGGGGATTAAAGAGTGCACTTGTGACGAGCACTGAGTAATATATAGAAATGTTGTATCACTGTATCATACACCTGAAACTAATGTACACCGTATGTTAACTGTGCTGGAATTAAAATAAAAACTTAAAAAAAGGATATCAGAGAATACCAGGTTTCTCAAAAAAATATATTTGATGTTATATCATATTGCTTTTTTATTTTTAAAATTCAATAAAATGAAACTTGATAAATAATTTCTTAATATGAAGAAAATATATTTATATATAAAGACCAGAACACAAGAATGCTTTCTGTACCACTAATATTTAGAATTTCATTGGAAGTATTAACTTATGCTAAGACAAGAGAAGAAAAGCAGTGGTATAAAAATTGAAAATGAAGAGATAAAACTATAACTATTTGCAAATTATATTGTTGTATGTGATTTTTCTCTCTTAAAACACATAAGAAAATTGACTGAAAAAATACTACAATTTAAGACAGTATTAGTAAAGTCGCAGGATTTAAATTAATATACAGAAATCAAGACTTCACATTTGCAAACAATATCCAGAAAAAAATATTTTGCCATTTATTGCTATTGCAATAGCAATAAAAAAAATACTTAGCATAAACTTAACATGAAATGGGCAAAATATGCATGATGAAAACTTGAAGGAAAAAAAATACAGTTAAACAAGTGGAAATATATATCATGTTCCTTGATACAAGGACTCAACAACATTACAACATTTGTATTCTCTAATTTAATGAATTTAACAATATCCAAGCAAAAATAGCCAGTAAAACTTGGAAATTTCCAGATATTAAAATATAATATGAGCCCTTATTTATTGATTATAACATTATACTATCAACCTTTGAATAGACAGGCCAGTGGGACAGAGTAGGAATTCCCAAAATAGATAAGCACAAACACATGTAGGAATTTGAATTGGTGAGGATAACATCTCAAATAATTTTTAATAAATAGCATACAGTCAACTGCGCAAAGGTAATGCTGGAACCATAGTCCACACCACACTTTAGGACAAATGCCAAATGGATCAAATATTTAGATGTAAAAAATTAAGCCAAGTAAATACTACAAGAAAATATAAGTAAATTTCTTTATAACATTATAATGGGGAAGATCTTTTTAAAATTTAAATTCCAAAGCATAAAGATAAAATAATGATAAAAGCAAGTACATAAAAATAAGAAAACTTAAGCATGGCTAAAAAAAAAAAAAATCCAAAGACAAAAGAAAAATTGGTCAAAATATTGCAATTTATTATTGCAATCATATAGTCTCATCTTCTAAATACATAATAGCTCCTAGAAATCAAGATTTAAAAATCTGCAACAATAGAAATGGGCAAAGGACATGAACAAAAAGCTCACAGAAAAAATAAATTTAAATGTCCCTTAAAGATGACAATATATTTTCATACTCATGATAAGAGATCAAATATTAAAACCAAGATAACATTTGTCCTCTATTGAATTGGCCAAATCCAGATGTTTGATGCACACTCACTCAACAAGGCTATAGAGAAATAGGTACTCTTACACATTACTGGAGGGAGAATAAAATATTACAATTTTTTTTGAAAAAAGATTTTATTTATTTATTTGAGAGAGAGAGAAAGAGAGCCTAAGCAAGGAGCAGGGGCAGAGGGAGAGGGAGAAGCAGGCTCCCCGTTGAGTGGGGAGCCTGATGCAAGGCTCAATCCCAGGATGCTGGGATCATGACCTGAGCTGAAGGCAGATGCTTAATCTACTGAGCCACCCAGGTGCCCCAATATTAGAGAAATCTATCAACATTATAGATGCATTTACTTTTTAAGCCAAGAAA
>NC_138376.1:103332166-103422901 GCF_054177405.1 Leptonychotes weddellii | reverse complement strand
GCAAGAAGATCCAAGGAAATAATAAGAATGATGTAATCTGGTAACATATACAAGCTTCTGTCCTGTGGTTCTATGGGGTGGTAGCATGTGGGGGAATCTTGCCTGCCAGGATGGTGGGGCAGGGTCTAGGGGGCCAGTGTTCAAAGGGGCAGCAGCTGGGCACCAAGCCATTCAGAACAGTCAGAGCATTAGCCCAGTTTATCTTGGCCTCAAGCATGGCCTGATTCCACTCATTGTCTTGGCTCTCTATGGTGGTTGCTCAGGTCAGGGAATCGCCTTGGGAAAAGAAGTAATAGGTTATCCAGACCAACTTCCTCTCTGTGTAACCTGGCCCTGTGAAGGTCTCAGGGAAAAATTAGCAAGTGTTTCCACCACTTTTCTTTGAAAGGCCTTTCTATAATTACGCTTTCTCTCTCAGGAAGCCAGTTCCATTGCACCTCATCTAAATTTGGGTTTCCTAATTCCATTGCATATTTTATGAAAATAGTTTGGACAACGTAAATAATTATCCTCTTTGCTGATGTTTCAGAGAAGGAAAGATACTTAAATGATTCCTCTAACCAGAGCTTAAGTTGGAAATGGAGGCACTCCCACAAGCATTTCCCTTGGTAAACTCAAGAGACACAGAGTAGAGGGTTTGCCTGTGTTGCGCTTGCTGAAGTGTATTGATTTTTCTGGGCAATGGGAGTGAAGAATCACTAGTTCTGGAGTCTCCCTTCAGCTTTGAGCCCAGCATCACCTTTTGGTTGACCATATCCTCTATTATCCATAGCAACGGAGGACAGCATTAGCACTGATAAAACATATAGCTGTCCCAGGGCCAGAAAGCAGATGCCACTAGGGCCACATAAAAGTGCCAACCGCCTGGACTCAAACTGCAGCAGAGAGAAGAGGGACTTCCAAGGACAGCTCTCCCACATCTCCTGCTCTCTCTGTGCCAGTGGTTTCAGGGTAACCGTGAATAATATACTTATGGTGTGGAAGTCTGGAGGCAATTGGTTAAGATGACTTGAGTGTGACAGGCAGAGAGGGGCCCCAGTATCATTTTTATGAATGTTCCCTCAGAACATATGACCAGAGGAAGGGAGTTTCTTCCCTAAGCAACTGGATATGAGACCTAGAGAATAAACAAGGAAGGGCAATGAAAATGTATGTACAGGTGCACAAGGTCCCTCTGCCTCCCGGTCGCTGTGGCCCCCAGCCCCTTGCTACTGGAAGTGTGGTCTATAGGCCGGCAGCCTCGGCATCACTAGGGACCTTGTTAGAAATGCAGAGCTTCAGACCTTCCTCCAAATCCACTGAGTTAGAATCTGCATTTTAACAAGATCCCCAGGTGAATTGCATGCATCTTTTTTCTTTTTTTAAAGATTTTATTTATTTATTTGACAAAGAGAGAGGGAACAACAGAAGGACAGGGAGAAGCAGGCTCCCCAGCGGAGCAGGGAGCCCGAGGCGGGGCTCGATCCCAGGACCTTGGAACCATGACCTGAGCCGAAGGCAGACGCCTAACCGACTGAGCCACCCAGGTGCCCCAAATCTCATGCATCTGGAAGCTGGAGAAGTGCCTCTCTGACCTGCAGGTCGAGGCAGGCGGAGCCTCACCCTCCCGGAGCTCTGCCTTTCAGCCACTCTTGTACTTTAGACACCTCCCTGGCTTGGAGTCTTGGTCCACTCCATAAAAGCACGTCCCTGTATGGGACCCCTTCAAGCCACGGGATGGGATAAACCTCTCTCTGTTGCCATCCTGTCCACACAGTTGGCCCAAAGGAGAAACACCAGACGTTTAAATAAAGCAAATGTCTTTATTTTAAACATCAACTTTATTTTAAACATCAACTTTTTTAAAGTGGTAGGGTAATGAAGTGCTATCTAGAGAAGTGAAGAAAAGGACTGTTTGCATAATATAATTATGAAAATTCTAATTCAAAACACTCCCTAAAATAGGAGAGAAAAAGTCACAAACTCTTACCTTCCTAAACTGCACCTCTTTTGAGATTCTCCCCTACAATTCTGTCCATCTCCAAAAACATGAGGTGGGAGGCTCCCCTCACTCACAGGGAAGGTCTTATTCTTCACACCGTCTTCCCTTTACCCTTGCAACGAGCCAAGTTTGTGACATTCTTTCTAAAGTTGTGGATTTCAGTTGACCAGTGAGTGATGTTAGTGACACAAAGTCCCCTTGTCAGTGGTGGAGATGGCAATTCCTGATCTGATTTGTGGCTTTGCTTTCACACAAATGTGAGCTGCAAACAGATGGGGCCTCTAAGTAGGGGTCTTATTAAAATAGTCTGTCTTGGAGGAGGCAGTTCGGTGCGAAGGATAAGAGCACAGTATGGAGCTAGACCCCCTGGGGTCCAACCCTAGCTCGAGTTAGATCATCACCTGGTAAGCATTGGATAAGTACCTACTATCATTATGTGGGTGCAAATAATTTCTGGAAATGTTTCAGAATGCTGTTGCCTTGTGAATTCAAAGAGCAATTTGTCATGATTAGCTTGGAGTCTGGTGCAGATTCACAAGCGGGAAAAGTAACAGTTATGTTTAAGGGCTCCAAAACTATTTGCACTGTGCAAAAGAGACATCAAGATTTCTTGGTGCTTCCTCCTCAATCCCAATCTCCTGACTTCACATGGAAGCATCTGAGTATCTTGATTTGCTTAGAAAATCGACACTGCTTTCCCATTGTTTCAATTCTCATTATTTCACGGACTATCACAGTGCCCTTTTCCTATTGCAAACATTTGTCAAATGGGGCATCATTGTTAATTCCCTTTTAAAAAATGATGGCGGAATAGAGGAGTTGGCATGAAATGATTTCCATGTAATTGTATAACTCTAAGGAATAGAATTAAGGACTCAAAAGAGCTATATACAGAGGATTTTAACATTGGTGTTTCTCTTTTGAAAGATATGCTAATTGTAATAAGGTATTTTTTGTTCAGGGGTATTTAGAATAGCTCTCAGTAAATTTGGGATCATTGAGAATAATATTCCTCGAGTCACTAGATATTCTGTGTGGTTCGTCAGTCCTGGAATGGTGTCCTGCACTGTATATCTGCTAGCATGGCTTCAGGGATCATTGCCAAACTGTTTAATTTGGTCCAGATATTAAGAAGATGGGAATCTTATTTTGAAATGTGCCAAAACTTATAAAAATAGGGAGGTTTTTTTTTTTTAAGATTTTATTTATTTATCAAAGAGAGAGAGACAGAGGCGGGCAGAGGGAGAAGCAGGCTCCTTGCTGAGCAAGGAGCCCGATGTGGGACTCAATCCCAGGACCCTGGGATCATGACCTGAGCCGAAGGCAGACGCTTAACCGACTGAGCCACTCAGGCGTCCCAAAATAGGGAGATTTTTATTGTCACACCAGGTGGAATTATTTGTACGCCAGAACTTACGAAAAAAGAGAGAGATCTTTATCATATCAGGTAAAATTTTTGTGTGGGTTTAGAAAATTTGTAGATTTTCTATGAAATTTAGGAAGTTATTTTTTGTCTTTAAAGTGGTAGGGTAAGGAAGTGCTATCTAAAGATGTAGAGAAAAGAACTACTTGCATAATATAATTATGAAAATCCTAATTAGAAGAAACTTAAAAGATCATCTACTGTAACATTTCATAAAATGTTGGCATCCCTTTGCTGGAATCCTTGTTGGAGATTGCTCTGTGATATAGCAGGGAAATATATAGGCATAGGAGCTGAATGGACTGGGGCTTAAATGTCAGACCCATCACTTCCTGTTTATTTGACCTAGGTCAAGTTGATTAATTTCTATTAGCCTCAGTTTCCTCATCTATAAAATGGTACATAATATCTACCCTAAAGGTGCTGGTAAGGATTAAATGAGAAGATATTATTATTTATTATTATTGCACTTAGTGCTATGTCTAAGTGTGTCATGATAAATACCATATAAAGCACTTAGCCAATAATAAGTGCTCCAGAAAACTCAATAAAAGTAAAACCATACAAAACTCATAGTTCTATGACCTTTTTTCTTCTCTACCTACTTTGAAGAGTTGTTATTAGAAATATATTTATAATATTTAAGGCACCTAGCACATGGTGGTTGCTCCATAAATTATAAGGGTCATTATTATTTCTTCCGGATTTTCATTCTTCAAATATTTATTACTGTGTACCAGTGTTTGAGGGAATCCAAAGAATAATACACTTATGTTCCTTGTCCATTTGGAAGCAGTTGGTTTGAGGTGGTTTGAGAGGGATAAGCAGAGGGAAGCCTGGAGTTTGGGGGCTAAATAACAGGTAGATGGTGGTATAATTACCTGGGCTAGGGCAAGATGAAGATGACAAGATTTGGGTTGGAGGATGATGAAGGGAAATCAAGAGTTCTATTTTCACACATTAAGTCTGAGATGTTCATGAAACATTCGAGTGAAAGGTCATAAAGATAGTTGAATATATGAGGCTAGAGATGATCCTTGGCCGAGAAAACAATGGATTCATTATCACATATAGGCATTTAAAACAATGGAACTGGATGACATGCTAAAGAAAAAGTATGTATAAGGAAAACAGCCCTAAATTAAAATCTGAGCAGCCCTAACATTTAGAACTTGGTGAAGCACAAGTAGCTCAATGATACCTAGGAAACCAATGTCATTGTTAGATGGCTCAAATGTTTAGGATGTTTCATTTTGAGTCTGCCCCTTTGGAATTTCAAAATATTGGTCTTTTTGGAGCAACACAGAACACGTATGTTTCTTTTCAAGTAGATGAAGAAGTCTCTGTGTATGTCTTCTATTGGACTTCTCTCTTTTAGTCTAGAAATACCCACATGTCCTAGAAGATGGCTCAGAAGCAGCCATCACCCAAACCTTACTTTCCCGGTTTGACCAGCCAGCCATCTGCAGGACTTCTAAGCGAAAACAGAGTGAGATGGAGTAAAAGGAAAACAGATGAATTACTTTCAAAATCCACTGCTGTGGTCTTAATGAATCATGACTGTGGATATAACTAAAGCATGAAAATGGTCTTTTAGAAAATACCATAAGGCTAAAAGGGCACATTCTATAGTCAGTTGTGCTTCCAGCAGCTTAAAAAATATGGAGTGGGAAGGCATTCTCTGGTGACATTAAAACAACTACACACCAGCTGGATTTCCACTGGAATTAAGACAAGCTGTCCATGTTTCTTTGAGTTCATGACTCCCGCTAACTCATCTGTCTTTGTCCAGTCCTGGTTTTGATTCCCATTTCACAACTCTGATTTAATGCATTTGTTACTCAGCTATGTGATCTTATATTTTGGAATCCATTAATTGACTTTGGCATCACTGAAACTCTGTACTCAGCTCTCCATTTTAACCCAACATTTGCTTACTACTTTGTTCAGTACTTAGGCACTTACCCTAAGTTTTGGTCTTGCTATCTCCAGACATATATAAAGAAAGTCATATGCAAAAACAAGTCCTGAGAGTAAAAACTCCTGCCATTTGGCAAAGGTCAGATTTTCCTCTCATACTCTGTATAAAACTGAAGACTTATCTGCTTTGGCTTATTTTTAGACACTTCTGCATATTTAACAGTGCTGTTACCTAGTAATTTCTTGACCAAGAGGCAGATGACTAAACAAGTCAAAACCCTTCCAACCTACTGGGTCTGTGTGGGTACTAAGTATTTGACTAGATAGTTGGTTGAGGTGATTCTTCTCAGGTTACCATGACTCAGAGCTGACTATACCTCCCTTTGTAATGCCAACCTTCTCCCAAACATAGGACCATAAACTGGGTCCCCTTCTGGCTTGGGTTTTCCCATTGCTTTTCCACGAATTAGTCTCTCATTGACCCTCCTCTTAAGGACATCATCTACCTCCTTCTCTAAGCAATGGTTTTCAAATCCTGGCTACATCAGACTAATCAGGAAGAGCTTTTAAAATATATGTAGGATATTCTTTAAGAGATTTTGATTCAGTAGGCCTCAGGTGAGGCCAGAACTCTACATTTTCTAAACCTCTTTCTGAAGTTTTCTAAATCTGAGTAACCAGGTTTGGAAACCATACTTGCAAAGAACCCAAGTCAGGGGCATGAATGAGGTCATGGGTCACAACTTCTCTCTGGTCTCACTCTATCTGGTTGACTACTATCCAGTAGTTGTGTTGGTCAGTTTGCTCCCACTTTGACTATTACTACTCTTTGGACTGTTCTGATTCTCAGGTCTTAATGGATTTACTGGTTTCTCCAGATTCTCTGATCCCAGTAATCCTTTTGATTCCCTGTTCTAGTTCACTGAGAGAGGTATAAATTTTGTTTCTGTAGTTTGATATGTGACAAGGTGCAGTGACTGCACATATCGAATATCCATGTGCTCTGGATATTTCTCAGCCTTCCACCCCCCATCCCATATTACTGGTTCTGTCCAAGGGATTGAGAACTGTAGAAACACATGTAATTTGGGGGCTTAGGCCATTAAGAATTGGTGTGACTTTACATCCCTCTTCTCCTCTATAGCAGCAATCTTGGAAGCCACATATTGAGATGGCATCATCACAAAATGGAAGCGGGGCTTGCACCGCTGAGTCATGGATGAGGCGAGTCCCCGTCAGTTTCCATCATTTCTCTGTGTGAACAGTAAACGCATTTTTTTTTTTTTTTCTGAGCTACAAAGACTTCAGGATTAATTTGTTACTACAGCACTGCTTACCCTGTCCAGGACTAAAGAGAAACCATGACTTCTGGGTAAAATGCTGCCAAGAGAACTGAGTCCAAGCCATCACCACACACTGTCCTAATTTCTTGTTCTCTTTCCTTTCCAAATAGCACATATACATGCATTTAACACCACAGAGGACAAATCATGCTAGTTACATGGGACAAAACAGCTGTGCTGAATAGTGAAAAAAATGTACCTCCCACTTACACAGTGATTGTTATTTCAGAAAAGTCACTTTCAATCATTTTTAACTCCCTTAATGTTTCTCTTGACTCTCATACATTCCATGCCAAAGGTGGCATACTCAGCCAGGAAACCGAAATGCATGAAGTAGGCAGATATAAGACAATGGACAATGGTGGGGCCTTGCACATGGGACAGAACAAATAGAAAAAGGTGCTTGATCACCTAAGGGTATTCAACACAAATCAAAGAAAATAATAGCTCTACCTTAAATAAGAAGCTGAAGCCCCAAACATCAACCTGGCATTGCAGCTATGGCCTGAAGCTGTAAGTACCCACTGTAATTCTTATCAGGTGTAAGTACCATTTTTCAGATTTTAGTATACGCATGACAAAATACTATGCAGCTATTAAAACTGTGGTATGGAAAAGTAGTAACAATAAACAAATATTTTTGTAAATAAATAAACTACATATATATTTAAAATTATAAAACAGTTATAGTATAATACAATTTTGTAAAATAAAATGTGTAGAAAAAAAGACTAGAAGTAAGGTACTTGTACCAAGTTAATAGCATTAACAGACACTTTTTTTAAAAAAATATTTTATTTATTTATTTGACAGAGAGAGACACAGCAAGAGAGGGAACACAAGCAGGGGGAGAGGGAGAGGGAGAAGCAGGCTTCCTGCCGAGCAGGGAGCCCGATGTGGGGCTCGATCCCAGGACCCTGGGATCATGACCTGAGCCGAAGGCAGATGCTTAACAACTGAGCCACCCAGGTGCCCCAACAGACACTTTTAATTACCAGAATGGATATCTGTGTTGTAGGATTATATGATTCTTCTTGACTTTCTTTTATTTTTGTGTATTTTCCATCTCTTCCAAAACAAGCATGTGTTGTTTTAGTAATCAGGAAAAAAATGTTATTTGAGAAACTGATATTTATGAATAAAGGGCAAATATATAAACATATTAACTATGAGATTTTCTAATATTTTTATTCTAGCTACATACTTTATAATATGATACATTGCATGTGGTGTATTTTCTAGAGATGGTTATACTAGATTATATAAGAACTAACCTGGAACTGCTCTTCATCTACAAATTCTGGTTAAGTTGAAACACATATCTGTATTAAACTTTATGTATTTCAGAAGGAAATTTTGCCGATTTTAATAATTATCATAGCTAACTCTCAACAAAGAACAAACCACAACTTAAAAATACACCAACATGGGGACAAGTTGCAACAGACAATAAAAAATGTCCTGTAATTACAGCTAACCAAAAGAATGCAAATAATTACGAAGACTTTTTGTTCTCCAAGTTTTTCCACTGTTTATTCATTGGAATGTCTGGGCATTAAGAGTTCACAATTGGCCTGAGATGGATTCATTAAACTCTAATCTGATTAGGACTTTTGTTTCTTTGTTCTCTGTGTCCTCAGGTGGCAATTTTGGCTGGACATTAGAAATGTTTGTGCCATGTCAGGTATAGTAACATAACTTTGCCTATGTATTACATAAGCAGTACATAATTCTCAGGTGTTAATCCTAAAGAGGCAACTCTAGGTAATAGAATTCCACTTCTGTCCACGTAATCTTCAGCATGTCAATTTTACTTATACATATGCACCAAAGCATTATATATGCATTTATGAATGGATGACCAGATGTATATAACTTCCTAGAACCATTAGGAATTAAATATAAGTTGCTTTTTTCTTAGAGAGCGAGAGAGAGACGAGAGAGAGAGCACAAACAGGGGCAGCGGCAGGCAGAGGGAGAAGCAGACTCCCTGCTGAGCCGGGAGCCTGGTGTGAGACTCGATTCCAGGATCTTGGGATCATGACCTGAGTCCAAGGCAGACATTTAACCAACTGAGCCACCCAGGTGTCCCAATATAAATTGCTTTAAAAAATGACATAAAAGCTCTCCTAAGTGGTTTTTTTATCTAAATAAATTAAAAGTTGATTTAATCTAATTTAGAGGTAGATAGCAGGACAGGTGAAAAACATGATAAGGAAGATCACTTGGCAGGAAAGAATGCAGCCTAAGGTCAGTTAGATAAGGAAAATCACAAAACCATCTGGAAAGGCTTTAAATTAGATATGAAGTACAATTAAGACCCAATAAAATTTTCAAGATTGACAAGCAAGTGTGAGTCACCTTGCTATGCTGGTAGGCAGAAGAGACTGTGGGGACAAAAATGGCCACTAACTAGATGCTATCACAGCAGTGACTGCTGGCTTACCCTATAAGCACAATAAATAAATGTTAGGAAATTTCCACTTTGATGAATCTACCCAGAATTTTATAATCAAGAAATCACCGAGGTAGAAAAAAAAAAAAAATTGTTCTGCTATCAACATACTTATCAATTTTGTTATTTCAAAAAATAAAATTGTATTTTTGTTTATGTGTTTAAGAGCTTAGGGGCTCTAAAAGTCTTATTCTGGTCCTGGCCAATTCAGGGGAATAGGAAATGAAAATTAAGACACTTATCAGGGGAGGTCCCCAGACTCCACACGTTCTGGATGAGAGATGACCCAATAGAAGATAGGCTTAAGGCTCTGGAGAGTTCTAGAATGGTGGCTTCTTGGGGGAGGGGGGCACTCTCCAATCACAGTGCAGGTGCAGTCTCCAAGTACCTTTCCAACAGCATGACATCATCCGGATATGCCGCCATTGGCTCCTGGAGCAGCCGCCTGTTTAATGGAGACCTGCTCTGTACTAAAAAGCATTTTAATTGCAGTTGGTTTTGTAACGTTAACCCTGGTGGAGGTGTTTGGTTCCTTAAGTACCATCTCAGCAGCTGAATATGACAAATGGATGCCAAACTGGCTGTCAACCTATGAATGCCAGGCAGTATCATATGATCAAAATAGGCATGAGGACAGAGTCATTTGATCTATGGAAGATGTTCTCAAGTCTGTCATGACACCAGAAAGAACTGTCCTCAACTGAAAAGAGCCAATATGTTTAATTTTAGAATCTACAGAGACACACCTGTGTTGCCCATACTGTAACATGACTCCAGTGTCTGAGTTTGCAGTACGGTAAAAGATTCAGAAAATGCATCTCCGTCTTAAGCTTCAGACCACTGGGGACTTGCAGGGAGATCAAAGAAGCCCTTCAGGTCTCTCAAGTTTTTTTTTTTGTTGTTTTTTTTTTTTAGTTTTTGGTGCTTAACATGCATGCCTAACATTAACAAGCTTAGTTCCATGAAGCACCATCTGGGCCAAAAGATAAAACTTTTTTCCCCCTGAATCACATTTTCTCAAATATTTTGCAAAGCTGAGGCATAAGCCTTTTAATAGAATTATGCAAAATTTGCCCTAACTCCACATGTTTTCAGAACTAAAGACCGCTTTGAAGAGACGCTGTATTTGCAATGTCCACACCGGGCAAGGAAAGCCGGAAACAGCAGGCGGTGAGGGAGACAGCAACAACACCCCACACTTGGGTTTCAGTTGCCGCTAAGGTTATTTTGTGCAAACTTCAAGCAGCATCTCCTTCTGAAAGGTCAAACTTGCTGGGATGGAAATGCTGACCGGTCAGTAGGGGATTATCCTCCTGGCAGCAGCAGAAACCCAGCTTGAATGCACCTCACTCCTGATTTGAACTGTCTGGATGATGGGATAAAAACATCTAAGGCACAAGCCGGGTCAATGACCCCAGGGAGGCAAAGCAACGTGCGTCCCTCCTAAAATGGAGATGCGAAAGTACATTTGTAAAAAGGCCATGGCTCCTTGCAAAATAATTTTCTATTTCCTAGTTTTTCCTCTTCAAATAATGGAAGACATTTTCTTTGAAATGAGACTTAGGAAAAGATGACTGTAAAATAATTTCTTCCAGGGTGAGACACACTTAGAATTTCAGAACTGGATAAGATTTCTTGTTTAACAGATTAGTATATTTGTGCGTGGAAGATACTATCACAGAGAAGCACAGCAACTGTCCTGATTCTGCAATTTTTAGTCCTTCTGCATGTGGGTGAAACAAAATCACGTATTTGAAATAGCCACAGGGATACCTGGGTGGCTCAGTTGGTTAAGCGTCTGACCTCGGCTCAGGTCATGATCCCAGGGTCCTCGGCGGGGGTCCTGCTTCTCCCTCTCCCTCTGTTCCTCCCACTCATGCTCTCTCTCTCTCTGACAAATAAATAAAATCTTAAAAAAATAAAATGAAATAGTCACAGGCTCAAGGGCACGGTCTTATTATTATTGTAACGCATTAGAACTAAATGGCTGATTGAAAGCAGTATTTTGGGGGCTCAGGTCATACAGTAACAAGAAGACAATGCTTGTGTTTGGAGCAGAGTTTCTGCTGTTCTAAGCCTAGAAGTTGCTGATTTGAGGCTCTCTTCTCCCCTAGAAGTGGTCCTTGAAGGAGGAGTGTTTGGCAAAGACTTTCAGGACAAAAAAAAGGGGGGGGGGCACAAAAAAAAGCACACGGGGACCTCTGCCAAGTTTTGATTTTGACCCCCACTTAGCTTTTCGAGGGTCACTAGCTAAAAATAACATTTATTGCCAAAAAGCCATTTCTTAAATAACCTGGCCTCAGCAGAAAATCCAGCTCCAATCACCTTTCTACAATCGACTTTTATACTTAAAAACACACGCAAGATGACAAAACCCCCAGACTCCAGCCCTTTCTTTGTCCCAGCGTTATGCCTGTCTGCCTTGGACTGACTGTCGGTCCGCCTGATGTGCCCTTCGGAGCCGCCCTGTGCCTGTGACTGTGAGGTGAGTGTCCCTCACCCGGAGGTTGTCGGCTGCCGTCTGTCTATGCAATGTGCACACTCAGCACGCATCTGCGCCAAGGGGAGTTAAGTCGTGAACCGGCAGTTTCAAATATGTAATCTGGATTTCAAAACAAAGTTCCTGTGCCTCTGGCACATCTGAGTGCTCGGAGCCAAGGTGGGCTTTACTGTGACTTCTCTTGCAAGCTGCTTGGTATTTATCCAGCGTGGAAACCAACATCTCTAGGTCAGCCGAAGAGGAGTTTCTGCCTCGATTTATGTGTTCTCGTTCATGTTCAGTTATGATTAGAAAGAAGCCACCTCTATGCAGCTGCTCCACAATTTGTACCAGGTTTGCATCTGGGATTTCTTCTAATAGTGCAGTTCAGTGGAATAACATGCATATTACGAAAAAGGAATCACTTTTTGCAGTTTAGCATGATGTGGATGGTGTCCTTTTATGGAAAACTGCTGAAGGCTGCAATGTGTAGGTAATTAGTTAATCCACGTGAAGTTTCACCTTGGCATATTTTCCCCTAGAGGAAATTTTTACATAGGCCGAAAGACAAATATGAAAAATTAAATCAAACCCCAAATAGACCTACCAAATGAATTCTGATCAGAAGAGCAATATCCTCTTTGCTGCTGATACATTTCTGAAAAAAGGTGACTCCCCACTTTGGACTGAAATGATGTCAGGTTATACAAAGAAAATGTATAGCTGCTCATGGGGCTTTGGGTTCATTTTGTTTTTATAACCCCACCACACCTCCCCCACCCCACAGCGCCCTGCCAGGACACCTTCCCCAATTAACAGGTACTTCATAGGCACAGATAAATTGCATGTTCATTTCCAAGAAATTTCTGCAACAGGGTTTGCAGATGGGGTCATATTACAACTCTAAATATGAATAACACAGCAGAGGGGTAAAAAAGAAAAGCAGGCTTAGTGTGGGTATTAGCTTGCAGTTTTGTAACTAAATATCTGTAGACTCTGGGTACAATTTAGAGATGACTCTGATGCTCTATCCAGTTCATACTGGTTTGGTTGCCTGAGTTAAAAGTGCTAGAAACACAAACAAACAAATAAATCTCCTGATTGGCTGCTTTTCTGAGCATTATTACAGAAGGTCAGGAATGACAAGGAGATAGGATCCGGCCTCAGGGAAAAAAGATCAATCATATATCCAATATGTATTTTGACTATACTGTAAATATGACCATAAATGCAAGTGATTAAGCGGATCATTTTCAAGCTCTGCTGTTTCCAGAATTTTAAATTTTAGCATAGTAGATTCAGAGTAAACCATTGGCCTTCGCATTTATTATCTTGTAATGTGCCATTTGATCTTAGAAATATTAAATATTGGCTTTTTCTTTGTTTTCTGTCTCCCCTACTAGAACTAAGAGCTAAGAAACCTTGATTTGCTTTATTTACTCCTCCAGCCCTAGATCTGGACCAGTGCCAGGTACATAGTTGTTATTCAATAAATGTGTGTTGAATAAATATTGATTCATCTCTTTTATTTCTCTGTTCTAAGAAGCTGATTGGTGATGTGCCTGTAACTTCTGAAATAACACTACATCATTCCATATTCACTAATACCAGAAGCAAAATCTCTACCTTTTTATTTCAACATACAGTGCAGACTGCTAACATCTTGAGGATTTTAATGTTATAGCTTGAAATGAGTTGAGGCCCCCTTCTAATTTGGAGAGTTACTGGTTGGTTATCAATTTAATTGCTTATGAGATTGTTGGTTTCTTGAATGGAGGCCAGAAATAACACTGAAATAGAATACTCCTTCCAAAGTTCTCTTATAAATGCACCATCCAATTAAAGAAAGCTGAGAAAACATAACTTCAAAGTGCTTTCAAGCAAGTGAACTCAAATTTTGCACACAAATGCAGTGCTGCTTTTATTCCACATAAGCACATGTATCTGCTTTTAATATAATGTTGATAGGAAAATCTTTTTACCGCTGGAAAGAAACGAAGAACGCATGTTCTCTTACAACTTGCAAGTTCTGGGCTCCTGGACTAGTGGGCCTAAGTTTCAGCTGTTGTGCTTTCTAAAGAAGGCAGACTCTCAGTGTCTCCGTGGAGCTTCTAATTCAGGAGACAGAAGTGGGGTGCAGAAATCAGAAATGTTTATAATCGTGCCATGTGATTTGTATGCAAGTTACCTGCAGATTTCACTTTGAGAAAAATTAAAAATTAAAAAAAAGAAAAGAAACAAGACCTTGGTTTCCTTTTGAGCTCAGCTCCCATGGATTGAATTTAGGTATCTGGCTGCCAAACCAATATGTATATGTTTTGATTGGATGTAAAGTAAAATGGCCAACAGACTGTTAGAACACGCTTATAACAATTGTAAAAACGTTTGTCTTTTCTATTGTTCAATAGAATCGGTTCCATTATTCATTACTCAATTTCCTATTATTCTATTATTCAGGAGAAGCCTTTGTTTAGGACAATGCTACAAATGCTGGTAAAGTCAAGTGCAGGAAAAAAAAATCAGTAAAAATATGCATTCTTCATTTGGCAAACCACAAAATATTTTCTCACATATTATCTAATTTGATTCTCAGAGTAACTCTGTAAGGGAGTCAGGGTAGGTGTGTGTTAATCTAATTTTGCATATGAGCACACTGAGATCTAAAGAAGTTCTCACTTGACCAGTGCCAGATAAATAGAAATCAACAGCAGAGTGTGACCATTCCTCCTGGGACCACTCCTGCCTAGTTAAGTGCTTGTTCAACCACCCTTCACGGATTTCCTCATTGCCTTTCTTCCTTGACTCTTTCATCTCTGGAAACATTGTGTGTAGAACTCTTTGCACAGTGCCCACCTCATGGTAACCAGAAGGAAGAGAAAGAGGGCTGGATGTTATTATTGTACTTACGATTAAATGGCATAACTTGTGTGAAAGTGCTTTGTAAGTTACACGTGTGCATCTGTATGTTATTATTGCATATACATATGGATGATGATGATGATTCTGTGGCTTATCTGATCCTAGGCATTAAGACTTCAAAAGAGAAACTCTTGAAACTTAAGAGTTATCCAAGAAAAAAAGATAGCTACCAACAACAAATTTAGTATAAATCATAAGAGAAAAAAATGGAGAAAGGAGTACACACGTAAGTAATTAACACTTTTAAATACAGTAAGGAACTGGGGCGTCTGGGTGGCACAGTCCGGTAAGCCTCCGACTCTTGGTTTCTGCTCAGGTCATGATCTCAGGGTCGTGAGACCGAGCCCCGCCTCAAGCCCACGTTGGGCTCTGCACTCAGCTCAGAGTCTGCTTGAGATTGTCTCTCCCTCTTCCTCTCCCCTCTTGTTCTCTCTCTCTCAAATAAAAAATTTTTTTAAATCTTTAAAATAAATAAATAAATAAATAAATAAATAAATAGAGTAAGGAACTAATTAGAGTATGCTGCACTTTGAGTAATTGCTCAAATGTGATTGAAGTTGAATTGTAGGAGGAGACATGTGTCCTGTATCCCCAACATCCCCACGTGGCACATAAATAAATAAATATACATAAGCTTAGAATTTCTTACTTTGTTTTCTCAGCAAATTTCTCCCAGTTGCATTTTGAATCTGCCTGAGCTGTGGAGCATTTCAGAGGAACCACGCAGTTGGGCTTCTGTGAAGTGTCCTGACCTGACCAGGTCTGGGAGTGTCTATCCTGAAAGCGGGGAGGCATTCTGGCGGAATCCTTTGCCTCCTCGCAGCCTGATAAGGTAACACAGACTGCCTCACTGCCTTGTCACTGTCACCTTTTTGTATTTCCTGCTCTCTGCACTTCATCTCTCTGCCCAGATTTCCCTATTGCTCTCCGTAACCGAATCCTACCTTGGGAATGTCAGACTGAGGAGTAGTCACTGCAACAGTGTGACTCCAACAGAGTGACTACATGAGGAGTAGTCACTCCAACAGCTGCTACTCTGGGCCCTTCTGCTGTGTCATAGTGTAAGGTGTAGTTAGACATTAAATAGAATTATCCAAGTCCTTTCCATCAAACGAACACTGCCTGATGCTGGCATCAATAAATGGTGTGGTTACTTGGTCTAGTCCATTGTTCTTCTTTTTTTTAATATTTTACTTATTTATTTGAGAGAGAGAGAGAGAGCGAGCACAAGCAGGGGGAGTGACAGAGGGAGAGGAAGAAGCAGGCTCCCCACTGAGCAGGGATCCCCATATGGGGCTCGATCCCAGGACCCTGGGATCATGACCTGAGCTGAAGGCAGACGCTTAACCATCTGAGCACCCAGGTGCCCCAGCCCATTGTTCTGAATAGGAATAAAGTACATCAGCTTATCACAAGAACATGTCTGTGTGTACATCAGAACAACTTTGCGTGAAGGTCTGAGGGGCTTGAATGATACTTTTGTCATTTAGTTGAGTCTGAAAAAGAGAAAACAAACAAAAGAAAGTTTATCAGTGCTGACAGATTCATAAATATCATGCATCTTGCAGCAAATTTAGAGTCATATATTACTCTGACCCTCCACAGTTTTGTTGTCTGGATTGGATCTAACGTAAACCCAAAACTGGATCAGAAAATAACGCGATTTGTTGGGGGCATCAACTGTCAGTGCTTCATTGATCCTGACTCAAATGCCCACTCAAGAAATTCATGAATCTTAGCCCCCTCTAGAAGTTTATAAATCTCCTTTGAATCCCATTATACAATAACCGCCCACCATCACACACTTGAATGGCGCATTGAAACAGTATTTGAGAAACAAAATTCAACATACTCTAGGAGTTCCCACTCCTATTTCTTTAAAGGAAATTTAGAAATTGCTTTGGAATGAAGGCTTTCCTACCTTCTTAACCTTCTGAAGAGCTTGAAGGCAAAGGTCATTTTTCTGTGACATTGCCTTCTCCCCCCACCCCCCACAAATAGAGAGATGAAGAAATACTTTTAAGTTGTTCAGAGGACAAAAGAAAAACTTGGTCACTCCCAGGCCCACTAATCTGGTCTTTTGAATGTGAAAGAAATAAAAATATTTCAAATTCTTTACAGACACATGGAACTTCAAGATGAAGTGGATTTTCTAGTCCCTCTTTTTCATTTCTGTATTCCCACATCTAAATAATCTTGAGGATGATAAGCATCTGCTGACAATAAAGGTTCTATTTACTAAGAATCTAGTGTATATCAGACCCTAGACCAGGAGCTTCACGAACCTTATCTCATTTGGAATGTTCAATCCCTGGAGGTATTGTCTACCTGCCTTGCAATAAACAAAATGAGGGTCAGAAAAGGTAGGTAATTTGTCTAAGACAAGAAGAGCTAGACAGAAAAATTTATAGTCAGGTCTGTCTTATTCCAAAACTGTGCCCTGTGTTTTATGTCTGCATGTCCCCCATGTGTGGGATTCGTCATACAAAGTTACTGAACTTCTCTTTTATCCAGAGTGTCTACTTACTGGTTATTTGAGCATGTGCAAGTCGCTTAACTTTCTCAAAGGTCAGTTTCTTTGACTGGAAAATGGGAAGGATAATTTTTGTTCCTTGCAGTTCATAGCATTGTTGAAGGAGTGAAATGAGATAGGTCATATATGGTGTTTTTATAAGGGCTAAAATGCTTTCAAATCACCGACTAGGGCTCCAAGACAGCCCGGGGGTCACCGTCACTCTCCGTTCATTGAGATGTCTTCAAGAGAGATTGAATACCATCAGCAAGGCTTCCTCCCATACCTCAGTGAGGCCCCTACTGAAATGTCACCTCCTTAATATTAACTTCCCCAACCGCCCTATCTAAAAAACCACACACCCAGCCCCATCACCCTCTCCCTCACTCATCATCATTTTCCTCTTGGCACTTAGTACCACATGATGCCTGCTGTCCCCAAATAAAACGTGACTCGAAGACTGCTATGTCCCAACTTCGTAGAATGGAGCCTGGAATATGTCTAGAATAAATAAGAGAATGAATATTAAGAATTTTAGACATTATGACAGACCAGGGACTATTGGTTTGGGTAGGTGATTCCATTATACACCTCTTAAATCACACTGTAGACGTCTCTGACCAAGCTTAGGAAAGACTTCAAAGAGCCCTTACTAAATCTTGCAATGTTTTTTGTTTGCATTAAAATGAAGACTTTAGATAAATTCAGTCATTTCCTTCAAGGCTTCTGACTGATTTCCATTAAAGTTGCTACCTTTACAGTAACAGTTCCCTGAGTGCCTGGTATTAACCTCCTTAAAAACTCTCAGAGAGGTGAGAATGCCGTATGCCTCCATATTCATGTATTCATTCCTTCATTATATAATTATTCAACAAATATTTTTAAAGTACTTCCTGAGCTGGGCAATATTCTAAATTCTGAGGATATAGCAGGAGCCAAAGTCCCTACCTTCATGGAGCTTATATTCTCATGGGGTGAGAGACAGACAATAGACAGATAAGCAAGTTTATCTGGAGAATAAGCAATGTTGTGGGAAGAAAGAGAGGGTGAGAGAGATCAGGAGCTCAGTGGAATGGGGTGGAGAGGGCAGCTAAACCTCGGGAGGTTAGGGAAGGACATCTGAAGAAATAAGAGGCTAAACAATGTGCAAATGGGGTGGGGAGCAGAATGTGTCTCAGAGGGAGGGGGGGCTCCAGGCAAAAGAAGAGCCAATGACAAGTCCCTGAGGTAGTGGCAGGCTGGGAGTGTTCTGAGACTAGCAAGGAAGCAGTTGGGTCATTTGGGACCTTAGGGACCTGGGGCCAGAGTGTGTGGAGGGCAGTGAGTGAAGAAGGGAACGGCTTCTTGATAAGAAGGAGAATACGGAGTGGGCCTTAGAAGGACACCATAATGTTCGACTTTACTCGGGGAGGTGGAGGCCACCAGAGGATTCTAAGGAGAGGAGTGACATAATGTGACTTACTTTTTGGAAGATCACTCCAGTAGCTGGGTTGGCAATAAGTCACGGGGGTTGGAACATTTATAGAAAGACCCATTAGGCTGCTATTGAGAGAAAAAGTGAGGTCAAGGATGACACCCAGATCTGGGGCCTGAGCAACCAGCAGGACCAAGTTGCCACACAATGAAATGAGGGAATGGGAGGGGTTAGGGGTTTGGGGCTTGGGGAAACTGGGATTGTAGGCCCTCAGTTATAAATACCAGAACTCATTTGGCCTATTCAAGCAGCAAAGGAACTAACTGCGCAGGATTCAGAGGTGCTGGAGGGCCAGAGCGCCAGGCTTAGAGGTTGCAGCCAGGAGCACAGCCCAAACAGCCCCACGGCGGGCTGCTCCCGAGAAGCCTCCACGGCCGCGGCCACCGCGGGCGGACACAACCCCAGCCCTGGCTGACGCCGGACGCCGGACGCGCTGCCCCCGCTGCCAGGAGCTCCCGCGGTCACCGTGATCCCCACCAGAAAAAAATATAAATAAATGAAGTAGGACACATGCTCCTGCTTCCCACTCCCCGCTGCAGATCCGGGGCCCCTGATGGCAGAACCTGGTCCCAGGCTGCAGAGGGGCCTGGCTCACGGGCTTCTGGTGTCCAGCTTGAGGATTTGAGAACACAAGCCACCCAGGTCTCCCCCCACGCTTCATTTTAAAATTATGAAGGTGTAGAGAACATTGTTTTGTTCTGATCTTTACACCTCATGTTCTTACTAGTCTTGATTGTTTCTCTTTTTGCTTTAATGCTAAAGCAAATTGCATAGTGTTAATATATAGACGTGTGTTGTAAATGGTCATATTTTCCCTCTAAATAAAAGAACACAGAACTGCACACCTAAAAATGGTTAAAATGGTCACTTTTATGTTATGTATATTTTACCACAATTAAAAAAAACCCCACAGAACTTCATAACATAAAGTATTCAATGGAACTTTAATAACCAAAGCTAAACTTTGTGGCTTGCCCAGTGCCAGGCTCTGTGAAAAGCGCGCAGGACATTTATCTCCCTGAATCTTCAGACATCTATAACCTTGGTGCTTTTCCTGCCCATTTTATGGAGAATGCTCAAAGAAATGATTGGCGCAAGGGCATGCAGCTGGCTGCAGGTGAATGCAGAGACCGAGCCTGGCCACAGGAGCCCACATGTTAACACATTACTCTTCACTGCCTCTCGAAACAAATGAGTTTGACTCCTGGAAATATAACTGTGCCATTCTCAAAGAAATTTGACTCACTCTTCCTTATACGTATGTAGTGACATGTGAAGCTTAACAACACAAAAATTATGTAACACAAGGATCTGGGAATTTTAGGGCTGTATTTTCTGGTTTACAAAACAGTAATTTTGACAACAGTTCTCAGTATTCATGGTATGAGTTACTAACTGATAGGTGGAGTTTTCCATATACAGGAAGTAACTGGATGGAGTACACCGGCTAGTTAAATTTTCTGGCTATATCAGTGATGAATAGAAAACGTGCCTTCATCTTTAGTACTGAAAGTATTTCTGAAATATGTCTGCCCACCTGCTTTTCTTAGTAGAATAGTGATAGGATCTTCTTTTGATAGAAGAATTTCTTATGCAATCATCATGAGTATCAGTGATCATTGTCTAAACATACATTAAGCTGAATTTATATTGAAACTGTGCTATACCTTGAAAATGTCCTTTTTTATACTAAATCATCAATATGGGCTTGTTTTAGATAATTTTCTCCCGTGTTTTCTAAAAATAGAATTTTCAAAGTCATTCTGGCTAATTGGATGCCTGTTAATAAGGTTTGACTACACACTAATGTGTGAATAATTCTTGAATTGCTGGGTTTCAGAGACAGCACTACAGCAAAAGATACTAAATCAGCACAAGACTGAAACGTTTGTAAAAAAGAGGAGGCTACCCTTTTACAATATACATTCCTGCCACACCTCAAACCCCTCTCCCACCTCTCACCTAGATACTCCCTTGGAGAAGACAGGCAGGTGTGGTCCTCGCCTCCCTTGCCCCTCATCTATACTATACTTTCTCACTTTAAGTCCCCTCACTACAGAGAGAGAGAGAGGCAGACAGACAGACAGACAGAAACAAAGAGAGAGAGAATGAGAGAGAGAGAGAGATATGTATCTTATAGGATTTCTAGGAGTCAGCTAATCAAAGTTCTTCACTAGTGTAGACATGCCTTTGGCGGCATTCCTGACAAGACAACAATCTAGTCTGAATGTTAATTCTTTTAGTTTATAGGGACTTCTATGTCATTGGACATTCCTTCTTTTGTCAGATAATTCTAATTGCTGTAATCCTTCTGCTACCAAAACAGTCAACTATTGATACTAGCTTCTGGCACTTGGATCAACTCAGATGATGAGCACTCACTCTTCCATAAACAGACTTCTCAAGCCTTCCTTGCCTGAGACCTGTCCTTATGCAGTTAGGAAGTCACTATAAATGATAAAGCCAGAGGCTGGACAAGGCTCCTTATAACCTCTGGACAAAATATCTATTGGGACATATTGCCTTGTCTTATAATATAAAGGATCCCAGACTCAATTTATTTATTTATTTATTTATTTTTTAAAAGATTTTATTTATTTATTTGAGAGAGAGAATGAGAGACAGAGAGCACGAGAGGGAAGAGGGTCAGAGGAGAAGCAGACCCCCCGCCGAGCAGGGAGCCCGATGCGGGACTCGATCCCGGGACTCCAGGATCATGACCTGAGCCGAAGGCAGTCGCTTAACCAACTGAGCCACCCAGGCACCCAAGGATCCCAGACTCAATTTATTTTTACCTGGATGGAAATTACATTTTGCATTATGTAATTGAACAGTAAGAGCGGATGGTTCTCAGGTATCCACATCCAGTGGAACTATGCTAGAAGCCACACAAAACGTGTTTTAAACAGACAACATTCGTTTCTCCTTAAAGAGTACCTAACACAGTCCTCAGCTCCCAGGATGAATAAACGAAGGCTGAATGACTTGTACAAAAATAATCTACACACGCAATTGTCAACACATTAGAAGGCAGAAGGGTGACAACAGCCCAAGATAATAAACAGGTAAAAATTTGCATAATTAGGTCTTAGAATTTCTTTAGTTGTGAAATGTGTGTGATTCACTTGGTGATTCTAGGTGTAGGTTAGGAAATGTTCACCTCTCTTAAACTGAGTCTGGTAGAAGCCAGCCAGCCTTCATGCTTTGCCAATCCACTGGATATTTGTTCTGCTGCGTAATATTAGCCAACCAGTCTGACAGGAATTCTTTGTTTTTTTGCACCAATGCGATGTATTTTCTGACTTGCCTGAACAAACATGTTGTTTAGGCCACTGTGTGGAGAAACCTGGAGGTGGTTTTGGAGAAGATAGAGCCCTCTTCCAAGGAGGAAGCAGCCCTCTTCCAAGGAGGAAGCAGTCACTGCTGAGAAATGATTCTCTTGATGTCTACATGTTGTTGAAGTCCCTGGAGGGCTGAGAAGAAACCCTTCGGATTGACGTGAATAGTAGAGGGTAATTCCTCAAACCAGTTTCCCCTGAAAACATTCTCAACCAAACTCTTCCTAACCTTTCTCTTCCAAGTACTCCTAACAGATTGGAGGGGGAGGTGGTTTACAGTGAAATGTATGGTGCTTGTCATAAAGACATCCAAAATATTTTATTCATGGGCAGTGAAATGAAGAAAGAAACCAGGCTGCCTACGGGAAAAGCATCAGCCTTCGATCAAACTTGGAATCGAATCCCAGCTCCGCCATCATTAGCTTCACGGCCTTGGATCCTCACTGAAGCCCAGTCCTCGATTGTAACGGACTGTTGTGAACTTGAGTAACTTACATAAAACACCTAGGATCCTGTCCAGGGCAGTGGCTCTCAATGGGTGGTTTCCAAAGCAGCAGAAGCAGCAGCATCTGGGAACTTATTAGATATGCAAATACCCCACCCCACCCCTGACCTAATGAATCAGAAGAGGACAGGAAGGAAGTGGCAGCCATCTGTTTTTAACAAGCCCTCAAAGTAATTCCTATGCATGATAAATTTGAGAACCACTGTCCCGGCATACGGAAGTTTTCAAAAAATAGCAGCTGTTACATAGTTCATATTAGTCTAGTACTTTGAAGCTTCCAAAATTGCTTTTCCACTCAGTATACCATCTACTTTGCTAGGGTTGGCATTCCCTTTGACCCAGTAATTCCACTGCAAAATTTTCCAAAGGAAATAATCGGAGATGTTCAGAAAGATTTATGTAGTAGGTTATTCATTGAGGAATTAATGGTGCAAGTGAAAATTTGGAAACTAGACTTAATTAAACAATATGGGGTTGTTTTAATAAATTATGACATCTATATAATAGAACACAGTGTAGCAATTAAAAACCATGTTGTAGATCCTGTTCATCAGAGCAAGTGCTGAGAGTCATCTACATCAGAATCACCTGGGATGGTTTTCAAAATGCAGATCTCTAGTCCTCATCTCAGATTTATGAGTTAGAAGACTCTGTGAGTGAGCATATCTTCATTTTCTACATGCTCCCAAATGAGTGTTATGTATGAAATATTTAAAAATTGTGTTAATATTGGGATGCATGGGTGGCTTCTGCTCAGGTCACGATCCGAGTCCTGGGATTGAGCTCGGTCCGCATCAGGCTCCTTGTTCAGGGGGGAGCCTGCTTCTCCCTCTGCCTGCCATTCCCCCTGCTTGTGCTCTCTCTCTCTCTGACAAATAAATAAATAAAATCTTAAAAAAAAAAAATACAAGTTGTGTTAATAGTTAATAACATGTTAATAGTTAATATGGCAGGTATTCCTGGTATGTTACTGAATGGATAAAAACATATTGCAAAACATATATTTACAATATCTCAATAATGTAAGCACCGTAGACATGTATGTATAAAGAAGCCCAAAAATTCATGTGCTAAAATGCTAAATAATTCTCTCTGGATCGTAAGATGGCAATTGTGGTGGCTGTTTATTTTCCTATGTTCTAAATTTTCCACATTCTCTATAATGTGTGTGACTTTTCAATGAGAAAAGTGTTGCTTCTGCAAAAACCATGTTTTAGTGTGTGTCCTTAAACAATGGAGTGGGGACTTCATGTTTATGCCTGAGAATAGAAAACTCTGACGTAGACATATGTGCACAAGAAATAGAGGAAAATAATAAAATCAAGACATAGGTGGACAAAACAAATACACTTGTGTCTCGCTTGAGGAGTGGGGCCAAGATAAATTCAGAATGAGGCGGGAGACCATCCCCTGCTCTTCCTTTATCCACCATTTGTACCGAGTGGATAGAGAGGCAGTCTGCCATCCATTAGGCAATGCAGGTGGCTGGCGTACTGTTGACCTTGTATGTCCTTGGTGATCACTGAGAACAGAAAGAAAGAAAAGCAGAGGATGCCGACCTGGTGCAGAAGCTGTGGAGCCTTTGATGGATTTCTTTTGTAATAGGAGAATTGCCCATCTTTCAGGGGTGATGTAAGAGTGGTAGTTTCTGAAGTCAGAGCAATGGTGTAAATTACAGATGAATGTCTTGGCCAGACTCCTGATTTCCCCTATAGTGGGCACTGGCAGGTGAGTGATGGGAATGCAGACAAGAAGACAGTCGCTGGGAAAGGCTACATGCCCCTCCCCCCCACCCCCCCAAATTGACGAGAGCAACTGGCTGTTAAGGAACTGCTTTCACAAATGTATGTTAACTGTCTATCCTGCGCCCACCACCAAGCTGGGCCCTAGAAAAGATATCAAGTAAAGAGGTAAAGAGTGAGGACCCCCAGGGCAGCCCCTGGCTCAGAAAGGGGCACCCGTGCTTGGGGCTTATGCTCTATAGTCATCTCTTGAAATGCTTAAGAAATTTATCTTTGAATTTGTGTTTTGTAAGTCAAGTCCAATGAAACAATTCAGCAAGGGGGTGGGGAGGAGCGTGCTCATCCCCCAATTCCTCCCCACCCCCCACAGGTTGTAGGTCTCCAGCTCCCTGCCCCCATCGTGTGCCTGTAGCCACCAGGGCAAGCAGGAACCTGGACACAGGTGCAGGCAAGTGGGGGTTGCTGTGCATACCTGGTGCTCCGAGTTGCTGGCCAAGGCCGGGGGCACCTGGGAGGGTCTGTGCTCACCCCTTAAGTATCCCTATGCTCAAGGGAATGTGGTGTTAAACAGCAAATAAAAATAGCATGACACACCAAGAGAGAGACAGAAAAAGAAAGGAAAGCTTATTTTTCCTGCTTTTTGAATAAGAGACCTTGTGGGCTTTTGCCCTGGGCCTTTTAAATTAGGGAGTTGTCCTGATGAGGACTTACAGGGGTGGAAGGAATCTGGATATACATATCGAATAAATGAAAAGGGAGGACTTATTGGAGGCTCCTTCCTTGATGAGCACTTATGGTCTGTCTGAGAAAATAATCTACCCAGGAAGGATGTATCCCTTGAAAGCATCACGCTATAAAGTAAATTGTGTGGTAAAGAAGAAGGACATCTTCTCAGAAGGAAGTTTCTAGTGATTATAGACCAGAACACACGACTCTGCTTAAATATACGCAGTACAAGCAATTATTCTAAATATGTATGTATGTATGTATACACACACACACACACACATACACACACGAAGTTAGGACTAATTAGAGGGAATATTGAGAATGTAGCAGACAAGTTTGTCACTTTTGCTGAAGAATGTTGGGAGGAAAAACATATAAAAATAAAGTCGAATTGAGGGGCGTCTGGGTAGCTCAGTTGGTTCTGTCCCAATCTTGATTTTGGCTCAAGTCAGGATCTCAGAGTTGTGAGATCGAGCCTCGTGTCGGGCTCCACACTGGGTGTGGAGCCTGCTTGAGATTCTCTCTCCCTCTCCCTCTGCCCCTATCTTCCCTCTAAAAAAAAAATAATAAAGTTGAATTGAGTTCACCTTTCTTCCTTAGAAATTATCTTTCCAGCAACTTTTTATTTCTCTCCTTTTGAGAAAATAGTTCATTTTCTAAAAGTGAAAATAATAAACTGTGCTTTTTAGAAAGTATGCTCTCTCACTTTATTCATTAGCATTCTGGGGAGCAGAGGGGACACATGCACAGACAAATCACATTGCAAATGCTTATTAGTGCAAAATATATGCATTATTACAAAAATCAATTACACTTCACAACAATTTCTAAATTATCCCCATAGAAGTAAAAACCACTTTAGATGCTCAATAAAGGGAGAAAAACTCATTAAACTCCCGAGTCCTGCTGAGTGTCTCGGTGAGAGAGAACAAGAGCTTAGTAATTACATGTGGAAGAAGTGTGTGTGTTTAAAATGGTCTCTTCAGGACCTAAACCTTGGCCTAGTTTACTCCACGTCACACGAACTTCTTTCCTTCCTCTAAGAAGAGAATTCAGCAAGATCCTCTTACTTGTTTGCGTGCTTATAGACACATATATGATGTATATCCTGTGTTATGGAGAAAAGGATGTAGGTAAGAAGGTGATTTAAGACTGAGCTCAGCTTCCTGTCAGAGGTAAGCTGTACCTCCATGGCAGCATCTGTCTGGAAGACTCCAGGGGGTTCTGACATTAGACCCAGGCAAATGGGGCCTGAGCCTGAGGCCCATGCTCTAGTTTAAGAGGAAAGAGGGAGACATGCTCACCTGGAATCAACATGTTTCCTTCTAGTCCATGCTGTGGGGACTTTGAACCCTGACATATTCTTCTTACATATCCCAGTCTGCTTCTAGAACCTGTGGGACCTATTCTGCAAGTCACAGCATCACAGCTATTAATTGCATCCCTAGCCTGATAGTGGCCAAAGGACAGCTCTTTGCAGGCCTCCTGTGTTTGGACTGGGATATCCACATACCTATAAGTGTGCATGAGGTCCCTCAAGTTGCAAGACTGAGTAAACGCTAAAAAAAACAAAAGGGGAAGGCCATGGGTTGGAGGGAGCGGGGGGTGGGGGGACTTCATTTGTACTCTTGCCCGTGTGTGCAAATGTTAGGGCTGGGTCTTCTTCCAGGAGACCGGATGCACAAGGTTCTGGGGCACTTTCTTTTTTTTTTTTTTTTTTCTTTTTAAGATTTTATTTATTTATTTATTTGAGAGAGAGAGAATGAGAGACAGAGAGCATGAGAGGGAGGAGGGTCAGAGGGAGAAGCAGACTCCCTGCTGAGCAGGGAGCCCGATGCGGGACTCGATCCAGGGACTCCAGGATCATGACCTGAGCCGAAGGCAGTCGCTTAACCAACGGAGCCACCCAGGCGCCCCTCTGGGGCACTTTCTAGGCAGAGAACATCTTAAAGGCAGAGGGAGTTGGTGGACAGAAGGTTGACCCTGTATCAGGGCCTTATTCTCTAACTGAAAGAATGATTGTGAGGACTGTATAGGATCCATCCCTTAAATTTATCATTTATAATGACAAGAAACTCAGCAGAACTGAAACTAGAACTTACGGAATAGCATTTGGTTTAACATAGAAAATGCTCACTGAATTATCCAAAGTTCCTTGGATTTTTACGATAACTTAATCTTCTGGAGATTCCTAGTGGCATGGCTAACTGGCCACCAGATAGGCCAGAAGCTTACGCCAAGGACTGAGAGTGGGACCTCTGTGAGTTGTTCCCTCTGTATTGCTATTGACACCCAGGGGGAATCTGCCTGCTGTCTAAGGATATCTCCCTGCTTCCTGGATCTACGGCCTCAAGTTTTACCTGTAGAGGATCATTCTGTGGGTTGAACTTATTGCAGCTGAGATAGGGAACCCCACATTTCAAGCTCTGGTTAAGCTTCTCAGAAGCAATGTGGAGGACAGCCATAGGTATGGAGAAAGAATGATACAAAACTTCACAAGGGCACTGGTTACCTCAGGGCACTCGAAATAAAAGGCTGGAAGTCCCACAACTGAGACAGGAAGGCCTACGACAGCCAGGCCCATCACACAGACTTGCCCACCACAGACCCTGTGAATCTGTGTAGTTTCAATTCAGGATTACTTGCTTTAAATGAATGAAAAATGAGGCCACCTATAAGGAAAGAAAAAGAAACTCACACATTTTTTAGTCAATTAAATTTTTTACCACACTGAAATTGGCTCCTCTTACGGTTTCTTTTCTTTTAAAAACTTGTGTGGCGTTTGGGAGATACGTCTCAGAAGCATCTCTGTGGTAACGTAACTTTCATGTTAAAAGCCATTTGATACCAAGAGTATATATCTTTTATTATTTTTTATTGAGTTACAAGTCACATGTCATTAAATTTACCATTTTAAAAAGTAAAATTTAATAGTTTTTAGTACATTCACAAAGTTGACAGCCATCACCGTTGTCTAATTCCAGAAGAATTTTATCATCCCCCAAAGAAACCCCATTATCCATTAATCTTCACTCTTCATTCTCAATCTCCTCTCAGTCACTGGCAACCATGAATCTACTTTTGATCTCTATAGATTTGCCTATTCTGGACATTTCATAAAATAAAAAAATCATACAACATGCAGTCTCCTGTGTCTGACTTCTTTTATTTAAAATAATGTTGTCAAGGTTCATCCATGTTGGGTGTGAATCAGTACTTTATGCATTTTTCAGGCTGCATAATGTCCCATTGTATAGATATACCATCTCTTTTAAATCTGTCAGTTGATGGAAATTTGGGTTGTTGCACTCTTTGGCTCTTATGAGTAATTCTGCTATTAATATTCATATTTTGTGTGGACACATATTTTCAATTCTCTTGGGTATATACTTAGGACTAGAATTTCTGGTTACGAATTTTTTATTTTTTTTAAGTTTTTTCATCTTAAGGAAAATGAAGGTTGGTGTTTCAAATATTAGCCTGAATCTTGGGTTTCCCACATTCCACCAAAAAATCACATGGTGTGTGTGTGAAATTTAATCTATTCGCTCCTTTGCTCCTTCTCCTCTTGGCTCCCCCTGAGTCCTACAACCCAGAGAAACCATTGGTTGTTGAAACAGGTCTTAGCAGATAAAATTAGCTGTGGTACTTTTCCCAGCTTGCTCACTATGGAGCACTTTTTGCAAACAGAATTTGTGCTTAAGAATCCTTCCTTCTAAAAAGTAATAAAAAGTAGCAACATCTGAAATGTTCAAAGAGGAAACATGGCTATGTGCTCTGGTTTGGCTGTTTATGAATCTTCTCCTAGAAATGTAGGGCCATGAAGACCAAAATAACACAATGAGTTGGAAGATGAACATAGCATCTTAGCAGGTATGGGTGAACACTTTTTTTTTTTACCAAAGAAGATCCTGAATAAGGATCAAGAATGGGAAATATATAAACCATAATATTGGTTAATAAGATGTGCCTCTTTTTTTTAATCCACGTAGACAGTTGACTTGACTGTACAGTAACTAGTTGCATGTGCAAAATTCAGTCACAGAGACCATTTAGCAACAGGCCATTAAAAAAATAATAATCCAGTGTTACTTTTTGGCAAAGTTTTCCCCCCCTCGAATTAATTTTGTTTGTAGACATAACTGATTTGAAGAACAGAACATGTACTCAGAAATGTGCTACATTGATAAATTATGCCATGAAGAAAGAGGCAGGATATATTTTTGACTTTTCAATTTGACTGTTAAAATTTGCATTTCTTACTTTCCATGTGTGTCACCATAGCTTTTCTTTCCTGTAAGTTTTTCAATTCTCTCTCCCTGCTCCTTTCTTGTTTTCTTCCTTTTTGACCCAATAATTCCTGAATCACCATTTTGCCACTTGTGATTGTTTTCAAACTAATGTGTTTCACACATACGTTTCAGAGATACATCCATCAGGAGAAAATTGCAAGTGCCAGTAGAAATCGTCTCTCTAATTTGTTAATGCATGTCTGAAAGATACAGAAAGTGTGAGATGAGTACAAAAATAACTTGAAACAGAAGGCTGAGGAGTGGAAGGGGAGGAAATATACATAATAAGTAGTTTGTTGATTTTTTCCCTCATAAACGAACCCACATGTCACTGCGCGCTATGAGGTTTGTCCCCAGCCTGTACTTTAAGCATCCAGGGTTCATGCTCGGCAGTGGTAATTCCTGCATCCAGCATGTTCTTTTCCTGGCAACTCGTCCAAGAGATGGAATGTTGTAGCCTCATTCGAATCACCAGATTCCTTGGGAAAATCTCTTGGATGCCTTACAAACCACTCAAATCCAATCTCTCACTAGGGATAACTGAACTGTACAGGGGCCACCGTTATGATTCGTATTTGTGGTCCTTGTGATTTGTATTAACCATAAGCTTCCAAAGTGTCAGAAAGAGTTCACTGCGTACACAAAGGATTTGTGCTGCCTGCAGAGTTTTGCACGTGCTACCCTGGGTGGAGAGAACAGTGGCAACTGCGTACATTTTTCTCAGTTCAGCTTAGTAAGCATTGCTAGGCACAGCGGAGTTCTAGACACAGAGGGAACTGTAAGAATAACTCATTCTTGAGGAGCACAGGAGATAAGCTATAACAGAAAAAACAAAACAGGGGCGCCTGGGCAGCTCAGTCGGTGAAGCCTCCGACTCTTGGTTTCGGCTCAGCTCATGATCTCAGGGTCTTGGGATCGGGCCCTGCATTGGGCTCCCTGCTCAGTGGGGAGTCTGCTTCCTCTCTCTCTGCCCCTCCCTCTGCTCATGCTCTCTTTCTTTCTCTCTCTAAAAATAAATAAATAAATCTTAAAAAAACCACAAAGACCAGGGGGTGCCTGGGTGGCTCAGATGGTTAAGCATCTGCCTTCGGCTCAGGTCATGATCCCAGGGTCCTGGGATCGAGCCCCACATCCGGCTCCTGGCTCGACAGGGAGCCTGCTTCTCCCTCTGCTTGTGCTCTCTCTCTCTCTGTATCTCTGTGTCTCGAATGAATAAATAAAATCTTAAAAAAAAAAAAAAAAAAAAGAAACAAGCCAGGCGTATGTTAGAACAATAGATACGTATATGTAAATGCATAGAAAATGAGGAAATCATGATGTGAAATATTTGGAGCAGACTTCATTACAAAGTTAATTACTAAGCAGACCAAGTAGAATTCTAAGACTGAGTTTGGCAAAGTAGAGAGAGAACGCTTTTGGATCTGTGCAGGAAGAGTGAAAGGGTAGAAGGCAAAAACCTTAGCAGTGTAGTTTGAAAGTTAAAACTCATGTATTCCACAAATCCCTTCTAGTTAAAGGTGGCCGTGTGACCTAGCTTGGGCCACAAGTCAGCAGAACTCTGCTGGCTGCCAGAGTGAGAAAGCTTTGCTCATCTCTGTGCAAGGAGGCAGAGGTGGTCAGCACCCACCTTCTTCCCCCTCATTCCTGCTGGAAAGACATGGAGGAAAGGCCAAGAGAAGCAGAAGATGCTGGACTCAATGTGGAAAAAATAACCCCTCGGGGGTTACCGGCCACATTTTCTATTATCTGTAGCCCATCACATTCCTAATTGATATTCTTAGGTGGGATTCCGTGAGCAAGATGTTGCCCATTTTTAGTTGTATTTGGTAAAACTGGTTTTAAAAGAAAAATGTACATGATCACAGGATTATTTCATGAGGAAGCAATTGGTTTATAGCTTGCAAGTTTATTCGCATGAAGAATAACACTTCAATAATTATATATATCCATTTCATAATTTGTAGCTAAAAGCAGATTTCCTGAACTTTCAGCCACTTCTAGTCCATTAAGCCTTACTACCTCAGATGAGCACATTTAAAACCATCTGCATTGGGACGCCTGGGTGGCTCAGTCGGTTAAGCGTCTGCCTTCGGCTCAGGTCATGATCCCAGGGTCCTGGGATCGAGTCCCGCATCGGGCTCCCTGCTCCGCGGGGAGCCTGCTTCTCCCTCTGCCTCTGTCTCTCTCTCTGTCTCTCATGAATAAATAAATAAAATCTTTAAAAAAAAAAACCATCTGCATGGCTGTGAATTTAATAAGTTAGCTAGGACTTCAAGGGATAGATATATTTACAGTGTCGATTATTTTCCTTTGGTTTTTCTTCCAACTCTATGAAGTAATCTGTCCCTGCTGGTATTCTTTTTTTTTTTCTTTTTCATGTTTTGAAGATTGTTGTATCCACTCCAAAATCTAATCTTTTTACAGATTGTTCTCATATTTCATGAAATAAAGGTGGCTTAAAAATTCATAGTCCCTAAACCATTCAAGAGTTGCTTTTTCACCAATTTTAATAACTGTCAGCAGAATAACTGGGCAGAAATAAGGATAACATATCTTGGAAGCTAGTAACTTTCCAGAGACTATAAAAACTGGAAGGGACCATCTGGGCTAATGGAGCCTATCACTGATCTTCAGAATCTTCTTGGAAAATTTTAAAAAATAAAATTTCTGAGATTCATTCCCAGAAATCCTGATCCAATGGATTAAGAGTGAAAGCCAGAAATACCTTAAAAAAACCCAAAAAAACAATAAACTCCAAATACTCATCTGGGTTTGGGAACCACCCACCTAGTCCACAGTGCTTCACCAAAGGCTCAAAATGACACAGCTCAGGGATCCTACTAAAATGCAGTTCCTGTTTCAGTAAAATCTCAGGTTGGCCTGAGATTCTGCTTCTCTAACGAGCAGCCAGGGGACACGCATGCTGATGGTCCGTGAACCACACTTACTTTGAGCAAGGAGAATGTAAGCCACACACCACGTTTCGCACCATAGGCGAGGAAACAGACTGAGAGAAGCTACATGGTCCCCCGGGTCACACAGGCACTTAGTGGCTGTGTGAGACTAGAACCCAGCTCCTTCCATTCCCAGCCCAGGGCTCCTTAGTGCTATTGCATTGGCCCCCAGAGCAGAGTTGCTCTTGGTGGTGATGAGGACTAGAGAAGATGAAGCCCCTTTGGTTCACACTCTTGTTTTATCATGGAACCTTTAAGTAGCTGGTGATCTCGTTCTCTACCCGCCTTCCACTTGTCTTTCCACCTCATACCCCGCTAGTGGCGTTTAACTGCTGGCTCCCTGGATGGGTGACAAGGGAGGGAAGCCCGGACTTGAAGCATGGGTTGATTTCCACGGTGTAAATACTCCTAGCATGGCCAGTTTGAAGATAACCAGCTGACGTGACTGAACGTGGGGCTAGGAAAAGACGCGCACAACCAGCTCTCCTGACCTAGTGGGAGCGGGGCCCCAGGCATGCCTTTCATCCAGCTCTCTGACCCGGAGGAGCTGAGGCCACAGGCCAGGACAGCAGCTGTGTTTCCAGCCAGGCTGCCAGGAGCTGCTACCTGGCTAAGGGTCAGGAGAAGAAATAACACTATTGTTTTTCAAGCAAGTCAACCTCTAGTGTCACTGGTAAGATGGTAGCGATTGTGTGTTCACGATGAAAATGTCTTAAGAAAGCTAATGCCAAAGAGAGAAGAAAGATAATGGGGAAAGTATCAGCTTACCAGTGAATTGAACATTTACAAACTGAAAACAAACAGGCAAACAAAAATGAACTGATTAACCCGAAAGGGGCAAGTGTATAGAAAAATACTTCCGTTGAGTCAAAATAGAACCAAAAACCACTGGGTTAATTTTCAGTTCAAGTCAGTAGTATTGATTGAGTGCCCCCTGTTCAGGACATTTAGCTAGGTTATTGCAGCAGTTTCATTTTCATGTGATTGTATGGTAAGTTTGGGTGTTTTTTTTTGTTTTGTTTTTCTTTTGCCGCTTCTGCTAGGAATCTCACCGGAGATGAGATACAGTCTCCCGTGTCAGTGCGGGGGTGACTGAACTTCATCTGCCGCCTCATTTGCCATATTTTTAAAAATGAAGGCTCTCTATTCAAAGAGATTCATCATGTGAAGCAGTTTATGCAGTTCTAGAACGAGACTCCCCAGAGTCCTACAGAGCACATACCATCGGAGAGAACAATAACGGGAGTCCATATATCAAAAAGTTTACATAGTTTCGACATCTGCCATACAAAACCGTGTAAATATAACATTATTATTCTTTTTTTAATTATTGTTATGTTATGTTAATCACCATACCTTACATCATTAGTTTTTGATGTAGTGTTCCATGATTCATTGTTTGCGTATAACACCCAGTGCTCCCTTCAGTACGTGCCCTCTTTAATACCCACCACCAGGCTAACCCATCCCCCGACCCCCTTCCCCTCTAGAACCCTCAGTTTATTTCTCAGAGTCCATAGTCTCTCATGGTTCATCTCCCCCTCCGATTAACCCCCTTCATTCTTCCCCTCCTGCTATCTTCTTCTTCTTCTTTTTTTTTTTTTAAACATATAATGTATTATTTGTTTCAGAGGTACAGATCTGTGATTCAACAGTCTTGCACAATTCACAGCGCTAACATTATTATTCTTATTCATGAAAAAACACTTCTAAATTCGATAGAAGTATCATTTTCCCATGTGATTTATTTGTGTTTTTGTTTTTAAGATTTTATTTATTTATTTGACAGAGAGAGACACAGTGATAGAGGGAACATAAGCAGGGGGAGTGAGAGAGGGAGAAGCAGGCTTCCCACAGAGCAGGGAGCCTGATGCGGGGTTTGATCCCAGGATCCTGAGATCATGACCTGAGCCGAAGGCAGACGTTTAAAGACTGAGCCATCCAGGCACCCCTCCCATGTGATTTATAAGCAGTGAAATTAAGTACAAGGAAATGAAAGAGTAAGTATGGGCTTTCAACATGGAGGCTGTTCAGGTACCATATATATTTCTATCAAAAAGATCCTGGTTTTTCTCTTAAATTTCCATTCTGTTCTCTCTCCCTACTAGAAATTTGTTTACTCAAAAAAAAAAAAAAAATTCTCTCTATTCTCTTCCTAAATGTTACTACCACTCACTAACTCCCCTGGGGGAAGAGAGTCATTCTTTCCCATCATAGATATTTAGTACGTGCTGCATAGGGTCAGGAACACCTGTGATAAGTTTGATTGCTTTTCTCTTGTTATCAATCCCTGTGGTTCAGTGTGACAAGGCAAAAACCTGAAGAAAATCCACAGAAATTCTGTTTAAACTACATTTAGCAAAACTAAGCCAATAAGTTTAGAAGCAGAAGACCATTCTGAAGTGACCTTAGTTATACAAAACATATAAAGAAAACCTAATATTAATGAATTCAAATCTCTTTGTTTAGGAATATCTGGACATTAAACTGGCAAAATTCCTTGAAGGTTTGTCTTCAACTTACCTGGCAAGCCCTCTAGGTTTGATACCCACAGAGTACCACTTTAGTTCAAGAATCTGTTTCAATAAATATTTACTGAGTACTTAGTATGTGTGAGATCCTGGGCAAGGCATTGCAGATACGGCTTGTAATGCGAGGGATATCAAATAATCTTCTACTTTTTTTGAACATCAGCACTACGCTAAGAATTATTTTGAGCTGTGATCTAATTTTTAACCCAGAATAGGATCATCCAGTGGGTTTAAAATATGACTCTAGTAAAGTAACTATTGTCCCCATTATGCATTCCCGATAATAACAGATACTCAAATATTTTGATCACTGGAGAGTCGTGTGAGAGAATATAAGTTCTACAGAAATCCATCCTGCAAATGAGAACATAATCCCGAGGTCCTGAACCAAGGGCAGAGCATTTTTGTCAGTTGCACACTTTTTCTAGGCTCCAATTTGTACCGAATACGTTTGTTATAAAGATCAAAAGATCAAAGTTGATGAATGTATGGAGAATTTGCGAACTGAAAGCTTTACATACAAATGTAAAATGGGATAATTCTGTGTGTTTTTACACACAGAAATTTACGGAGTCAACTTTTGATGAACCCATAGTATTAAAAGTGTATCTCTCCTTCCAGAAAACATTAAAAGTTAGTCAATATCTGTCTTTTTATTTTCCCACAGTTAATCTGAGAGAACTGTAACTTCCCTCCATGGTGGGAGTTATATTTTGCCCTTTATTTCTGGAATCCTTTTGCTTCTTTCCTTCCTTCTTTCTCTTTCTTTTTTAAAAGATCTTATTTATTTACTTTTAGAGAGAGAGAGAGTGAGCAGGGGGAAGAGCAGAGGGAGAGGGAGAGAGAAGCTCAAGCAGACTCCACACTGAGTGAGGAGCCTGGTGTGGTGGGACGCCTAACTCACTGAGCCGCCCAGGCCCCTCTCTCTCTCTTTTTTTGTACATATATCCTCCCTTCCTCAGAGAGCTTAATAACTGTTATTATTACTATTATTATTATTAGCATCTTGACTTTTATAGGTGAGAGAAACTGAGCCTTGAGCTCATCTGTAATATGTATTCATGTTACAGATGAAGAAACTGAGAACCCCATGAGTCATTGTCAGTCAGAGATAGTGGAAATGGTAAGACTAAAGACTAGAGTCTCAACTCCTAATCAGGTATTTTTTCTGAAGTTCAGCCCAAGAGGAAAGAAATAAGTTTTGAGGACTCCTAAGCTTTGGCTAAGAGAAAGAAAGTTATATTAAGTGAGAGTTGAATAGGATAAAAATAATGTAACTTATATATTGATTTGGGGTGATCCTTTAGTGAGAGACACATGTCACAATAGACGCTATCTATATTTACCTTGAAATATCTAAATTGTTTTGTTGAATTATATAGTTGAATGCATGGATTATTTATTCATTTGGGTATAGAGAAACCAAATCCAAATATTTCTCTGTGCACATTTTTCCTAGATTGCTTTCCACATATGGATTCATTATTATGGTGAAATGTTGTTACCAGTATATAAGTTTTTCCCCAATCAAATTTCCTTTATATTCATCCACTGACATGTAATTTCATGTATTATATTTTTCAGTTGTAAATTTCTATTTGGTTCTCTTCTATAGTTCTTTGCCAAAATTTTTGGTCTTGTCTTTTAATTCCTTAAACATGTATAGCATTTAAAAATAAATCTTTGATAAGTGCATTATTTAGATGTATTTTTATTTCTGTGGATTATTGTTATTTTGGATTTTGGTCATATGGTCTTGTTTCCTATTGTGCCTAGTTATTTTTGACTGGGTGCTGGACAATATATATGAAGAATTTGGAAGTAATTTTAAGCTTTTAATGATTTAATCTTTCTCTAAGGTTGATTTACTCTTGTTTCCACCAAGTTGCTAGGTTTGAGGTATGAGCTATCTGAAATCATTGCAAATCCTATTATAGATTAAGATGACTCAAAGATGGGGTTCATTCTCTACGAGGGCTTATCTGTTACTGGAATTGGCAATCATTTCAAGGGGGGGAAATGGTCCCCAAATACCTGGATTAATTCTCTGGCTTCTTACCTCTTCCAATCTTTGTCCCACAATGTCTCACTGAATTGTTACTGCCCTAGAGTAAAATCAATAAATTCTTTAAAAATTTCCTGAATGCTGACAGTTTCATGCACTTAGTTTAGAACCAAGCACTGAATAAATTTGGATAGATTGATGAGGTTTTTCAAAACATCTTGAGCCATGCAATTCAAAAGGGTAATTTACATAGGCTGTAATCTACTTTTCCATAATTTTTTTCTGATGTTGTTTAACAATTTCATATTTGTTGAACTTGACAATGCTTCATGAAATTCCAGAGCCTTTGAGCCTTTTTGAAGTGTACATATCCACAGAAGACTTCGTGTGCTCTGTTAACTTGCTAACGTGATCCTATATCCCACCTCCCCAGACTCCTCCTCTATTCTTTCCTCTCTTATCCAACCCTTAAATTGTGATTCTGCTAAGGTATGGTGAAATAACTAGACAAGACTAACTCTCTGAACATTTTGGGAAGCATTAATCACTACCCATTATAATTCTCTATTAATGGGCACAAAGAGTTCATTCTAAAATATAAAAGCATTTTATGCTTCATAAAGACTTCCTCCAAAAAGGCTGAAAGAGATTTCCAAGTCTTCTATTACAAATCAGAAAGTAGATAGACATTCTTAACCTGATAAAAAAGCAAAAATACAGAGGAAATAAATGGCAAGGTCTTATCAGATTGATGTCAAAATTGGCAATACTAGGTCAGTCTCCAGATATTTGCTTTAGATTTCAAACCATAAGAGGGTAGATATGTTTAAGTGAAATAAGCAGTAAGATGATAAGCTAGTAATATCATTCTCTTTGTTTTTTCAAAATTTTTTTTTTCATTGTTTCAGTTAGTTCGGGGACAATAACTTGTCACTTTGCAAACATGGGCAGAAACAGTGAGAAATTTCATTTTATCGGTAATCTTCTGTGTGGCTACAGCTGGAGAATATCAGTTCCCCCTCTAAGTCCCCAGTTTCTGGCAATTACATTCAGTAATTATGTGAAGGATGCATATTTCCTTGTTAATTAAATATTTTATTTACTTTGATTATAACCTGTAACTTTTTATATAATCTTTGCAAGGTGACAAGAAAGGTGTTTTTTTTTTTGGTTGGGGGAGGATGTCATCCTTGTTTATATTGTTTTTACTCATATTCTTTCCTTGTGGATGACACTGCCTCTCCAGCAGTCTCTCTCCTCCCTCCAGCCCTCCCTTCCTCTCCATCCCTGTTTCAGAAATCTGGTTACCCAAATTATAAGCTATCTAATATAGAAGGGAAATAATTTTAATGAAGGAAAAGTTTTTTATTTATTTTTATGTATTTATTTATTGAGAGAGAGAGTGAGAGTGGGGAGAGGGGCAGAGGGAGAGGGAGAGAGACTCTTAAGTAGGCTCCACAGCCAACGAGGAGCCTGACACAAGGGTTGATCTCAAGATGCTGAGATCATGACCTGAGATGAAATCAGGAGTCAGACACTTAACTGACTGAGCCACCCACATGCCTGGTAGGATAAGTTTTAAATTTTTAATTAATTAATTTATTTTTAAGATTTTTATTTATTTGTCAGAGAGAGAGAGAGTGTGTGCGTGCACAAGCAGGGGGAGAGGCAGGTAGAGGGAGAAGCAGGCTTCCTGCTGAGCAAGGATGTGGGTCTTGATCTCAGGACCCTGGGATCATGACCTGAGCCGAAGGCAGACGCTTAACCAACTGAGCCACCCAGGTGTTCCAATAGGATAAGTTTTTTAAATGCCTTACCTTCATTCCAGAATTTGCAACAATGGCAGGTATCTTAATAGAGGCAGCAGTCGCTACATATATTTCTATAAGGGGACATTGAAACCAAAGAGCAGCATCTAACATGGAGAAAGGACAATAGGGGTGAATACCCCCTAAATTCACATTATCAACAACAGTATAGAACAGAGAATAGACTCTGTGAGCCTAGCATGTTGTACCAGTATTTAAGTGCCAGTCACACTTGTCGGTGTCAGAGGTCACTTCTTCCTTTGTAGCTGAAAAGTGAAAGATGACTTTTATGTCTTTGCTATTGATGTAAACAAATCGTTATGAAGAGAGATGGAGAAGGGGTTGAGTGAGTTGGTAAGGGAGTAATTTTGCCAGCCTGCTTCTTCTCCCCAACTTGTGCACATGCTGAGCTTTGTAAGGTGTCCAAGGACATCTACTTACTGCACAGCAGGTGCAAACATTCAAGATTACAGTGAGTGCCGACCTCAAATAGCTTAGGTGGCCAATCTAAATTCCACAATCTGTTGACCTGACCTTGTCCTTTCTTCAGGTGTTTGTATGGTGCTGGAACAGGAAATATTTCCATTACATAAAGGAAATTACAAAAATAATATACCCATACACCATAGTCATTACAATACTGCATCATTTTTACAATAGAGTAAGAATTTCAGATCAGCATAAAATGTTGGCCAGGGACTGAGTTAGCATATTTTAAAAGTGAGCCTTTTGGATCTTGTATTTAGGTAAATCCATTGAAAACCTCTATGTTGTTGGCATTTTTCAAGCACATTGTCATTATAGGTATGTTTGGAGTTGACTTCCAACAGAGAGAAAGATATGGAAAAGGAGCATCCTGATCCAGTTGTGAACTTTTTATACACGCCTAAATTTTTAGATCTTACGTGACAACTGATTTCTGCAGAAACTGGCTTGTAGGATGGGATAAGTTATTTTTAAAGGCACATCTGTTATTTATATTTTAAGCTTGATTTGGGTTTCTTAAGACTTTCCCTTTAAGAAATGCCCTCCTTTCAGGGTCATATCTACCCGAACAGTTGTTACATCTGTAATAGAAGAAAAAGGGATTTTAAAGGCAAGACTGTTACTTGAGAATATGTGACGTCTCCCCGTGGCCTGCCATTTCTCTGATGATAGGATGGGGGTGTAAAGTGCCCCCTCCTCAAGAAGGTTCTCTGGGGAAGGCTGTCATTCGCAGCTCCCTGGGTGAGCTGGGGCAGGACATATGCACTGTGACACAGAACACAGAAGGTGTAGGAAAGAACAACAAAGGTCGAACAAGGCACAGCCATTATCTCAAATGTCTCAGGCTGTCAAAACTTTCGTAAAGAAAAGATTCAACATATTTTTCAGCAGTCGTAGTGGTGCTTGTTTGGCTTTTTATTTTTTAATTTTTTTTAAGATTTTATTTATTTATTTGACAGAGACGTAGAGGGAGAGAGAGCACAGACAGGCAGAGCGGCAAGCAGAGGGAGAGGGAGAGGGAGAGGGAGAAGCCGGCATCCCCACTGAGCTGGGAACCCGACGCGGGGCTCGATCCCAGGACCCTGAGATCATGACCTGAGCCGAAGGCAGACGCTTAACGACTGAGCCACTCAGGTGCCCTGTTTGGCTTTTTAAAAACAAGCCATTGTCGGTGCCTACTTCTGAGCAGCACATAACTGTACTGTACATGTCCAGGGGCTTAGTCACACGGCCCACCCCTTCTTGGTGCATTTCAGGAGGACAAGGGGCGTGTCAGCGGTGTTTGCTACTGAGTCACTTCTGTCCTTACACTGAGCATTCAGTAATGGGTGATCAGGAAGATGACACAGCCCATCATGGCTGTGGTTTTCAGAAACTAGTAAACACTGAAATCTTGTTTTGGCTACAAGCAAAACCAAACGTTGTTACATTTCTTTTTCTTTTGAAGGTGTGTATGTGTGGATACGAATGTACTCTTAATATAAGAACACACACCCCCGGTAATTCAAATCCATGGGGTGAGACTCAAGAGAGGTGTACGCTTAGGATCTAAGTAGGTATAAGTAGTAGTTACCAGATAAGGTTCAGTACCAAGGAAACCTAATGGTGAAGCAAGTGAAAATGATGGCTTTGCATGACCCTGAGTTTGCCCATTTCAATTAAAGGATGCCCTGTGGCTTTCTCATCCCTGAGTTTTGCCTCTACAAATACAGCATTATTAATAACTCATATAATTTTATATGATTTTGAAATGAGAATTATAAGTATACAAATTAGAGCTACAAAAATTATTTGAGATTCTTCTATTCTTTCTTATTTATTTATTTACCCATTTATTTAGATCAGAATGGACACCTGAATATTTAATTTTATGCTTTGAGTTATAATCCAATACTGCTTTATCTATATTCTCACTCAAATTATTCCAGCTTTGGTCATTGGGAGATTTTTCAGTTGGTTCCTGTGTCACTTGGACTTCCTGTCATTGTGGGGTTTGGTTTTTGTTTGTTTGTTTGTTTGTTTGCTGTTGTTACTATTGCTTTTCTTTGACCCCTTCCTTATCTTTTGGCACTACAAGGTGCCGCAGGCTTACCTTGTATATTTCCTGTCCCAATCCTAAATCAGCCACTTCTCCAAGGCGTCTTGGTTGCTTTTATGGGAGAACCAGCAAACACCGCTGACAAGCCCTATATCTCCTTGCTACTGGGCACGGTTATTCTTAGGTCCTCTCAGTTGGGAAAACAAGGAAGTGTGTGTACAAACCAGCATATGTACACATATCTATAAATATTTCGGTATGTATTCATTTGGATCTATATGAAGATAAACATGAATTCCTACTGATGTCTCCAATCCAGTACCACATGAATCATTCTAGCCTCTCCCTTTTGTTTATCTGTAACCTTCTGTTCCAAAAATGAGAAACTTGGCTCTCAACATTCACCACCCATTTACTTTTTGTTCAATTCCAGTATACCTATCTAGTGGTTTTAAAATTAACCCACTCTAGTGGGGTTCATCTTCACCAGTAGAGTGCAGTCCTTTGCACAGTTCCTTTTCCCCTTGGTCTTATAGTCTATATTCATTTCCAAAGTTACTTAGATCAGCAGCCTTCCCCCCCCCACCCCCTTTGGTAAGATTATTTCCTACGTTCGTAATATAGTTCGATTATTTTGGCATAGCCTGAGTTTCATCCTGGGATCCCCCAATCTCCTAAGTGATTTTTTAAATTTGCATATATTAAAAAAAGACATGATGTTAGCAGTTATTTATCTCTGTTAGTACCCCAGCTTCATTCCAAGGCAAGCTAACATACTTGTCCATGAAGCCTCCCTAAATCACTGGAGTCTATAATAATTCCTCTTTGACTTGAGATCAGAATGTAGATACTTCTTTTGCTGTATTTTACCTAAGAGAAGGCTGAGTCTCACAAGGAAGAAATCAAATGACTTTCAAAACCTTATAAAAAGACAAACCATAAGAGTCTCTTAATCTTAGGAAACAAACTGAGGGTTGCTGGAGGGGAGGAGGGTGAAGGGATAGGGTAATTGGGTGATGGACACTGGGGAGGCTATGTGTTGTAATGAGCACTGGTTATTATATAAGACTGATGAATCACAGACCTGTACCCCTGAAACAAATAATACATTATATGTTAATTAATTGAATTTAAGTTTAAAAAAATAAATACAAATATGTTATGGTAAAGTTGGCCTCCCTGTTCTGGCTCTGGAATTGATTTTCCTTCTCTGGCTTTGTTCAGATACCTGCCTGGCTTTTGCTCTTGGTCCCCAGCCCATCCCTTCCTTGCTTTGTCACCACACTGATTCTGCCTTATCTTTTATTTTATCTCACGCTACTGCTACTTGACACCAGGTTGACTAAATATGAACCTCATTTGTTTCCTTAAAATAATGCTTACATTAAATACATAGGCTAAATTCTCCATTTTCTGACTACCAAGGGTGGAAAAAATTGTGATGATTCTAGCTTTCTCTAAATAGGGCTTAAATGGAATAAACCTATTTTACTAGCATAGGAATTTTTGAAAACTGTGCCTTGAGCAGTGTGTTCTCTATAAAAGTGCCCTTTCACCCTCTAAAAAATTTTCCTCAAGGGTCACTTTTCACGCTGTAAAGTAGAAACTCTTCACTGAAAAAGCTGGAGCATAAACCTCCTGCTGCCCCCAGTAAAGAGGAGGTGCACACAATGATTTCCTTCCAAGGAATGTAGTGTGGAAGGAGAGAGAGGACAGTAACTCTATGGTGGAGAAACCCGACAAACACTACCTCAGCCAGATGATCAAGGTTAGCATCATCAGTGCTAAGTCATATTGACAGAGGTAGCCTGCTACGATATGAGGAGAATGGCACTTTACCTCTGAGCTCTTCCTCCCAAAACCCATAACCCTAATCATGAGAACAACGTCCAGGAAACCCCAGCTGAAGGACACACACACACACACACACAAAAAAAAAACAAACAAAAGAAATCCAAATGTACCGTAACCATAAACCAGTAGGGGAAAACTGCGTGGAGGCTCACGGGGCCTACCTTTTTAACTTTGCCATGAATCTAAAAAATATTCTAAAATAGTTTATTTAAAAAAATAAAGTGGAAAAAATTAGATCCGATACCTTGAGAAAAAAAGATTTGTAAATTTCAGAAAAAGAGACTCTCGGGAGATTTTGCTTCCTTTGGCTTATAAAATATATTGTTACTACTAATCTTACAAGGTTTTGACTGTTTTCTCTTTTCTTTCTTTCTTCTATTTTTTTTATTTAAAAGTAGGGCACTGCCTATGAATTTAGCAAGTAGGAATGACCCAGAGGAACTCATCTCTGAAGATGCATTTAGATTGGGTTTCTTGCATTAAGAATGAATTGATGACCCAAAAACCTTATTTCAAACGCTAATCAGCATCTATTAAACAGAAAATTGTTATATTCTGGAATGCTATCTGGGTCCGATAATCAGTAATTGGGGTGTAAGTTCATGTCTACTCTTCTTTGGTATTGCTTTGGAACATATTAGACTGTGTTTTTTTGAGGAGAAAACTGGATTTCTCAACCCTGTTGGTCAGCTCAAAACCTACACAATGGGGAATTTTTTTCTTTGTTTTGGTGAAATATATATAACATAACACTTTTAAGTGTATAATTTAGTGACATTAATTAAATTTACAATGTTATGAAATCATCACCACTATCTATTTCTAAAACTTTTTCATCAAAACAGAAACTCTGTATCCATTAAAAAATAACTTCCCATTCCCCACTCTCACCAGCCCCTGGTCATTTCTAATCTACTTTCTTTCTCCATGAATTGGCCCATCCTAGACTTTTTGTTTAAGTGAATCAGACATTTGTCCTTTTGTGTCTAGTTGATTTCACTTAGCATAATGTTTTCAAGGTATATCCGTGCTGTAGCATCTATCAGAATTTCATTCTTTTTTTATGGCTGAATAATATTCTATTGTATGTATAAACCTCATTCTATTTATCCATTCATTTGTTGATGGAATTAAAACTAGTGCCAACTTTTGGCTATACAACACAATAGGTTTTATAAGTGTAACTCTTTTAAAAAAGAAAAAAAGAAGTTTGTTCACTTTCCTGGAATTCAAAATTTGGCTTCATTGTAGTTAGCATTGATGCCTATTGTTTGATGTCAAATGATAAGTAAATATGCTCGAGATCAGTCACTGAAATTTGTGCCCCTGGTATCATCAGAGGTGGCTCTGGAGGCCCAGGCCAAAGTCAGCTGAACAGAGAGCATTCTTCGAACGGCTTGCTTTTGTTGTTTGCTCGGGTATATTTGGTTCTGCTTTTGCACAACTCTTAAATGTTACACCCCTGTCATGTTTCCTTTTCGTTCTCCCATTTCTCATGACTGTATTCCTGTCAGTAAACTTGGGTTTCACATTTTGATTGATGTATGTTGATTATTAATTAACACACCAAGTACTACCACAGTTTATAAATTAAGTTCTGCAAGCTGGCATGATTAACCAGGCTGTACATATGAGAATATGAGCTTGGTTGTGGTCGATAGGATTTATCTGGAGTTTGTGTGCCCAAAATGCAGCTCCTCTTTACCCTGAAAGTAGATTTTCCAGATGCTCTCCCTTAGTTAGTAATCTTGCTATTCACCTAATCACTCAAGACCCAGGGAATTACTCTTGGCTCTTTCCTCTTCTTCATTTCCTCCTATAAATCGTGGAGTTTGCCTTGTGTCAATTTTTATCAAATCATCCCCTACTCTCTATTCTTTTATCCTTGCTTGCACAGCTATAATGGAAGCCCTCATCATTCCTTGCAGTACTTCCTGGAGACTCAGACAAGAGAGGCCCTTGCCCTGGGTGCTGTGCTATAGAACGACCAGCATATCCCGAACACAAGAGATTGTTGAGGGACACACGGTGACTCTGTCATTCAGGATGTGGTGCACTGGACACACTGGAAGAAATGTGGGTCAAGCCCCAGGGAAGCATTTTTGCATATCTCTTCTCCCCGCATCTTCCCTCAGATCCCTCAAACAAAAGGCAACTATCTATATGCTATTAAGGGTGGGAATTCTGTCATTATATATGTAAGAGAAAAATGCTGCTTTCTTCATGTCACGGAGAAATTGAAGTAGGCAAGTGATTAGGTGAAAGGAAAGACAAATGAATGCTATTATGGGCTGAATTGTGCCCTTCACAATTCATAGGTTGAAATCCTAACCCCCACCACCTCAGACTGCGACTGCATGTGGAGATAAAGTCCTTAAAGAGGTAATTAAGTTAAAATGAGGTCATTAGGTGGGCCCTAATCCAATATAACTGGTATTTTTATAAGAAGAGGAGATCTGGACACAGACACACAAAGACATAGGGAGAAGACCGCCATTTATAAACCAAAGAGAGACGCCTCAGAAGAAATCAACCCTGATGCTAACTTAATCTTGGATTTCTAGCCTCCTACACTGTGAGGAAATAAATTTCTGTTGTTGAAGCCACCTAGTCTATGGTACTTTATTACAGCAGCTCTAGCAAACTAATATATTTGCCAAAGTTCTTCCTCTCAGATAGCATAACAAAATATTGGCTTGCACACATTCAGTCATAACATGTATGACACATAGTATCAATTTTAACATTAGCAGTGAAGTGAATATTAAAAGTAAAATTGCAAACACTTGTGTTTTTATAAACATTTAATAGGATTTCATTAAGTTTTTAAAAAACTCCACAAAAATTTTGTCGTTTAGATACCCTAGGCCTGGCCTTGTTAAGTGACCATCCTTCAGCCCCCTGTAATTTCCTGTGTACACCTTTAACCTGCACTCTACATGGCTTTATAAACATCTGCTTATGTGTCTCACTCTTCCAGGAACTAGGAGGGACTAGGAGCTGCATCAGGAAGGGCCTTGTTTTTAAGGTGCTCTCTCATTTCACTTTATAAACCAAAGAAGATTTTATAACTCAGTCTACATAGAAACTGATTTGTTTTTATCCCAGGCAAACATATCTACATACCATTGATATCAAATCATTATGAGATGAAAACATATCACCTTATATTTTGTTCTGAGGTCTCCATCAAATAACTAGTTAAGGGGCACCTGGGTGGCTCAGTCGTTAAGCATCTGCCTTCTGCTCATGTCATGATCCCAGGTCCTGGGATCAAACCCCGCATTGGGCTCCCCGCTCTGTGGGAAGCCTGCTTCTCCCTCTCCCACTCCCCCTGCTTGTGTTCCCTCTCTCGCTGTGTCTCTCTCTGTCAAATAAATAAATAAAGTCTTAAAAAAAAAAAAAAACTAGTTAAAAGTGAAATTTATCAGCTCTTTGCCAGAGTGAAGATGAGTTATTTAATAAATTTTAATAAACTAAGTAAATTTTAATACATTCTATTTTCTGTCTTTCTTTTTATTTTTTTTACTTTTAATTAATTAAAACCAGTCCACATGCATACACAAAAATGTAAATGTCCAGGAGTATTTAGCATTTACCATTGTTTTCCCAATTGCAACTTATATATTATAGGTTATTACCACTCCCAGATTATTAATTTTAGGCTTCGATCTCTGAAGTATAATACAGATGTTTCCCCTTCTTTAGTGTAAAATGAACATGATATTCTTTCACATAGAACAAGAAGTGTTGGCATTTGGAGCTAAGTAAGTTTTGTTTTGATCAAAGAACTAAGGTTTTACACTATCTATAAACAAAGACAGTTTTGTTTCCAGTGTCATTGCCTGGTTCCAGGATTCTGGGTCAGAGCATATAGTGTTAGTGGTTAGGATTTCCTTCCATGAAATTAGAGTTTTCACACATCTTAAGAATCCTCTGAATAATTCATTCCACATTGCCCTAACAATAAAATATAATGTGGCGTTAAAAGATTCCTTATTAGAGCTCATAATATACTAATCTCTGTAACATTTTTTCCCCTAAGATTACTTGCATATCTTTCAGGGTTTATCAAGTCTTCCTTTTACATTTTTGGGCATCGGCAGTAGAAAAAGAAATGGAAAACTCATCCTCCAAAATAATATACACAGGCTTCCGTAACCAAAGTTGGTAATTTAATTCAGCTAGTTATTTTGTTTATACCGCACTATTTAAAAGTTTGTTTGTTTGTTTGTTTGTTTTAGGGGCACTTGGGTGGTTCAGTCAGTTAAGTGACCCACTCTTGATTTCGGCTCAGGTCAAAATCTCAGGGTGATGAGATCGAGCCCCGCGATGATCGAACCCAGCATGGAGCCTGCTTAAGATTCTTTCTTTCCCTCTCCCTCTGCCCCTCACCACGCTCACACACATTCTCTCTCTCTCTAAAAAATAACTAAGTAAGTAAAAGGGGTTTTTTTAATGCCTGATTTTTGATTCAACAAATATTTATTGAGCCATTACTATACACTAGCATTTTTCTAGTCTCTGGGGACACAGTGGTGAACCAGACACAATGGCCCCTGTCTCAAAGGAGTTGATAATCTAATACAGGAAATAAAACTAATTAGTACATAATAATAATATCAGGATAATCAGAATAATCTCAGATGATGCACTGAACAGACATAAATTCTGTGAAGAGATGAGACTAGGGAAAGGTGATACAAGAGGGGTCAGGAAAGTGTGCCCACTAAGTGTTGCATGGCCATGATTCTCTTTGACTGCATCATGGCCACGAGACGGTCATCAACTTTTCCTGACAGTCATTTAGTGAGTATTATAACTCTTCTACTCTTGCTGTTCTCTTCTCTCTTACTCACATTATTTGCTGTTTCAGTTCTCTTCCAGCCATCTCTAAGACCACATAAATGATGAGCCAAAGGAAGAAAGTGCAGAAATATTTGGGTGAAACTAATCTATTGGTTCAACTCTTCTTGGTTTAATCCCTTGAGGCAAATGTCATTTGGTGAGAAGGATAAAAAAAACATGAAGCTAGGAAACTTGGCTTTGAACATCTTCTTTTCTCCTTATTAGCTCTTACTTAATCTGAATCATCGTTTCTTTGTCTCCAAATATTGACAAAATGATCTCCGTGACATGATGTATGTGAGACGCTAACTGAGAAGTAACACGTGCATCATCCAGCAAAGAGGAGGGCTCCTGCTTGGTATTCACCTGACATCAGAGCTGGGGTCTGCTATTGCCATTCTGATAATGTTGCTGAAAATGCAGGACCCAGCCTGTTCTATTAAAAAAATAAATAAAAATAAAAATAAAGGCAAAAGTCCCATTAATATAAACATTCAAGTTCTGGAGACAACATAAAGATAATTTTTGAATAAAGTGAAAAGTCAAGAATAAAATTCAATTGTTTAGATATGTGGAGTCTGTTCATGTTCCACTGGCAAGAGCATAAATGAAGAATCCATCCATACATAAGGAAACAACCAAAATACTTCAATTCACTGGAATCTGGGAGCCATCCTTAACTTCTTTCTCTCCCTTACCTCACACCCCATGGGTCACCAAATTTCATTGATGCTGCCTTCTTAGGTCATCTTTCTATTTCCACAGCATGTTCTTAGCTCACACCTACAGCATCATCTCCCCTGGGCTACTAAAGAGGCTCTTCCCTGATAAACCTTTCCTTCTTTCATTTCCATGCTTCCTTCCTCTTGCCAATGCCAAAGTTGGAAAACATTCTATCACTGTCCCAAGTTTAAGCCTTCGAAAATGCAAACTTAATCTAAACGTTACTATTTTTCCTGAATCCATACAAAGCCTTTTCCTGGCCTTCAGTGTAAAATCCACTCTTTATCAGGTATTGTTTCCCCTGTTGCTCTTTCCCATTCTTAGCTGTGCTATAGCTAGAATGAACTGCTGGCTGCTCATTCTTGCGCTCTGAGCTTATGTGCATGAGGTTCCCTTTGCCTTGATTGGTTCCCTCAGCCCCCTTCCCCAACCCCACTTCATTCAGCTAACTCTAGAGTGATGTCCTTTTAGACTCTCTCCCTCACCTTCCCCACATCCTAGTCCCACATGGGTTATAGGCAGGATCAGCTACGCAGGTTTTCGAACACACAGCAAAATAAGAATGTGTAGCTCCTTGCCTAAAAATTATTAGACACTTTGAGATAGTGATGGCAGAGCATTGAGCTAAGCTCTAGGCCCTTCTAGGTGCAAGGCTCTCCTTAACAGCAGAGGTGGTCCACCAGTTAAATTTCTGTCCTCAGAGTTTCTGCATAACTGTCAGTATCACTTAAAGCAGCACCTTTTAACTATCTATTCACCCATCTGCCTCCTCTTGTAGATTGTGTCCATTAGGGAAAGAAGCCATAACTGCTTCATTCTTTAGCATTCACTAAACATTTATTCAGGGCACTATACATGCGTCCGGCCTGGGGCTAAATACTTTACATATAATAAAGCAGCATCTGGACCCAGTGGCCTGGTTTCCTGTTCCCACCTAGCCTGAACTCCCCATCTCTCTGGTTCGCTATTTTTATTTGCATCATCCCCAGTCTGAGCCCATCCTCTAGCGTTGTCTACTCTGTCCCATGCCTGGTACTGCTCTATAGTCCAAATCCCCTATCCAGTTTCTGTGATCAAATGTCCAGGAACATCATGGCAAATTGAATCTCTGAAATATGGATACGTCTTATATCTCAGGATTTCAAGTACTAAAAGGTCTGCCTCAGTTCATCTTTCTTTAGGCCTGAAGGGGAAAGATGGGGCAGTGTGGAGAGATGAGGTTGATCAGAAAAAGGACCTAACATCTTTCTATCTTACTCAATTTCCTTTTGTTGGTCATAGTTAAAATAACTCTAAGAGTTTCACAAGGCCTCAATTCAAACACAGAAAAGGGGAATTTCCTCTGTTCCCTAGAGGACCATAGTAGAAATTATTCTCTAGTTAGAAGAAATAGCTGATAGCTGCAGAAAAGGAAGCAGATGGACCCTTGGAAAGTAATGGCACCAATAACACCTTCCAGTAGGAGGTTCTAGAACCTTCCTTCCCTCCCAGATCATTCTCTTGCCCCAAAGCCTCAGGCTGCTGAGTCCCTGTCCAGGCCAGGAGATCCACCAAGAATGATGAGTTTGAGCTGAAAGTGACTCTGTTGGCCTTGGCTGGAGAAGTATGGATTGGAATATAGAAGAGGAGTCCCTAATTTTCCTTTTACAATTACAGCTTGGCAGATTTCCTAATACCCAAAACTGCCATTCTCACCTTAAACAAGTAATAGGGCTTCCATTGTGCCATTATTAACATTCTTCGTCTATATAGTGTCAACTTGCAAGAACACTTTGGGACTAATAATAATCAGTAACATTACTGATCATTTTTTATATTTCATGACCTGGGCTAAGAATTTCACATATATCTTGCCTAGTCCTTATAATAACTCTATGAAGTGTCAGCATTTCTCTGACTTCCATTTTGTAGCTGAAGAAACTGATGCCTGGAGTACTTTAGCTGCATGATTAGGAGGACATGGGCCTTAGATCCAAGTCCAGCTGGACTGTCTCCCAAGTCCATGCTCACACCCCCAGTGTTCACCATGTCAGGTAATGTTAATCCCATGCTTTGTGAGCCCTCACTCACTGTACTTCTTCAGTCTTTTATCTCTTTGTGTACCTTTTTTTTTTTTTTTGACACAATGTAATTTTTACCAAATATTAGAATTCTTTTTATACCAATCTTACCTTTGTTCCTAGACTTTGAGTTCACTGATATCCTGCCCTGGATTTGATTCATCTTAGAATCTGAAAAGCTCAGAATTGTGCTTTACACATATCAGGCCTTAAATAACCTTTTTGAATGGAAGAATGAATGGGAGTAAATATAAAAGTAGATTCCAAGTTCTAAACAGTCTGTTTAGGAAGAGCTTTTTAGAACATCACCATTTTGTGAGTTGGGAACCGTCTGTATTCCTATTTAGTAAGCAGGATCTCACAAACTATTCATCACACATCAACTTTCCTCAAGCCCATCAGTATCTAAAACAATATCTAAAACCTTTTTCCTCTTAGAAATTCTTTCTTGTATGAAACTATATAAGGAAATATTCTTAATATATTAAGTATAATAGGAAAATTCCTCAAACTTTCATTTGGCAGATTCTTCAAACACACAAACAACTGCTACCTATAACAGTTGTCAAATTCTCCTTTTTCATAATTCTGCTTTGTTTAAGTTTTTTTAAAAACAGTCATTCCTTCCTACAAAGATTGTCTTCTAGGTCTCTTTTCTTTCTCTTTGGGGATATTAAACCTCAAATATCCATTCTTCATAACTTTTGTTCACACACTTTGTACTCTTTCACTTGTATTTTATAGTCAGAAGAGAAGAAGAGTGGGAGTAGGCAACCCAGTCCCATTCCTTCCCCATCCCCACCTGCCAGCATCACTCATATTCCGTCTTCCCCAGACATGGTGGCCATAAACTTGTCTAACTACTTCTCAGTTTCCTTTTTCTGGACTCTCCCAATATTAAACATGGCAGCTCTACAGAAAAATACCAACTTTATTTCCACCTGAGTTTCTTGGGTTGGTGCAGACAACTGGACAACCACCTCACCAATTGACTCACATCACATCACTGATTCATGACTGTGACCAGACTCTAATTTATAGACCATGGAACGTTTTGTCCATCTGGTCAGAGAGGCAGAAGTGACTAATATGGGTTATTGCTATTGCCATTGGTGTTTTGTTTTGTTTTGTTTCACAAAAAAAAAAACCACTCCATCTTTTTCATTTTGCAATAGAATGTGAGGCCTCAGTTGCTAAGAACTTTTGCAAAAGTTAAGAAAAATTAGGACATGTTGAAGAAGTGTTTAGAAATAGCTATTTGTGCTTCTGTTTTATTTTACAGAACTTTGAAGTTGTATTGCCCCAAGATTTATCTGTACTGAACTCTATGCATAACTGAGAAAGATGAGCTCAAAATCCCAGGTAAACATCTGACTTTTCTTTAACTAATAATGCAGTGGAGTGAGGAGGTGGGAGGTAGTGATGGAAAAAGGGAGGAAATACATTTTCCCTGGTGCAAAGTAACCCTCTGGTTTTATAAAAATTACAAGAGAAATTTAGTAGGTGCTCTATGTTAAAAGTAGCCTTAGATTTCCTAAAATCACTATGAAATTGGACAAGCACTATTGTAACAATTTTTTTTTTAATAAAGAGAAAAACCACATTATACATCAGTCTAACAAATCAGCTGCTTTGATTTTCTCTGGATTGAATACTTGGATCTCTTTTGAATTGTTATTAGATTGGGAAAATATGCATTACATTATTATTTTTCTTCTTTCATGGGCCCTTCTAATTACTCAGGACAAGATAACTTGAAAGTACATATAAAGATCTGAATCACCATCATAAAAAATACACCAATTATCATACGGTTTCACTCATATGAAGAATATAAGAAATAGGGCAGAGGATCATGGGGGGAGGGAGGAAAAAACAGAATGGGAAGAAATCAGAGAGGGAGACAAACCACGAGAGACTCTTAACTATGGGAAAGAAACTAAGGGTTGCTAGAGGGGAGATGGGTGGGGGGATGGTAACTGGGTGACGGACATTAAGGAGGGCATGTGATGTGATGAGCACTAGGTGTTATATGCAACTGATGAATTATTGAACTCTACCTCTGAAACTAATGATATTCTGTATGTTGGCTAATTGAATTTAAATTTAAAAATACACCTTTTGATCTAATTCGAAGGGATACATGCACCCTAATGTTTATAGCAGTGTTATCTACAATACCAAATTATGGAAAGAGCCCAAATGTCCATTGAGTGATGAATGGATGAAGATGCAGTATATATATACAATGGAATATTACTCAGCCATAAAAAATGAAATCTTGTCATTTGCAATGACCTGGATAGAGCTAGAGAGTATTATGCTAAGTGAAATAAGTCAGTCAGAGAAAGACAAATAACATATGATTTCACTCATATGTGGAATTGAAGAAACAAAACAAATAACCAGAGGGGGGAAAAATAGAGAGGCAAACCCAGAAACAGACTATTCACTATAGAGAACAAACTGATGATTAACAGAGGGGAGGTAGGTAGGAGGATGGATTAAATAGGTGATGGGGATTAAGGAGTGCACTTTTTGTGATGGGTATCTGGTGTTAACTAAATTGTACCTGAAACTGTACACTGTATGGTGACTAACTGGAATTTATTTATTTATTTATTTATTTAAACAATTTCTGTTGGTTTTCTTCTGAGGTTTTTTTTTTTAAGATTTTATTTATTTATTTGAGAGAGAGAGAGCACAAGCAGGGGGGAGGGGCAGAGGGAGAAGCAGGCTCCCCGCTGAGCAGGGAGCCCGATGCGGAGCTCGATCCCAGGACCCTGAGATCATGACCTGAGCCGAAGGCAGACGCTTAATGACTGAGCCACCCAGGCGCCCCTAACTGGAATTTAAATTTTAAAAAATACACCTTGAACACCTCCCCACCCCACTGGCCAAGTGCCATACTAGCTATACTGGGAAATATGAAAATCCCTGTTTTTCAAGACTTTACAGTTTGGTGTCAGAGGCAGAACAGATGTATGAAAAAAAATAAATGTAGAAGAAAGAATGGATGCTCTACATTCCCATGAAATATCCATTTTTTAATGAGAGAGGCCTTAGGCTATGTGAAAGCTGACTTCCCTACATCATTTTCAGGTCCTTTACTTGCTGACTCTAGGAAGGATTAACTAAGATATCCTTGTGATAGCCATGCAACTATCACTGTGGAGAGCAGACCCCGATCTAAGAACAACAAAAAAGGTGATTTCTCTTCTTGAAGATTGAATCCTTTCCTCTTAACACTTCTGTAAGATTTTGTTTTGTTTTTGTTGTTGTTGTTTGGGTGGTTTTTTTTTTGCTGAGGATGAGAAATCCAGGCCTAAGGATGTCTGAAGGAAGGAAGCCTGGTGGTCTTGGTGGAGAGAGTGGGAAGAGGTGAGGCGAAGTCCAGATTCTTATGCCAGGAAGAGTCTGGATCATCCTGAATGTGAAGGTGAGCCTCAAATCTCTGAGCAGATAAGAGACATAGCGTACTTCAGAACTTTGAGACTGGTATCTACAGGAGGCATGGAGTGAAACAACTCATTAGCTCTATATCAATTCAACTACATTGTCTTAAATGAGTGGTCATGGCCTGGCCTAGCCATGGGGATGTCCTCATCTTCTATAACATTGTTGCTACTGAGAAATATATTTTAGATTTCAAACAACCTACAGGCAAACATACTTTTGAAAAACAACTTGTTCATAAAACAAGGTTCTCCTGCAATGTATGGGGTCATGAACTCCCGGATTCTAGTTAAAAAAAGAAAGGGTATGGGGCCTTCAATTCTGTTAGGTAGGTATTACCATCTTGTTTTTCAGATGAGGAAACTGAAGCTCAGAAAGTTAGCTGATTTTATCAGGGACATACAGTATCAGGAAAGCAGAGCCAGAGATGAACTCAGAACTGTCTGAGCTCAAAGCCAGGGCATTCAACCATTTCCCTGTATGCCTCTGGATTAGTTCCCCCTTAAACCATTTTTATTTGTGTTCTCCAGCTTTTCAAAACAAGTCCTTTTTAATTGAATGGCTGGCTCAGGTAACAAGTGCACTTAAACTGTGCTATTTGTCCAAACCATCCCCACCCCTTCCACTTGAATCTTGTTCAAGTACTCAAACATGATGATATTTTATGGATGCTTTTCAAGTGTATCATTTTACATGTCCAACATCTCACAATACCACTCAACAGTAAGTAAATATTAACATCCATTAGCTATGGATTGGTTAACCGAGGTAAAAAGAGGATGAATGGCGAGTTCTGCACTGTAGTGGAGGTGGGAGGTGTCTCACAAACCCAGGGAAGGCTGATGGAGTCGTAAGTACACAGGAAGAAATCACTCACCTTCAGCGACAGCCAGGACCTTGAGACCTCAGGGTGCATTCTTGGCTAATGATCTCGATTCCTTCTTCCTCCTTTTATCACCGAATCGAAAACACATAAATTATCGCATTTATGAGTCCTCGGCTTTGTCGTAAGTGATTCACAATCTGTTCCTGGGAGTCCTTTGGTAACACATATCAGAATCATGAACTATGTGCTTTCTAGGTCAGAGCAACACCCCATATCCAATTAACCCCAGTCAAGGAATTCCATCCTGTCCGACTCAGGACCACACAGTGACGCCATCAGGGCTTGGACCTTGTGGAAGGGATGAATGGGTGAAGAGGGTAGACTAACCTCTGTGTACTTCCATACGTCCCTCTTCTGAGGTGCAGGCCCCAGGGAGCCCTTCCAGCCAGCCTGCACGAAGGCCTCAGGCTGTGAGGAGCCTTATCTTGAGGTGCCTCCCCTGTATCACAACAACCTGTCAGTACAAGGCGAGAAGAAGCAATCAAATTCTATTGAACCACAGATGTGTAAATCAGAGTGTCCCCAGATGCTTTGCTCTGTAGCAATTTTCACATGCATTTTAAAGAAATTCAGTGTCCTTGTGAAACATTTCCCAGATGGTTCCAAATTGCTGTTTGACTACAGAATCAATTTATACATGCACACTTGTGTGTATATAAATATAATGTATATAAACGTGTGTGTGTGTGTGTGTGTGTGCATACAATCTGGCATTTACCATTCGCCAGATGTTGCCCTGAGTGATGTAAACACGTTACTCCAGTTAAACCACATAACCACACACTAAGATATAAGTGGTGCCCTTCTCCCCATTTTACACATGACAACTGAGGCAGAGGTTTATCAAGGACAGCTGGGAAACAGGAAATCAGGCTGTGAGTCTGACTCACTCTTAACTGTCATACTCTACTGATGGCAGCTATTGTGAAAAAGACCAACTCTGACAAAATCTCTATTGCAAAGGAGTCTGACCTTCTGATTTTAGCTTTCCTACTGACCGAATTGGATTGCTTCTTTGGCTAATCCAACTGATGGTGCATGCGTAGCCTCAGAGGAAGTAGGCAGCAACAGGTAAATGATTCTGGGAAAATACCCTGGATCAAATTACCTTCTCTCTCTATGAAGGGCTGATGTTCAAAACTTCACCATTATGACCTCAATTCCCTTTCCTTGTCTTCCCCCAATATGAAAGAACATGTGCTTTAAACGAGAACTTAAGAGTGATCGCACAAAAAAGCAAACATATGCTTTAAACTGTTCACCCTGATAACTAATTGCTTCTGATTAATGCCCAGGGAAAAAGTAACACTCTGGTGGCAATAAGCATTTCCTTTATTTCTAGTGCTCTCCTTGTGGATATTTTTCATTCCTCCTCTCTAATGCAGACTCCACACCATCTGGAATCCCTAGCTGCCACACTCCCCACCCCATCCCTCTTGCTCCTTCCCATCCTCCAGGGCCCATGTGGCCATAAGATTCATGGGCCTCACTGAGGACCTAATTTTGCTTCAGTCTTCTGTGCATTCAAAGATCCACTGATATAGGGCACCTGGGTGGCTCAGTTGGTTAAGCGACTGCCTTCGGCTCAGGTCATGATCCTGGAGTCCCAGGATCGAGTCCCGCATTGGGCTCCCTACTCAGCAGGGAGTCTGCTTCTCCCTCTGACCCTCCCCCCTCTCATGTGCTCTCTCTCATTCTCTCTCAAATAAATAAATAAAATCTTTAAAAAAAAAAAAGATCCACTGATACAGAATCTTTTGCATGTGTACAGACTCTAACAGAGAGAGAGAGGAGAGAGAGATGTGTAAGAGAGAAGCTTTCAAAATCCCTTTTCTATTACCTTCCAGTGGCAGATAATACTCTTCGAAGGGTTCAGATCTCAGCTCCAGCCCTTACCAACTCTGTGCCCTTCATCTATCTCAGCCTCTGTGTCCACATTTTCAAAATGAAACCAGTGATTCCTGGCACATCAAATTGCATTCCATGAGATAATACATGTGAGTAATTAATTCACGATATTTCTTAAAAACGCCAATACCTCAGGAGGACTGAACACTGTTCAAAGGAGAGGCTTTGCTCACAGAGGAAGCACGAAGCCAGGGCCAGGTCTTTTCTGCAGAGAACAAGAGAAATCGGCATTTCCAGTCAGATACAGCAGAAAGGTAGGGAGTCACACCGACAAGTCCCGGGCTTCCCACTGTCTGTCTACTCTTTGAGTAGAGAGCCACTGGCTTTGAGCACATCACATGTAAGCATTTGTGTGTGTTGGGGGGGGGGAGATCAGCTTTTCCCTCTGAACTGGAAAGGGGAACCTAAAATTGGGTCACATGCCCACATTTAACACACAAGGAGATTCCACCCAGAATGCCCCTTTTTTCAGCCTACTTAATGGCTGGGCCAAGAAGAGCACTGAGGTCCCTAATGCATCACGGCCCCCAGGACCTCTGTACTCCACGTCACAGGGCAAGGGCCTGGGAAAGGAGGGTGGGAGGTGGGAAATGGGGTCACAGCAAGCTATAGTCGTCTGCTTGCTTTATTCAGCAGCAACCCACCCAGGCGGCTTGCAACATGAAGCTAAAGGTGATGCGGGCAGCAGAATAGAAAACACAAACCTTAGAAAGAAGTGAGAGACCAGGTGACAGCAGGTGCAGGAAAATTAAAAGTGCTGCAGAGCCTCTGAACACATAATGATCATGTAGGTGTCTGCTTTATCTCTGCTGTGGAACATAGCGGTAAATTATTAATAAAATGGTTTGTGCACGTGGTGATGAAAAAGAGACCTAATTTTGTCTAACTAACTCAAGCAAATGGGAGACAAAGGCCTTTTGCTTTTTGGTCTGAATGTTAAAAATATATTAAAAGCAAATGTGTACTTGGCGTCTGTGCTCCTCATAAATAAAAAAGGGAAAGAACAAAGTTTGGATCTGAGTAAAGTTAGCTTAGAACAGTGGCATTCTTGATATATTACCCCATTCCTCCAACCAACCTTAATCGTGGAAGGTATGTTTTACATTTTAAGACTAGAAATAGTTTTCTCAATAAGTCTCTTTATTTTTGGAATAATGGGTTTTCTTCTTAGATTCCTTGACCTGGGCACATAGGGACAGACCATATTACATTTATTTTATTTAGTGGTTTTTTTTTTTTAAGTTTTAAATCTTCTGTGATTTTTATTTTTGTTTTAAATGTGTTTTATTTTAAATGTGTTTTTATTGAGTCCATTGTTTTTTAATGGCCAATAATGAGAAATTAAATCTCAGATCCTGGTTTTTTAACTGGAAAGACCGAGAAGTTTTGGGACCACACTCTTAGGCCGGCAGTGAATCAACTGCAGACTGAAGAAGCTTCCCCTGAGGATGAGCAGGTGCTTTCCCTCTCTCCCTGGGCTCCTGCACTCCTGGGGGCCTGTCTTCTTCCCACCCACCCCACCTCTCTTCACGTCTTCTTTTTCTGGCTTGCTTCTGAAAATATTTAAATCTGTTTTAAATTGTTCCTCTTCCTTCCAGAAAGAGCACTGAGTTAGATCAGTTTTCTCAACCCTTTTCTACTCGCTGACCTTAAGCTATGGCACACAGGTCATGGGTAGACAGAAGGCACATTGCTGAATGGCATGTTTTTGAACTTCTACGACAATTACATTGACTTTTTTTAAGACACTCATATCATGTTTAGCAGTTAAATGTTCGTTATTGTGAGGGAAAAGTCATCTTGCGACATGTCTCTCCTTCAACTCTGTATCCCTTCATTTATGTGCCTGTCTCAGAAGAGGAAAGTAAGAGATCTATAACACCTTTTATCTAAAAGTGTTAAAATAATTAGCAGGCACCAACTAAATTGTTTTGAGATATAATCAATGCCATAAGTTTCACAAGTATTATTATTTATGCTGAACAAATGGGAAGCCAGCCTGTGAGCCATGCCCCTAAAAGCATTTGGTAAATAACAATTGACTGGGGGTACTGAGGCCAAGTCCCACAGTGAGTGACTGCAAAGATGGGAGGGACATGTACTAAAAGAAGGCAGCAAGTGTTAATCCATCCCTGGTCTGTTCCGTGACCCCAAAGAATGCATATGCCCTTCCTTGGTGTCTATGCTGGGGAACACTTGGGATTAGAGCACATGCTGTGCATGGAAAGTGGATTCTCTCCCAACAAGCCTGCACCCACCACAACCGCCACCGTCCTGCCCCGGCATCTCAGAAGCATACAATGTGAGGCTCTTCTGCAAGCTGCTGAAGACTTCCAGGATGAGCTGAAACAGGAAATATGGGTGACTTCCTGGTTCTCCAGGAGGTACCCTTCCTCTCCTCCATCCCCTTCATTAATGGAGGCAAAGCCATCAGGGTTTTGAACCTCAGCTCTGAAGCCTACTAGCCATGTTAATGCAGTAGAAACTACCAAACCACTCAGAGCCTGTCAAATGAGAAGAGCAGCATTTTCCTGAGAGGGCTGCTAGGAAGGTCTGCATCACACAGGAAACTCGTGTGGGGCCCTCCAGAACCATGTGTTCCTCTTTTCTACCTGAACGGTGTCCTGGGAGGTTGACCATATGCACGCATCAGTAGGCTCTATTGCTACCTGACCTCCATGGCCTGTGGAAGGCCATGGATGGGACGTGAGGGAGATCCAGATATTTACTCCGCCAGCTCCCTCCCTGCCAGGTGGTCATGTGTTGGCCACTTGTCACATGGAAGCTCACAGATCCTGTCTGGCCGCCTTCTCTAACAGCTACACTCTGTGGGTTCCAGCCCTGGGGGCCTACTCTCCGTGGCCCCAGGGTACTACTCCATCCCTTGTGGTTTCCTTAAACTCTGCCCACACTTTGTAAGTCTTTCCTTTGTTGACCTCTCTTCCAAGTACCCAGTGGGACTGTTTAGTCTCTCTCCTGCCAGGACCCTGAATGATATTCATGTAAGCACCTAGCTCCCTACTGAAGACTCAGTAGACAATGATGATGTTCACTGATGCTATAATTATGGTCAGCTTTATAATGTGTTTTAGGTGACCCTATTTCTTGTTTAGAAAAGAAAATATCCTGCAAAAATGTGATTCTGCACCTACATCTGCACAATGGCTGGGAAGTAGAATGCATGAATGAATTCAGTCAAATACACACTGTATAAAAATGATTCTCACCAGGCTAGATACAACCTCATAAATGTACACAGCAACTGGAAAAATCAGAGAGAGGCCCTGAGCCCATGAATCAGACTTGCTTCCTGAAGGATGGCTGCAGCCCGAACTTCTAGAAGAGGCAAATTTATTTGAACAGTTAGTAGACTTGTGGTAGTTCTCAAAGTGTGGGGCCCGACATCACCTGGGTTAGAAATGCAAGTTTCCTGACCCCACCCCCAGGCCTGCACAACCAGAAAAATCAGAGTTGGAGCCCAATGATCTGTTTTTTTAACAGGCTCTCCAGGGAATTCTGAAGCACGCTTAAGTTTCAGAACCACTGGACGTGCGTGGTTACTAGAAGTGAGCAAAAGCCAATATACAGGAGTCTAGGTAAGGAAATGGCTTAGGTAGCAGTAAAGAATTCAGGAGCAGGTGGATTCAGAGAGGGTTTGCTTTGGGGAACTCTGTCATCATGGAGAAAGAATGGGGTCAGAGCCAGACTCTAACATACAATCGAGAAACGATCAAGGCAGCACCAACATTACAGATGCTGGGGGCTAATGTGAATTAAGAAGCAGAGCATTGTGCACCAGGAATAGGAAAGGCAGGATCTTTATGAGAACTGGGGCCCTCAGTCCCTCGTGCCTCAAGTAGAACTGGCCCCTACAATTTAGGGAGCTCTGTCTGGAGACAACTGAAAGTTTTGGCTGTGGGGAGAGGGTGAGTGCAATAGCCCAATCTTCAGGCAGCTCTTGACCACCCACTACCCCTCCTCACCGACCACTCTCTGGCTGGCTGGCTTTCTGATTCAGCTCACCGTTTGTCAGACTAACTTGGGTAGCCCCGTGGTTGTTAGGCATTAGTGTGTGGTCGGATATTTTATTGAGATGCTACTCTGTGCTTTGTTCTCTGTGTTTTTTCTTTGCCTTGTTCCTAAAAGTTCACGAGGCTCTTGCTGTAGCCATCCTCTGTGGCTTTTGCAGGGTTGAGAGTAGGGGCTGCTTGAGGCATCCCTGTCTGGCATCTGGGAAAGTGGAAGTTTATTGAAGGGCAGGGAAGCTGAGGAACAGGGAGGTAGGCAGTGTCTTCATAGACGACAAGAAAGGAGGGAGAGACTGTGACAGTTAGGGGAGCTTCCACTATTGTTACCCCACCTTTGGCATGGGATTCTCAGCCTCTCGAGAAGGTCCTATCCCCCCAAATATAGCCAGGAAGCAAAGCCCTGGACACTTTATTCTGAGGCAATAGAAGCCTCTACAGGTTTACCCCTAGTCTTCTGATGGGCATAATAATCACCTGCTGAAAGTCAGAATCTGGGGTCCCACCCCAGACCTTCTGATTCAGTAGGAGCTCTGGGGAGGGCCTCGGGCATCCACATGATAACAGGTGTTTCTGATGTATGACTCCACTTAGAAACATTACCAGGAAAGGTAAAGGAGAATCTGCAGTGTTCTACTCATACCTGCAGGAGAGGCTTTTCCTTGCCAATCAGCATGATAGAAACTATCTTCCTAAAAATAAGCAGTCCTATTTCTTTGCGACTAAGGCCCAGCAGCCCACGTCCCTGGGAGCAAAGCTGGGAAATTTCTTCTGTCACTCCCAGGACACTTAATTTCTCTCTCTGCCCTTTATTATGAAACAATTTATAACTAGTGAAAATTAAAGTAGCTTCATCAATTTCACTGTCCATACAAACCATCAGTCAATGACATAACACCCTGATGAATAATGCTACCACCCTGTCTGGAGGAGAAATGTTTCCTCCAAGTGCTTTTCCACCGTGCGCTCTTCCAAATGTAATTATTAAGTGGGACACTATTTGCATGAGTCAGTTGTGAACATGCCATTTTGCTTACCAGATGTGAATCCACACTTCACTCCCACCGTGGACACTTGGTCTATAATCTAAATAGAGTCACCATACTGTTCTGGGGCTACATCGTCTTTGTGTAATAATATTTGTTTCCATAGGAGAGATCCTAATAATACACTGTAATCCCATAAGTTATTTGTACAGCTTGCCAGGATCCATGAACCTTCAGCCTACGTGGGTGGAAACACCGAGGATCTGTAACACCAGTCAGCAAAGCAGAGCCAGAAGATCAAATCTGACCCCCACCTGTCTTTGTACAGCCCATGAGCTAAGAATGCCGTGTACATTTTTTAATTGTTGGGGAAAAAAATCAAAAGAAAAATATTTTGTGAACATCGAAATTATATGAAATTAAAATGTCAGTGTCCATAGAAATTGTTACCGGCACCCATGCACCCTTATTCATGATGTGTTTATCGTGTGTGGTTGCTTCCGCACTTTCGCTGCACAAGTCAGCAGCCGGGCAGATACCACATGGCCTGCAAAGCCAAAACTACTTACCCTATAGCTCTTTACAGGAAAATTTTATCAACTCCTGACCTCTAACTTTGGACTTTTTGCCTTTTGAATTTTCTGAATGAGGGCAAGATGATAATGGGGATTCTAAATAAAGACCTTTGGGCAGTTTGGCATTTACTTATAGTAAGCGTGGCGAAGTTTGTTCACATGCGGTCAAGAGGTGAATATGTATGGTAGGGCAGAGTGTTCCCCTTTGGAGTGTTAATGCTTGGTGTGTTTCCTTCCAGTTTTTTCCCTCCATGTACATGTTTGTTACCTAACTGGTATTATGCTATAAATGCAGTCATATGCAGACTATGTACTTACAATACTGTATCCATCTTTTGTTTATTTCCTCAACATAAATGGGTTTCATATCAATAAAAAGTCTTCGAAAACATGTTTAAATGACTGCATGATATGAAAAGGAGCATTTTAACTTCTCTATGAAGGAGTACAGTATTCATTAAAGACTAATCAGGGAAGTTATTTTGTCCACTGAATTCTCTTCCTTGGAGCAGATGCCTCAAACCAGTACCAATGGAGGTCAGGCAGGTGCTGTAAATGTGAGAAGGAGGTCAGCTCCAAGAAAAATGTACTCTTCCACACGCTCTTGAAATGCATGGCCTTCTCAGTGTGTATTTCATTTTCTTATTTTTTTATGGCAGTGTATAAAAAAATTCATGCTTCTCAGTTATAAGAAAAGCCACAGCACAAGCAAGATGATAAATGACAGCTGACTTGAGGCTCAGTAACAGTTAAGACAATAAGGAATGACGGAGATGGTGACAAATGGAATACTGTATTTCCCACCCTGGAGCACAGAAATCACGTGCGAATACCTAGCATTTCTGGATTAAGCATCATCATCAAGAATAGTATCAAGAAGAGTTGGACATGTCCATTTTGGTGAAAGTCTCTCTGTTTTTAAATGCTGGCAACAAATTTTTAAAAATAGACACCCTATTGGCTGAATCTATGGTCCAACAGTTTGCAACTTCTTGTGATGTTTGGCAACACTAAATTTCAGACCACAGGCCACAGAATTTCTATGTCTAAGGATGCATTATTATGACCAACCAGCCTGATTTGCCCAAGAGTGTCCTTGTTTAGCACTGCAAGTCCCATGTTTCAGGAAACTACCTGGGTCCTGGGTGAACCTGGAAGGTTAGTCACCCCCAATCAAGGTGCACCACACTCTAATTTGTTTTTTAACATGTGGTCCACACACACACACACACACACACACAGGCACGCCCACACACAGATTGTTTTCAAACTTATAATGAATAGTTGGCTTTTTAGGTTTTTTTCCCTTCTTTTTGTACTTTCTTTTTAACAACTTTAGTTTCTGATAAACAGATCATCATGTTGAAAGGTCTGAACTGGTCACAGATGTTACATTCCCTTTCTGGACCCATTTCATCAGCCCTGCCTGCAAGCCATATTGACCCGCAAATGGCAAAGCCAATAGTGAAACTCCATGGCACATCAGGAAAACTGACGCCAGCCATGGGTAGCCTTCCCTTAATAAACATCCTATCCAAGGTCAGGCATTTGAAAAAAAAATAAAAAATAAAAATAAAAGAAAGATTACCAGAGCAGTGGAATTACTTAACATCTATTCTATGCTGCTTATTGTAGGTTGAGCTGAACTAGGGTGCTGAACAGTTAAAAAGGGTAGCTCCACTGTCATGGAGCCAATGAACAGGTTGGAGATGCAAGAGAATCTATTCTTCTCCTTAAAAAGAGATGCCCTTGTTCAACTGAAAGTTTTGCCCTTACCGACCACTTGGTGATGGATCCTGTGGGTTACCTCGTTCTCCCTCCACTCCAGGCCCACTGAGGAGTGCTGAGTCTGAAAAGCTAAAACCACATTTCCCAGGTGTGACTTGTGGTGCCATTCTGTATGTGTTTTGGGCCCCTCCAATTCAATGCATTCACAAAGGCGTTGATTCAGAACCAAGTCACATGGGGGAAAGGGCAGGTCCAGGGTTCTCACTGTGCCGGCGCAGACTAGAGCCGAGAGTCCTGGGTCTGAGGAAGCTGAGGTGGCAACTTCTTGATTTGATAGTTTCTTGCTCAGTGTACAGGTGACCACCACTCTTAATGGCCTGGTTCTACAGTGTGGCTGGGGGCTCATGCCTGCTAACTCAGCCTAGATCCATTTCCTCAAACCTCCCAATAGCCGGGGAATTACTGATACCCCCTGGTCCATGCCATTCTCCTTAGTCAGAGAAGATTCTATTCTCTGCAAGAAGAATATTGATTAATACATTGAATTGTCCTCTCTTAAGGCCTGTAACTTCAAAAATTATTAAGACTAGAGCAGTGGAGAGTAGGACATTTCTTCTGAAGTTCCCTACAGTCCATGGGAAGAGACAGAGGACAAGGAAAGGCAAGGGTTCAAAATAGTTCAAAATAATAAAGCTTGGATTGTTGGATCACTGATGGTCATTTCACATTTTCTGATCTTTTTCTGCCTAAAGATTACTGGTTTAATGTCCGTCTTCCTTCCTAAAGTATAAACTTCATTGGAACAAGGGGCCATACCTGTTTAGTCAACAATTTCTGTGTGATACCCAGCATCCTTCTGGCATATAGTAGATGCACAATAAACACTGTGTGACTGTCTAAAGTCTAGAGGCAGAAAATGACTATTTCAAGGTAGCAAGTGTATCTGTTTAATAATGTCACTAGTTATTGTTTATCAAACAATTTCTAGGAGAAGAGTATTGTGCTAGTCATTTTACACATGTTATTTCACCCTTCTATAGGATAGATTTTTATTACCTTCGTTTTACACAGAAGAAACTGAGTCTCAAAGAGGTTAAATAGAGTCATAGCAAAAAAAAAAAAAAAAAGGAGTCAAAGCTAGTAATTGTGCTGTATTCAAACCCCAAAACTCTGATTACGAAGCCCATGATATGGTTTCTATTACAGTCACACCCCACATGTTCAGTTTTAAGGATTTAGTGCCTGCTCGGGTGATTATGAATCTCCTCGTGATGCTCAATCACATAGGAAAGCCAGAGATTCTAGCTTCTACAGTACCTTCCTCAAGTCATGGGAAGTCCTTTTAAAAGGATTTCTGGGGGCGCCTGGGTGGCTCAGTCAATTAAGCGTCTAACTCTTGATCTCAGCTCAGGTCTTAATCTCAGGGTCATGAGTTCAAGCTTGGCATCGGACTCCACATTAGATGTGGAGCCTACTTAAAAAAAAAAAAAAAGGATTTCTGGCATTTGGCTGCATCTATGTATGAAAAAATTCGATGTAGGGGGCTTTTCCTTTCCACTCAGAGGGTCATACCCGGAAGTAGGGAGATTTTCTACTACAGGCTGAGAAGCTAAGACTGATGTCTTGGTGACTCTGTCAGCCAAATTGAAGTCATATTCACCTTGAGAGCACTTTTGGACTCAACTTAAAAACCCCTTTTAAAAGCCCGTGTGACCCTGAAGGAACTTGCTTGATTCTGTCACACTTTATCATTCACTCATATATTCATTTATCCATTCAACAAACACTGTTATAGCCTCAACCACATGTCAGGAGCTCCACCTAAATGTAGTAGCTTGCTCTCTGCAATCACTTCAGTGAAACAAGAAAGGTTGACTGAAACACGCTGTGCCATAGTGAACATTTTGGGTGGTTACATCTTTGGAAACTTGAAGCCTGCCTGTAGGACCGTAAGAAGCAGTTTCTTGTAGAACTACCTGGACAAAGCTTAGTCACAGAAATACATACACCTCAAACTTGGATGTGACTCATTACCATCCTGACTGAATGTAACTGTCCCTTGGTTGCATGTCAAGTCCCACATTAAAAAACGTGCCCCTAGTACCTGACATAAAATCCAATATTTAAAATGTAACATTGTCTTTTTGCTTTCTGACCTTCTTCCATCCTGATGCCTGTTATAGGAACGACTATTTTTGCTTCATTCTGCTCTGCTCATCAGAGTGTAGGCACTGATTTAGGAAGAAAAGAAAATACCAACTTGCAGCAGATTTTAAATGAGATATTTTTGCTGGGGCCACTTTAGACAAAGATGGAATTTCCCTGACCTTTGTGCTTGGCTGTCCTCCCGAGGTGGCAACTTGGACTCCAGCTGATGATTCATTATAGATTCAAAACCAGGTGGCAATACACTTGAGCAAGTGATCAAAGCTCATTATAGTTACACCTGCAAAGAAAAGTCACTGTGGTTCAAGGTCTATTAGAAAGGTTATAGCGTGCTTATGAAAAGTTAGTTCTGGGCTAAAATATGGCATCTGAGTTTCTAGTCCTTAAGTACCTTAAAATCAGAAAACTCGATTAGGTAGTCCTAAATTAAATGACTGTTAATTGGCAGAAAATTGAATGTTGATGTTTTGAAACATCTTGCCAAAAGCTGAAGAGACATTTTAATGTTTAACAATATAGTGAAAATATAGCATAGCAATTAGAGTAAGAAATCTGAGAAGTCAATTCAAATCGGGCTCCCTTCCCTCACCCCCATCCCTGACTGTGGGAGACACTTAACTACTTCTGCTCTGGTGTTTCTCTATGCGGAGAACTGGAGAACTGTGCTGGTGTTTATCTTTGCCCAGCAGGTGTCATGGAGCCAATTGAATGAGTCTCCTCCCCTTCTCAGGTTCAATAAAGCACTCTTCCAAGGAAGAAGGCCAACATATTCCCCCATTTCCCAGACCCTCCATGGTGAGTGAGCACAGGCAAACCCCACCTCTTCCAGAACAGGAAGCTGCCATGATCCTCTTATTCCCGTTTGTCTGGAGGAAGAAAGGGACTTTTCCTTTTGCTAATTCCCAGCAGAGAGGGTTTTTCACCTCAGAGAATAAAGGATTTAATAGCTTTACTGACCCAGGTTTGAAATTTAGCTTCCACTTTCTAGATGGGGGGACTGTTTTTTGTTTGTGAAGCGAGGATCGCTCTTTGTGAGGAATGGACAAGATGGGAGATGGAAAGCGCCCAGTGTATGGGGAATGATCAATGATTGCTACAACAGTGAACCCCCAGTGAAAGAGTCCAACCCTGTAATGATCTACTGGCCAGTCTTGCAGGTCTCGCTGCCAACCTTGGGGGGCCTCCCAGCCTAGAGAAGATCAAGTTCATGCAGGTGCTCTCTCACCTTCATGCAGAGAAGATTAAGTTCATGCAGGCGTTCTCTCACCTTCAGGCAGAGAAGCAAAGCAGATTTGGATTGGGGAAAAATATACTCAGACATTGCTTGGGGGAAGATGCTCCAGGAATAAAGGGTTATTTTCATATCTTGTAAATATAAGGTTAGGATTTTCCAACCAGTAGCGTGGCTTTCCTTTTTCTAAATAGTTTCCATAATGATTTCTAATGTGAATGTGCTTATTTAATGGGAATACAATATGCAATTCTGTATTTCTTGTTAAAACTCTAAGGAGCAATAATAGTCAAGGCTAGGAAAGCTTATTAAGACTAATACCCAAATGTGGTTAAATGCATTAAAACGCCATAGTAAAGTATATGCACTATTGATTCCCCTCACAGCCTTGGCTTTTGCAGAGGGTCCATTAAAGCACATCACGTTATCAGTGCAAATTAGTCCCCAAAGTGCAGCTCAACTCATGAAATTGAAGCTGAAATACCCAGGAAATTGATGAATAATTATGGCTTTTTTTCTTCTTTCCATGTTTCATATAATTTACTCATATAGGATTTTCAATATTTAGTATCTCAAGTGCAAACAGCTTTCCAAATTGGTTAACAAGATATAATAAAATACACTTTTTTATATACCTCAAAAATTGTTTTATCTTCCTCCCTGGGGACCCAGTACAAATAAATAATAGACACCAGGCCAGGTTAGATACAAATAAAGCCTCATGATCCAACATTTTGTTTATCAAGAAAGCTTCTAGACTATTCATCTACATAAGAACCTACCTTTCCCTCTAACTAATTATTATAATTTTATTCCCTGATGAGCAGCCCATCAAAAATATTTTAAGCATTTTCTGCCAGAGAGCACTAAATAAGGATTTTTTTTCCTCAGTAGATTATTAAAATTGAGGTGAAATTCACATAATATAAAAGAGCCACTGTAAGGCATACAATTTAGTGGCGTTTAGTACATTCACAATGTACAACTACCACCTCTATCTAGTTCCAAAATATTTTCATCACTCCAGAAGAAAACCCCTGTACACATTAAGCACTTCTTCCCTATCCCCCTTCCCTCACCTCTGTTCCTAGGTCCTGGTGACCAACCAGGTTTGATTGCTTTAAAGGTGTTTGCAGCCAATCACAGAAAGACATTTCTATGTCTTTACCATGGGATTCCTATTAGTGACCCAGACCACTTGATAAAAATGGAGATTCCCGGGCCTCTGCCCACAGATATTCAATACAATCAGTCCTGGACTCTCGGCCTAGAGGCCATTTCTCCAGACATCTGAACACACTGGAGAGCTTTCTCTACCTCTAATAAACACTTTCAACATAATAGGGTGACAGAGATATGAAGAGAAGGTCTCTTTGAGAAATTTCCTCTGATGGATATGGCAAAACATGGTACAGGGGGGAACCAGGTCCAGTCAGGGGAGGGGTGAGAGTATAATGCAGTATGTCTGTGTATGCCCGAATAGAGATGTGTGCAGGAAGCTTCTATTGGACTGTGTGCTGAGAAAGAGGGAGGGAGGGAGGAGGGAGAGAGGAAGAAAGGAGGAAGGAAGGTGGGGGGGAGGAAGGAGGTAGTAGGTAGGTAGGTATGGCATTCAGTGGACCTGTGATCAACTTTGACAGGAGGAGAGCCAACTGCTGTTTTTATCAGGGAGGAAGAAGGGAAGACAGGCCGCTGTGGATTTGGTGGTGGGGAGGGAAGGTGCTCCTTGACTGATGTCTTCAGCTTTCTCCCCGCAGCATGATACATGATTCACGGCTGAGAGTGGGTGGTGGGTGTGTGGGAGTGTGTGGTTCCTTACAGGAGAATGAGAAGGCATGAAGTTGCAGAGAATGAGGGCTCATTTTCTAGGGGAGCCCAGCGGGTCTGCAAGGCCTCCGTGAGGGTGCCTCTGAGGGGACCGTGGACAAGCTGGCTGCGGAGTCGCCCCAGCAGGCCCTTCTCCTCGGCACAGCCAAGGCAAAACAAGTGTGCAATCTCCTCCGTGGTTCAGGTTTGCCAGGAAGAGAGAGGGGGTGAGGGCGTGAAGGCGTTTGCAAGAGAAAAAAAATCAGAGTCTCTCAAGAATCCAGAGAACTAACAGAGAAAAGATTTTCATCATGGGTGAAAAACGATAGGGACAATGAACTATTTTCCCCATCCTCACCTAGAGCTCTTTCTCTACTCCATCCCCTGCCAGGCCTGTAACGAGCATTCCTTTCCTACAGGCTACATTTTTAAGGACCTTTTAAAAATGTACTTACTGTGAAAAGACAATGCACATAAGAGCGCCTACGATCTGGTAACAAAAATGTGAAAATGCTTCAGCCTCACCAGCAAAGAAATGCACTTATTTGCTAAAATACAACCAGCTTTATTTGTTTCTTATAAAGGAGATGTGTTGTTTTTACATGTCCAGCCTCCCTATCACCCACTTTTATAACCGAATCCTCTTCGCCTACACGTATATGGGAGGGACTTCCAGTTCCCTTGATTTGTGTTGATTTAGGTTTCTGTTTGGACAGACCTCCCTCAGGAACATCCCTGATCTTTCTCCCTATTGCCTTCCTCTCCTCCCTAAGCAGGGAGAATTGAGTGCCTTATCTGACAAAACTGAGCTTTCCCACTTCAGACTTCTCTTGCCTGTTTTTATGAGCCAGCTTGTATGTAAAGTACATATGTCTTTGTCTGCTCTCTGACTTGTGGCAAGGGGTCTGTCCCTGGGGGAGACTGGAAGCAGCCTAGCTCCATCCTGTGATTAAGGGGATAAATCTGTTTCATCAGGTCTGAAGAATTAGGAAATCCACTTGGCCACTGAGGGAAACCCACATTTTCTAGGTTTATCTAAAATTAAGCTGATCTTTAGGTTAAAAAACAAAGAATTTCCTAAAGTACTATTGCTTATTGCCTCGGACAGAGCTCAGAGCATCCCAGGATTTCTCGGTTCCTGGTGCCCTGAGTGTCTCAGTAATTTTTCCCTGGTGCTCCTCAGCCCAGGGACGTACCTCACCATTCTGTTCAGTGAGTAGTTAGGTCCAAACAACTTAGTAAGTACTTACGCTAACAATTTCATTGCTGTTTGAAAAAAATACACATAATGTGAAAGAAGAAATAGTGGCCATTTCAATCTTAAACTATCACAGCTACTTGCCAATGGGGTGTGTGTGCCATTTGGGGCCTACCCAACTTCTGAAAGCTCAGAATCCGGCTGTTCACCACCACCCTCATTTCCTGTCTTACTCTGACTTTCCTGAGGTACTTCTTACCACAGCAGTAACCCAAAAGCCAGCTTTGCAAAGATGTGATGTCATCAAAAGAAATATAATGTGTTCTCGTTTTGAAACCATGAGCTACCTTGAGCTAAGGCTTCCTGTGCTGTTAGGCAGATGGTGACTACGGCCGTTTCCCTCAGAAACTGTGATTGTCCCATCGTGTCCCTGTGAATTTGTTGTTGTGCCCTAGGGCACTGGGGTGTACAGTTTGGAACCACACACCTGAGATGAGAATTCTGTTTCAAGTTTGGCACTGACACCGTGGTGCCCTTCTGCTTCCCCACCCCTGTCACCATGGGGAAGATGATGCTGAAGGTCACGGAAAAGAAATCAGGCCCAGCGCCTCAGGTAGAGAGATTATGGAGATGAGACTTACAACCCATCCCAGACCAGACTTCCAGGGGCTGGAGTGAGATGCCACAGACACACAGAAAGAGTCAAACTGGGTCACAACTACTCTCCATTCTTATTACAATGTTTTACAAATCCATTCAGTGTTGGTGCAATTCTTCTACATTGACATCTGTGTCTTGTCTCCTGGAGAGGAGAAGAAGAAGAAGAGAGTGAGACATGGCCTTCCCCAACCCCAGCATGGTCCTTCCTTGATCACTAGAACATTTCTGGGGTAACACACAGAAAAAGAGAGGAAACTTACATTAAACCCGTTTTCTCCCAATTTGGGGTCAGCTTCTAGAGCCAATAATATGTTGTGTGATCCTATGAAATCTAACCTAGAGACAAAATACATTTCTATCAATGAGTACAGGAAGCAGCTTTTAAACTTTTATTTTTTTTTTTTAACATGGGGTACATAGTCTTATAGACCTTGCCCGTTTTTTCCTGACTCCACTCTGGCGAAAGGAAATTTACTGTGTGGGAGGGAGATTCATTTTCAGATAAAAACATTTTGATCTTTGGATCAGTCACCCCATGTGCTAGTGATTGTGTAATTAAGTAATTCATTTTGCCACTGAAATAACTACTTTCGTTTACTTGTTGCCATGATGCTGGCCTAAATCTCATATTGCAACATCATGGTCCCCTAGGTACAAAAGAGAGTTACTCTTCTATTTGGCCCTTCCAGGTTAAACATCATTATGTGATTGGTTAGCATCCATTCCACCTCGGATGTCTAGTTTAATGGCAATTTCTTTCCTCCTCCACTGACGGGTCAGAAACAGGCAGGCTTCACCCATTTGCACTGGCGGGAAACACAGAGACCCTAACTCAGAGCTGCTGGGAAAAGAAGTCAATGTCTTTCCCCTGATGATGGTGAACACCGTTGGTTTTGGCAGCTGGTATTAGCCAGGCCCCCATCAAGAAATTGCTACCACACTCAAATTGGAATCACTCAGGAGTGATTTTTTTTTTTTAAGATTTTATTTATTTATTATTTTGAGAGAGAGAGAGAGAGCGTGAGAGCGAGCAGAAGCAGAGGGAGGGACAGAGGGAGAAGCAGACTTCCAGCCAAGCAGGGAGCTCGATGGGGGGCTCGATTCCAGGACCCTGGGATCATGATCTGAGCCGAAGGCAGATGTTTAACCTACTGAGCCACCCAGGCACCCCACTCAGGAGTGATTTAATTAAAGGGACTATCTGCAAAGGTAAGGGTAGTGTGAAGTGAAAACACAAGGGATACAGAAGCAGCCTAGGGCAAGCTACAGCAGAGCCCACGTCATGTCTGTGCCCAAGGCATAAGGTGCAGGGGTTACCAGAACCCAGGAGAGACTGGTAGAGAAAGGGCCACCTTGGGAAGAGCTCTGTACTTCAGGTAAGGAAGGTTGTCAGAACACCTTGACCTCACAGAGAGGAGACCAGACAAATAAAATCTCCAGCTTCATTCTCTTCTCTCTGCTCTGTTTCCTACAGGGGCTTCCCATTGGCTGACTCCAGGTAGAAGCCAAGAGGTGAGGGAGCCTATTCATATAATCCATACAGGTAGGTCTCTTGGGACACAGAGCAGAGAGAAGGGCAGAGTGTGGGTCTGGAGGAATAACTGAAAACATTCAACACACCCATCTCTTGTGATGGCAAATGGAGGCAGCCAAGATTGAAGCTAATGCTGCAGAAGTCAAAGCAAAGACAAAGTACCTGGGTGACTCGTGACAAGCAACACTAGAGTTTGTCCTGTCTCTGGTTTCTCTGCTCTGTAAGACAAGTTTCCATATTGTTCAAGCAAGTTGAGCTCATAGGAGCTGTGACAAGCCCACAAACTATCTGGACTCAATGCTTTTTCAAGCTGCAAGTGGTAATCCATTAGCGGGTTGTGAAATCAGTTTAGTAGGTTAAAACCAGCACTTTTTAAAAATGGAAGGAACAAGCACAGAAAAATTATTGAGTATATGAGAGTATAAAAAGAGTATCTTTTCATGAAACTTTTATTTCAACCCTATGTGTGTACACATACACAAACATACTTACACCAGGCATGTAAAATTTATCTCTTACTATGTGTCATGGTAAGAAAAAGTTTGAAAATTTCTCTGCAAACTAGCAAAGGATGTTCATCCCTCAAAAATTTCTCCTTAGGTATATTATGCATTCGAGAAATCTCCTTAGCATCAGAAGCCTGTGGGACATCTTCAAGAGCACAGTAGTCCTCATGGTCACAGCTTCTGGAATTCTCTGTATGTGAAAATAGGCCACATGGTTCACAAGGTTATAGTTCTCTTTATAATAATAAAATGTTTCTCTCATATTTTTTAATATACTATGTATTTTCGAAGTTTGCCACTTTCTATGCAAACAAATGTCCAACCCTTAATTTCAGCAGATACTAAAGAACAATCAGAGTTCCAAGTTAACAGGGACTGATTTCTTTCATTCTGATTCCAGAATTCTCTCTAAGAGGACTGCTGAGTGTTTTAACCACAGGGCCGACTCACAGGCCCTTATTGTAAAATTCCTCCCGCTTAGCCAAGCTTACAATACCAGTAGGCACTTTGATGGTTCTAGCAAATACAAACAGCCCCCTAATATCTGCTAGTAAAATACTGAACAGAATTTTGAACTCATTTTTGGAAGATTATGATCATCTTATTGTCAGACAATGATCCTATCTGGTGTCACAAGATATTTAAAATTAAGGGGTTTAGAGAAAGTGTATAAGTCTTAATGCCCTTAGGAATACTTTCAGCTGCAAGTAACAGGGAAGCGATAAAGGCATTTAATGTTCTCAGGTAACAAGGTGTCCAGAAGTAGACAGTTCTTGTTCCATTTTGGGGGTGGTAACTCAAAATAACATTAAGGATTCAGGCTCTTTTTACATTCTCACTCTGTACCTTGACAATTTATCCAGTCACTTTGTCACTTCATGGCTATGGAAAGATTGATACAGCTACTAGCTAGTTATGCTCCGGAGCTACTTTCAAGACAAAAAGAAAGGTTTTTAAAAGTTTCTAGAGTTTGAACCAGGAAGAAAATCTTTTCTAGAAGGCCCTTCCCCCAACAGATTTTCAGCCAGAAGTTGGTCATGCGCCAAACAAACACTGGCAAAGGGGAACCACATTACCATGACTGCTAAGACCTCTGAGAGATACTCCCTGGAGATCACCACATGGGATCTGAATGAAATCAGGGATCGGTTGGCTTGCAAGGAGGAAACGGCAGTTGGATACCTGTTTTCCTCCTCTCATTCTGCCAGCAAACTTGGACTGCCTTGTCAGAGCAGGTGGAATGACTTTTGTAATGTCAGCTCACCGGGAAGGCTCTTGGCAAAGGAGGTCACTGGTGGGCTTTCTCCATGTGGGGCAAAGTTTTAAAAACTGAGGAAGCAAGGAAAAATGACCTAATACTCTTAAATCTTAGCTTCATCAGAAGAAGCTTTCACTGAAAATTTTTGATGCCAAATGCTTATTAGTGAGACTAATGGTGTGTAAGCCTTGAAATGTTCAGGTACATGAGTCAACTAGAACAAATGGCCAAGGACATCTCAGATTTTGTGGTTTTTAAAAAGATTTTATTTATCTGTTTGAGAGAGAGAGAGAGAGCATGAGAGCAGGGGGAGGAGCAGAGGGAGAGGGACAAGCAAGCTCCCTGATGAGCAGGGAGCCAACCAGGGCTTGATCCCAGGACCCTGAGATCATGACCTGAGCTGAAGGCAGGCATTTAACCAACTGAGCCACTCAGGTGCCCCAGGATCTCAGATTTTGTTTTAAACCTATGTACACCCATATTCCACAAAATCTTAAGAGCAATTCCAAGTGGTTGTATTAGGTGCCTCTGTACGCATCCATGTTAAAATACATTTACAGCAAAGACTAAATTAGTTATTCCCTTGTTGGACATACATCTGAAAATACCTCCCTAGTAGATCACTTCATTATTGGGAATGAAATACCATAAATTCCTGGGGAAACTCAAAACTGCTCACTTGCATTAGTGGAAATCTTGCCTAGCTGCTCTTATAGAAATTAGCTCCCCCCCTTTTTTAATTTTGGTGTATCAAATCTATTTTGTTAAAACTAAATACCAACTTGATCACTGTTCCGCTAAAATGTTCAAATTAGCAGATAAATGTTTTAGTCTAAATATAACTATCTAGTAGTCATTCCTGCATTGTCAAAAACTCAGAGATGTTACTGTATGACAAACTATTAGCATAATTAATTTAATGTTTGAACTTGCCTTGGACTGAGGTATTCACATTATACAGTGAATCATTATCATGATATAGACATTATATAGTGACAGCAGCCAAAAGATATAGATCGTCTACTTTATGGGGCACTGTGCTCGATATTTTCCAGACATGTTTTCATTGAATTCTCACAAGTCTGGGAAGTAAGCATTATTTTCAAAAATTTACCTATGAAGTAACTTCTTAGGAAGATGATGTGAGCATTCCACAGTTACCAAAATAAATATTTTTTAATTGTCAAGTATGTTGAAGTGATTATTACAGAGCTGTTAGATTGAACCAAATATTTTGCCTTGGCTGCAGTCTATGGAGATTAAAATTATGATTCACTGAATTTGTTTAGGCTATTTAAGTTCTTTGGTGGAATAGCTAAACAAGAGAAACAGATTCTGGTTAACTTAAGTAAAAATGAAACATATTGGAAGGGCATGGGGATCACAGAAGGGTGAACGACTAGATCATTTGAAGAGTAAGAATACAGCAGTTCCCATCAAGGCAGGAGGCACTAAGGGACCAGTTCTTCAGCAAAACACCTCAGAGATGATCAGCTCTGGTCACTTCCTGTTGGTGTGGCTCACAATTCATGTTTCGTGGAAGTTGAATCTGAGTGGCCTTGCTTGGGTCACATGCTTTACTATTTTTCCAGGTGGAGACAGGGATCTTGAGTATTGGCACGTAATAGGGAAGAAGTTTTCTAATGGAAAAGGAAGGTGCTGTTTCCAGAAGATGGAGGAGGATATTGGGCTGGCAAAAACATGAGATGTCCCCAACAATATGTGACATCTCATATTGTTGGGGATTCAAGCCTTAAACCATTCCAAATCCTTTGCTCTTAACCATTTTCTTTTCCCTTCCCCTCCCCTCCCTTCCCCTCTCCTCTCCTTCCTTCTCCTCCCTTCCCCTCCTGTCCCCTCCCCTCCCCTCCCTTTCTTTCCCTTCCCTTCCCTTCCCCTCTCTTCCCCTCTCTTCTCTTCTCTTTTCCTCTCTCCCTTCCTCCCTCCCTTCCATCTTTTGTTCCTTCCTTTCTTTTTTGTTTTTTCAATCACTCCTTAGTAATATAATCCCAGTGAGCACAGTGAGATAGACATATGGTAATTATCACATAAGGCATAGCACTGCTGGATACAAACTCAATGACAGCACCAGCACCCACAGAAGGGTCTTGAGGGAGTGCAGTGCCCTTTCTTACTGGCAGCATCTTGCACCATGGCCTGCTTGTTGGGAAGGCCGGCTGGCAGCCAGACTGGTCTAATCAACCACAGCTGGGATGGCTGAGTTGTCTCAGTTCTCAGTGCAATTGCAGAAGTGGGTACTTCCTATTTCCAGGGGGCTGACATCAGAAAATTAACATTATTGCTACTCCTAGGACCTGCCCCCGTTTCATTCGTTGTTTACTGTCTCAGCATCAGCTCTGGGAAACAGCATTTTAGTTTTTAAAATCTCCACATTGTCTTTTGAAATAAAGATCTGTTTTTCCCACAAAATTTCCGTGGTCTTCATGAATGAATAAAGAGGCAACTCAGGTTACAAAATGTTGCTTTTAAAGTTAAAGGTGTGTTTCAAATTGTAAAGTAGCTACCTGAAAGCCTCTTTGATATTTTAAAATTTTCACCATTCAATATCTTTATTCTTTGAAGCTGTAACATGTATTATTTTGAAGTGCCTGAAGGCTTCATTTGGAACTATGAAACAAGGCTTCTTTCTTTTTTTTTTCTCGTAGAATACTGCGTGTGTTGTAGTGTAGCTTGGTCCTAGTGAGTAACATCAAATAACTAAATTTGAGCAAAAGAAAGAAAGAGAGAGGGAGGGAGAAAGGAAGGAAAAAAGAAAGGAAAAAAAGAAAAGAAAAAATAATATAAGAATTATGTTTCACTGCCATTTATTGAGCCTGTCAGGACATGGGGTCAGGTGCACGTCTGCACACACAGTCTCATTTGATGGCAGAGGTAATTACTGCTAAAAATAAGTGTAAGTCCATGAAGGAAATGAAAGGATGCAAAGAAAAAAGGAAGCACGGCATTGCTCTGACAGAATGGACTCTGGCTGTGCTATATTGAAGAATTTAAGAGGAATGCATTTGCTATTTTTAAAAGGCTTCTGAAGGTTCAGTTCGACTTAACCAAGCAGAGGGGGTTAAGGATGCTGCTCTAGATCTAGACCACAGGAGTTCCAGTCCCAACTCTGTCGTTTAATAGCTATGTGATCGAAATCAAATCCCACACTATTTCTGTGGGCCTCAGCATCTTCATATGTAAAATGAGGATCATAAAACCACCTACTATATGTTTTTCTGTGAGATAATACTTCTAAGTTTCTTAGAATGGTTCCTGGACTTTATATTATTATATCTATGGGTGGGATACCATGGGACCATGAAAGTTATGTTGTAGAAACAATACTGACATGTGGAAACACTTGTTATAAAATAGTATATAGAACATGAGTCTAATTTTATTTTTATAAGGTGTGATGAGCTCTGGGTGTTATACGCAACTAATGAATCATTGAACACTACATCTGAAACTAATGATGTACTTACTATATTAGGCTAATTGAATTTAAATTTAAAAAGTCATGTGCGTATATATATTCATTAACAAAGGAAACATATAATGTTAATAGTGGTCATCTCTGAGTGGTAGGGTTGAGTGATAGGATTATGAGTGATAGTTACTTTATTCATTGGGTTCTTCCATATTTTCCAAATTTGGCCGAATGTACCTGACTGATTTTATAGTTAAGAAAATAAAAAATCACTGTAAATATAGCTCGTATTTTTTTCATAATACTTCTCTCTAAGCAAGAAAGATAAAATCAAGGAGGACAGGGCCTTTCTGTTTTGATGGTCAAGATCATAGAAAAACTGGCTGGGGCACAGAGGAGTTAAAAATAAAGTGAGGGTCAGTCCAGGGTGCCTGCAGAGAAAGGAAAATAATATGGGATTCAGATCCAAGTGTGTGTTTAGATCTTAACTGCAAACCTCTAATTGTGCGACCTTATATAAGCAACTTAGCATCTATGACTTTCAGTTCCCTGTTATACATTAAGGCTGGTTGATGTCTGCTGTGGAGAATACCAGCTGTATGTAAAGAGTTAGGCACATGGTATACACATTTGATAATGATATCTTTATCTTACAATGCTGTCAATTCATCATATTCATTACTCATTAAATGAAAAACAAAACAAAACAAAACATTTTTATGCTTCCTACCATAAACTGGAACTTAAGTTAGGCTCATGAATGTAACAAATAACTCAATAATCTGTATTCCTTTTATTAATGTTTGAGTCCAAAGGGCAAGACTGGCCCCTTTTTTTAAAGATATTATCTCTACCTGGTCTTTATGTAATTAAGGGGAAAAAAAGATAGATGAGCAACCAAGTCTCAATTTATTTAGAAAAAGAATGACTTTTTTTTAAAATAAAATAATGGCATTTATATTATTTACTACGGACTTCCATGCCACCCACCTTGACATCAGGCATTTTTTCCATTATTTTGTGGTTTTGTGGCTATTTGGTCTCAAGGTCAAATGCTATCTAAATAAATGAGGGGTGGGGTGGGAGGCGAGTCACTCTATCATTACCTGGCTCCAAACCTCATTACTCTCAAAAGCTACACTTCTCAAATTTTAATCATATAAGAATTTAATGGGCATCTAATTCAATGGGTCTGGAATAACAACTGTGATTCTACATTTCTAATAAGCACCAGGTGAAGCCAATGCTATTGGTCCATGGACCACTCTTTGAGTAGCGGATTCCACAAGAGCTCTAGGCATAGCAGTGTATCTGGTCTAAATATCCCTATATGACAGGGGACGTAAATAGAGGAAAATGAAAATCTCATGATTTCAACCCCCTTTCCAGCTCACCATTGTCTTTAATGTTTCTAAGCTTCTGCTCATTTTGTTCCTGTTGACTTGCTCTCTGAAGTCTGCCTCCATCTGGTAAATTGCTACTTGTCCTTTAGGTTCCTCTCCAGCGCTATCTCCTGGGACAAGACCCTCCCAGGACATGGTGGGACCCAGGCTGCCAACAAATGCCTGTAGGCTGGCAGGGATGGCCGTTCTCCCACTGGTTCCTCTGCCCAGCCTCACTTGAGTCACCTGCTCAGTGCCTGTCAAAGGCCCCAAGGGCTCCTCAGGCAGGGCAGGACGCATTTTTAGCCACATTCCTCCCAACCAGACATTTCCTCAGGTTCTGCAGTCCTTCAGGACACCGTAGTTCACCTGTCCAAAAGGGATCAAGTGGCTTTTTCACTCTCGAGCTTTTGCATAGTCTTTTGAATCCCTTGAGGGGAAGATCCCTATGAAAATACAAGGTCATATACAAATATCCAAGTAACACAATAGCATTAAGAGCTGTTTTCTTTATTTTTTTTAAAGATTTTATTTATTTATTTGACAGAGAGAGAGTGAGACAGCAGAGAGAGGGAACGCAAGCAGGGGGAGCGGGAGAGGGAGAAGCAGGCTTCCCGCTGAGCAGGAAGCCCGATGTGGGGCTCGATCCCAGGACTCTGGGATCATGACCTGAGCCGAAGGCAGATGCTTAATGACTGAGCCACCCAGGCGCCCCAAGAGCTGTTTTCTTTAAAACATAAAAATATTTCTGTGCCACTGAACCTCCTTTCTATCTGGCAAGGACACACCAAACTTTCTGGCATAGGTGGGCCAAGAAGGTAACATAAGTGAGTGAGGGTGGTCAGTTAGGGGCAGTGTCCGGGCAAGTTCCACGACTCATCTGAGCAGGGCTGCATCCAGCCACCCTCCCACAGGGAAATGCCACCCAGGGCTGCCAGATCTCCCAGGTGCCAGAAATCCAGAATTTTATATGAAATCTCCTGCATCAACAAATCCGATTTTTGATTGTTGTTTAAACACTGTGAAAGCCAAACCAAGCAAATCTATGGGCCAGATGCAGCTGGTTGGGGGAAGACAGGGAGGAACACAGGATTTTTTGCATTTCATTTAACGTGACTCTGCTTTTAAAGTAATTTTTCACTTCTAACCTGTTGAAATCAATTAGAGCCAAGGGTAAAGCTTACCAGTGCCTGACACAGTGGTCCTTGGTGATGGCTTCCCTCTCAAGCTGAGAAGTGGGCAATAACGTCAAGTCTTGCTCAAGATACTCTTAGCCCGTATAGTATAACCTGACATACAAAGCCCAAAACACCCAGAAGCATCTGGAAAGTCTGGTTCCTATGTCTGCATCAACTGTTTTTTTGAGTATTGTTTTTCCTGGCCTTCTTTTCAGAACTGCCATGTAACATGAGGATTCCAGAAGGCTGGGTGAGCACATCTGGTTCTGACCAAAATCTATATGGGCAGTGCAGCGTCTGATTCCAATTCTAATTGTGCAGCAACTTCTCAAGTCAAGCAGGAGAGGTAAAAGGCTCTCGATATTTAGGTTTAGAATGGCAAAAAGAAATCTATGAAACCTTCCCAGCTTGAACAGCATGTGGGAAGGAGAAAATTAGTGAGTGTATCAGCAATACATTCTATATCGTCTTTAACCAACAGTATCCTGCAAAGCAAATGACTACACCTATAAGAATATTATATTTGTGGTGCCAAAAGCACTCTTTTTATTGCTTTCATTTTTTGTGTTTTTCCCCCATTTTTGTCTTTATTTTTCAGATGGGAAAACAACCACCAAGATAGCTGAAATAATGTCTTCATGCATTATACACCTTGGTGTCCTCCTTGCACCTCAATAGAAGTTCAATAAATACTTGTCAATTGAACAAATGGACGGATACATTATTTTAAATCACAGAGGCTAGAACAATGACATTTTTAAAATTTATTTTTATTTATTTTTTAAGTTTTTATTTTAATTCCAGTTAGTTAACATACAGTGTTATATTAGTTTTAGGTATACAATATGGTGATTCAACACTTCCATACATCACCCTGTGCTCCAGTCAGAGAAAGACAAATACATGATTTGTGGAATTTAAGAAATAAAGCAAATAAGCAAAGGAAAAAAAAATAAGAGAAAGAGAGGGACAAAGCAAGAAACAGACTCTTAATTATAGAGAACAATGTGATGGTTGCCAGACGGGAGGGGGTTGGGGGATGGGAGAAATAGGTGATGGGGATTAGAACAATGACATTTCTTACACTGTCTTATGCACTAAACAACAAATCAGAGGTGCCCATTCATTGCACATAACAATGAATGAATAACAATGAACAAGGCAAGATGCTTACAAGCTCCTTCTGGTCACCAGTGAGCAATATAAAATTACCAGCATGGCCATTACCACAAAGGTATTAATACATGGTATTATGAAAACATGTAATAGGAGGATTTGCTTTAGTCAGGGATATCAGAGGAGGCTTCCTTGGGGAAGAGACAAAGGCTGTATAGGGTTGTTCATTAGGAAAGAAGGGTAGAAAGAACACTCTGGCCTATTTTAGCAAATTGTGGCCCATGGGCCAAACTCAGCTCATCACATATTTTTATAAATAAAGTTTGATTGGATCACAGCTAAACCCATTTGTTCACACACTGTCTATGCCAGCTTTTGCATTATGATGGCATTAGAACATGGCTCATTGATACTTAGATGGACCTATTCTGAAGCCAAACTATACACACACACACACACACACACACACACTGTATAGTACATGGGCTTGACAGTGTGTTAACTTCTTTTTTTTTTTTTTTTTAAGATTTTATTTATTTACTTGAGAGAGAGAGAGCACAAGCAGGGTGAGGGGCAGAGGGAGAAGCAGACTCCCCACCAAGCAGGGAGCCCAATGCGGGGCTCAATGCTGGGACTCCAGGATCATGACTTGAGCCAAAGGCAGAAGCTTAACCAACTGAGCCAGCCACCCAGGCACTCCAACAGTATGTTAACTTCTAACAGTATTTTTCAAACTGCAGGTCACCACCCATTAGTGGGTCATGAATCAACTTAGTGAATTATAGCCATCCATTTTTAAAAATAAAGTAGGAGAGATTTTTTAAAAAGTCATAGCACATCACACATAACAAGAAAAAATATTTAGTGAAACTTTATTCAGATATACATCCATATACCAGCCCACAATGAGAAGTAAGTATTTCTTATTATGGGTCATGGTCTAAAAGTTTTGAAAAACATGGGCTCATAAAATAAATTGATAATCCTCTTCCTAAATGTTAGTTTTAAAGTGGAGGTCCCAGGTAGTTTTATTTATTTTTTTTAATCAATAGATAATATATGCATTATCTCATTTGATGTGTTCCAATTTTCATGTTTGTTAGAATCAATGTGTTTTGGAGGGCTCAGTTGATTAAACATCCAACTCTTGATTTTGGCTCAGGTCATGATCTCAGGGTCCTGAGATCGAGCTCGGTCTGCCTTCCCACTCAGTGGGGAGTCTGCTTGTCCTTCTCCCTCTGCCCCTCAATAAATAAATAAATCGTAAAAAAAAAAAAGAATCAATGTGTTTTTGAAGATGAATACTGAGTGACATTTACTTTGCATTCACTCAGAAAATTTTTTTAAAAAGTATATTCAGGTCATCATCAACAACCACATGTAATGAAAGAGAACTCCAAAACCTGAGAAACAAAACAACAAAATACCTCAAAAGGAGATCTAACACAAACCAGTGGACAAAAGGAATCCATCACCAAATTCTATTTCCTCTTCTGTGTTCAGTGACCAACACCGCTGACAGAAATTAAAAGGCTTACCCGGCCATTTCTGACCCTGAGTAATAGTTTCCAATAATATCCTGATAATAACCGATGTGGTTTCAGGGAAACAAAACAAATGCCTATTCTGCTAAATGATTTTGTTCCTGCAACTCGTCCATTCCTTATCTAAGTGACCCTGAAATATACATGCACACACAGCCCATAAATGATTAAAGCTAACCAACCACGGACTTGATCTTGCCAGTCCTCCCTGGGGCCCACTTCTCTTCGCCAACCAAGGTCAGAGGAGTTATCGAAGATTTTCCTTGTTTGTTTAAGAATTAGAATAAATACTAAGTTGTTAGTTAACCAAGCTGTCATCAAAGGACATTTCTCACTGTTATTTCATGATCATCCCACCATGACAGAGTACGAAAGTGTGGATGGTACGTTTATAGCGTCCGGTTTGCAAAAGCATGGCTGCGAGGAGCCTGGTATATATTTTCCTAGTATGTTACACCCACAGGCAATACACTGGAGGGTGTTAGGGCTGGAAGGGACTTACAGGTCACATAGTTGGAACCTGTCATCTTACTGATGAGAAAACTATGCGGTGAAGTGACCTGTTGGAATTCAACCCAGGTGTTTGTGCATCAGTTGAGTACATTCTGCCCTTGCTGCTCTGGGAAAACATTGTGCAAAGCTAAGCCCCTGAGTTCGGTGTGGTCCGCGAGTCTAATTTTCTGAGAGAGAGAAGGGCAGATGTCTAAGCAGCCTGGGACTCTGCATTCCACCAGGCCTGCTGATGCCGGGGGCAAAATGAGCGGTCATCTTGCTGCCTGCCTCACGAAGCACACTCCGTTCGTTTCCCGAGCAACACTGAAGACAGCGAGGCAGGTGCACCAAACAGATGGTCTCCAGTACACTCTGCTTCCTCCTCTCCTCCAAGGGCAGCCTGAGCCTCCGCTCCTGCATTTTAGGGAGAAGCTGGCCTTGCATTGCATCTACCGTGAGTTCCTATACAGGTGCGTACGTTCGTGTATTTATGAAACACGTATGATGAGCTGAGAACATGCTACTGCTGTGTGCATGCTGGAGCCTTCAGAGAGAGCAAAAACAGCGCAGCCCAGGGTAGAATGCTATAAGTGGCATCTCACACACAGAGTGAGAATTAAATCATGTGTATTGCATCTGGACATAGAGGGCCTGGAGTTGTATTCAAAGACTTGAGATTCACACAAGATTCTTGCCCGCCAGCTGAATTTCCACCAGCTTGTCCCATGTTTTCTAGTCATGGAGATGTCACTGGAAGCAACCTGGAAGAATTTAGAAACCTGGCTTGGGGCCCTGGTGTTACTATTTACTAGCTGAGTGACCTTGAACCAATTCCCCAATCTCCCTGATCATCGGTTGCTTTTTCTTCAGCAAGCATGACAGCACCTATCTTATAGCTTGTCAGAGGACGAAGATGATGCACGAGAGCAGAGGGGCTAAAAAGCAAGTTACTTCATCTCTCTGTGCTTCTCTGGCTCCACTTATAAAATCAGCATAAGAGAATCCCCATTAGGAAATTGCTGTGGAAATGAAATGAGATGATGATGCCTTCAGTACGTAATACACTTTAGTTATCCTAGGAAAGTATCCTGTGAATTGTAAGATGTTATATAAAAGTGAAATGCTGTTAACTGTTAAAGTTAAGCTCAGTCAAAAGGAGAGTCCTGGGATCAGAATCGTCCCCAGATGCTACACATCCAGGAGATTGGATAAAATAAGCCTTCAGGTTTCCGTGCTGTTCCAGAAGTTCACATAGATGGCTCTGCTTTGGTTGTAATGTCATAGACCTATCCAGCTGAACATAGGCTTCTTTTCAGACCCTCTCCTCTCTTCTTTCTTTTTAGATCGCTTCTCAGAGTGTAATTCCTTTAAGCATCTGTTCTAAAGTATTTATGTTAGTCCTGTGTGCGTAGAAAAAAAAAATGACACCAAGGTTTTCTGTCTTAGTCTGCTCATTCTTCCTATTCTTTAAAGTGGGAAGAATGATTTTTCCCATCCTTGAAATGTCACCTACTCAAAATGAGATAGCTCAGCACCAAAACAATTTGAAACCTGAAGGGTGATCTGGATAGGGAGGAGGTAATTACCAACATGAATTTGAAATTACAAAAAGAAGACTCAATATTTGTTTCTTTGGGTTTGAACCCATCACTGTTTATGAGTATTACTGAATTTCTGCCTCAGTAACCATTAGAAATTGACTGGTAGCCTATCTTTTGACCCATTTTTTAAGATGGTTCAATTCAGGTAAAAAAAAAAAAATCCGTTGGCGACTTTATCTTATTCATTCAAGTGACCCATTTTCAAAACAACCAATTTTTTTGTTGTTAGAATTCACTCAGTTTCTATTCATACAATAGCTTGTATGTGGAGACAAAACTTAGTATGTCAGTTGGTGGAAGAAAATGAGCCCGATTACAATATTAGCATTCTTCAAATCCAGACTTGTTCAGTCAATAGTAAGCAAGAGTGTGTGAAGAAGGTATTTAGCTTAAGTCTGCAGAAAGAAAATGACTACCCATGCTTTTAAATTATTGGCCTTATGATTTTTGAAATGCAAAGTAGAAGGAGGAGGAGGAAGAGATGAGAAGGAGAAGAAGAAGAATTTTGTTACAAAGTATGGACAGATGCAAGTGAGTGTCGGCTGAAAATTCCAGCTACAGTCATCCAAATAAAAATGCATGTCTGTGCCTGTTGCGTAGTTCGAACACAATGACCCAGGTTTTCACATTTTCTACTGAAGAGTGCTATTCTGACTTAGCTGTCCTGGAAACACCTGCTCTGTTGTGTAATATTGATGAACTTGAGTTTGGAGCTGCTAGCTCTATACTTCTCTCTGTGAATTATAGGACACGCATAAATGATTAAAACAAGGCAACCAGAAATCTGATCCTGCCAGGCCTCCTTGGGATCAAATTCATTTATCAGCCCACCAAGGTCACTGACCTTGATTGCCCAGAGCCTAGCTACTAAAATGATTAATTGATCTGTTCTCTCATTTCACTCATTTAATTTAAAGGGGGGGAGCGAAAAAGCGAAAATATTTTCAATGAATTGACCTGTAAGCAATCTTACTTCGCTTGCTGCATCCTCTAAAGTCTTTATTAATGATAATGAGAAGCATCAATACAGACTACAGCAGAGAGAAGAATAAACAAAGCAACCAAAGCTCTTCTTATACATCTTCCTCATATCAATTAACTTGTGATCCCAAGTTTAATCCTCTCTACAATTCTCTATACCATTCTATCTTCAAAAGGTGTGTAGGCATATGAATTGAAAGAATATACTGGAGGATATGAAGATCTAGTTTTATATCTGCAGAGGAAATAATTAAATAATTTTTAATATGTTTATTTTTATAATCAATGGATAACCTTAATTTGAGTAAAACATCATTTTTCTCAAAACTTCAAGGAAAAGTTGTCCATTAGAAGTTTCCTGAAAAAAAAAAAAAAGGAAATTTCCTACAAATGATATTGCCATCTTCTTCATGGAATGGTAAGCATAGAGAATATAATAAAAGCATATGTATAAACTAATTAATTTTCATTGTAGCAGCCAAATAATCAAAGAATTAATTTATTCTAACCATCTGGACAGCATCATACAATATTATAAAATGATTAAAATGGGTTCTACTCAAAGTATATTGGTAAATATTTAACCACTGCTTGGGGGATGGGAGCCCAGATTTGTTGTAAATACACCCACTGGGACTGATTTCAAGCTTTCATGTAAAGTCACTGAACACAGTTAGGAAGAAATGTAATATATAACTGTAATATAACACTGCATGGTATTTTCTTCATACAGAATCTGCAAGATTTAGCAGGTAAAAAGTCAGAACGCCCAGTTAAATCTGAGTTTCAGGTAAACAACAAATAATTGTTTTAGTATCAGTATTTCCATGTAATATTTGGGGCACAACTATACTAAGGGATTTTCCATTGTTTATCTGAAACTCACATTTAACTAGGCATCCTAGATCTTATCTGACAATCCTAATGTACACATCACAGACAGCAAGACCTCAGGTACATAAATAACAGTAAAATGTAATGATGAATTTTGAGTATTTATTACCTTTTTTTGAATATAATTTAAATAATCTGCTTTTTCATAATGACTGTATTTGACAACTCCATGCAAAATTCCTGAAAATTTAACAATCAGCTTTTTGCAAGTCAGCTTTAGCACACCTCTGATATTTTATGTAAGTGTAATACAGTTCACCAGAGTTAGACTTTGAAAACACAATGATACAGAGTTTAAAGTGTATCTCAGCTCATAATACTACGAAGATTTTAAAATAACTTATAGACATGGCTTCATTAAATTTTACGGGAAGTAAATTTCATTGCAACCAAACTCTCCCATACTCCCCACCACCCTCCAAGCCCCACCCCTGGGGAAATTTCTCTGTAGCAAGGAAGAGCGCATCTTCAGACTTCTTCCTTTCCATTTTTAGGGATTTGTGTGGTAGCAGGCCCTCTTTAGAATTGGGTGATCTTAATGACAAAGCTCTAACTTCAAAGCTTCTGCCATTTTTCTGTGGGACTGAAGTGGGGGACCTAGAGTAGAAGGTCCATCTGTTCCTGTGTTTAGCTGAACACTTTGATCAGATGATGGTAATGCAAAGATAAGCCTGGAATTTTGCTGGGGGTAAAGGGGAAAAATCTGCACTGATCCACAACAAAGTAATGGGGTTAGGAGTGTGTAGGCCTGCAGTTAGGGGAAAAACATGATGAAGATGAGCTCTACAGAACAGGTTACTGAGGAAGCCAAAACAACAGTTTATCTAATTTTGTTTGTTTTGTTCTTTCTTTTTATGCAGAGGACCACGTAATCACAGGCCCCTGATGCAGGTGCAGTGGGGGCACGGAAAGGGACCTGGCTGCTTCCATGTGGGCCTCTGGGGTGTCTGCAGCACCCCTATTACTTCCAACACACCCCTCTTGCCCTGGGTGCTACCAGGTCCTTGCTCAGCTTGGGGAGCCAACTGAGTGCAGCTTTTTTTTTTTTCAGGTGACAGCTCTGGACCCCATGAGGGTTACAAATCTGGAACACTTCACAAATTTGCCTGTCATCCTTCCGCAGGGGCCATGTTAATCTTCTTTGTATCATTCCAATGTTAGTATATGTACTGCCAAAGCGAGCACCAGTTTATCTAATTTTTAAAAATTAAATAGATACATACATACATGAAACAGATGTCCTTCACTTTAGTCAAACGTTATGCTCAAAGGGATTTTTAAAATCAAGTCATTTTTTTGGACATTTGGGGCATTCTTATTTCATGGTAAAAACTTACACGGTGAATGACCAATCACCCTGTATCTATATTATTTGTTATTAGACTAGGTTTCCTTTTAGGTTTTCTTTAAGTGAGGAACCCCCAATACAAATGCTTTTTTGTATTTATACATTCATATATGATCTAGTTTAATTTTCATTTAATTTAATTAACATTTGCATTAAATGTTAACTTCAGATGTCAGTGGAGAAGATAAAGGTAGACACTAACTGTAACATTAAAAACAGTCTGTATTTTATGTCTGAACACGTATCTGATATAGACATCTGCATGAAAAATTGCAAATTTGGGTATCAAAATCAGTAGCTATGTAGAAAGTTCTATTTTTCTCATTTCTAATATTAGGAAGTTATATGGCAAATAAGAATAGTTATTAAACATGTTTGCAGTCTCTTCTAGTAATTTGAATAGTAACACAGAGAAGTATTCCTACAGGGTCTTCATTGTTGTTTATAAACTTTTTTTGGTTTCCAAACTGAGGTTTGACTACACCAGAAATCTGTTATATTATTGATAATGATTGAGCTAGACAGAATTAAATCATTTCACTAGTATAACTGGGTCTTCTAATCACTTAATTAAACTGATATTGATTGGTTCAAAAGTGCATCCTAAAATTATTTTAAAGATTACATCATTTGTCAAATTCTCTATATTACCTAAGACACTCAGTGATGAAATTAATCCTCCTACATTTTACCATTCTAAAATGAAATTGAATGTATTTCCATTTTTTCTTAGTGATATTGAAGATGTACAAATCAAAAAAAGAGATGGTAAATTTGTCCCAAATAAAAATGTGAAACTAATCCAAAAGTTTAAACAAAATATTTCATAGATAGTATGGAATAAATAAAATACTAGAAATATAAGAGAAAGTGAAAAGAAATTATTATATCCAAAACTTTGTCTCATTTGTACATAATTGAGTATTATATTGTTGTTGTTGTTATTTGCTCTTATTAAAAAAGAAATTATTGTATTTGGGATTTTGTCTCATTCTTACATAATGCAGGCTTATTGTGGTTTCTATTGTTATTTGTTCCTATCAATTTTTACTTAAACCTACTGGAGAGGTTGTAGCATTTTTGATCACACAATAATGAAAAGGTCACCAAATGATACTGAGGATCTCAAGTTCACCAACCAGCTGGGTGACTTGGGCAAGTCACCTTGCCTCTCTGCATCTCAGTGGTCTTCCCTGGAGAATAAAAAATGGCAATATATATTCTCTAAGCTTCCTTTCCAAAATTACAAAATTTCTACTTAAAAATCCTGTGACTCTGCCCTCAAACATTAAAACGTAAGAGCAGGTACTTTAAATGACCCAACAACCTGTATGTGGTTAAGATGGTGAATAAGACTTCAGCAGCCCTTTTTCAGTTCGGTTTCACCAGATAAAAATCTCAATTTTTTTTTCTTTAATCAAAACTTGGTAAGAATTCAGAATAAATGTTAATGTAACAGAGTTCTTAGGAGGAAATGTTCCATATTTTGAAGAAACTTATTACAAATTCCATCTTAACACCAGAGCAATGGATTTGTTACCTAGTCACCAATGATAGAAATTACATACTTTACCAATTTGATTTAAAAATAATATGTCAACTTGGGGGCGCCTGCGTAGCTCAGTCAGTTAAGCGTTGGACTCTTGGTTTTGGCTCAGGTCATGATCTCAGAGTCCTGAGATAGAGTTTTGCATTGGGCTCTGCCTAGATGTGGAGTCTGCTTAAGATTCTCTCTCTCCCTCTCCCTCTGCTCCTCCTCCCACTTGAGAGCTCTCTCTCTCTCTCTCAAATAAGTAAATAAACAAATATTTAAGAGTCACAGACCTGTACCCCTGAAACAAATAATACATTATATGTTAATAATAAAAAATAAATCTTAAAAAAACATAAAATAAAAATAATATGTCAACTTAAAAATTTTCAAGAGGGGGTGTAGTTTTTCAAAATTATTTCAGCAAATACACTAAAAAAAAAAAAATGTGAAGACTGCTGCCCCAAACAGTCTTATTTTGTTCAGTGCTTTATTCCTAATCCCAAACATAATACTAAATCCTCAATAAACTGAGTAAATCCTCAATAAATCCTGAAGAAAAGTACTGGGAAACAAAGGGGACCTTGGTGAAATCTCCCAGATGAGTAAATCCTTGTTTATTCTTTGCCACCTGGTATACAAGCTGACCCTCAAGAGTTGGTAGCCATTTTGATATTCTATGAGTCTCTTGTGTTTGAGACGATATACTTTCCCACCATTTTGTTTACCCCTCCACACACACACACACACACAGAGACACTAATGAGGAAGAAAGTCCTTGACTAAGCATGTCATCCAGTCCTTTATCACAGTGTCCTCAAAGCTCTGTAGCCAAGGCATGGTGGTTTAGAAGTCTGGAACTCAGTCCTTTTTCCTCTAGCTGAAGAAAGGAAGAG
>NC_138376.1:103291571-103332066 GCF_054177405.1 Leptonychotes weddellii | reverse complement strand
TTTTTTTTTAATATTTTATTTATTTATTTATTTGACAGAGAGAGAGCACAAGCAGGGGCGGGGTGGAGAGGGAGAAGCAGGCTCCCTGCCGAGCAGGGAGCCCGATGTGGGACTCGATCCCAGGACCCCGGGATCACGACCTGAGCTGACGGCAGATGCTTAACCATCTGAGCCACCCAGGTGCCCTAAGATGTTTGTTTCTTAAGCCAGTATTCTTCCAGCTATAAATCCTCTAGAATTAAAGGTCATTTTTTTTCTGCTTTAAAAGTGCTGTCTTACTCAAGTCTAGGGAAGAAAAGGCAAAAAGCAAAGTCTTAATTCATGGATGAGCATCTTTAAAAAATTAATTTCCTCAATGCAGTGCATCTTTAGTAATAATAGCATGCGGCTTTATCCTTTAAAAAAAACCAAAAAAACAAATATTTCCCTAACAATTTTGCTTTTTGTAATTTGTCTGGCAGAAAAAAAAATCATGTGACTACATAAAGATGTTCAAAGATACACGCTGCAGAAAAAAAAAAAAAACAGAAAAATTGTGGAAAAAAGCTTAACAGTGGGGTATTGGATAAACACATTAAAGAACTTTTATAGATGGTATAATATGCAGTTATTTAAAAGGATAAGATAGGGCGCCTGGGTGGCTCAGTTGGTTAAGCATCTGCCTTCGGCTCAGGTTATGATCCCAGGGTCCTGGGATCAAGTCCCACGTCCAACTCCTTGCTCAGCAGAGAGTCTGCTTCTCCCTCTCCCTCTGCCTTCTCCCCCTGCTCGTGCTCTGTCTCTGTCTCACTCTCTCTGTAAAATAAATAAGTAAAATCTTAATAAAAATAAAAGAAGAATAAGATAGAACTATGTTTGCTGACATTAAAATATGTTAAAGTAATTAAAGAAACAAACAAATTGAAGAAGAGTGTAAATAATACAGCTCTATTTTTGTTAATAAATAAACATGCAAACATAGAAGTCTATGTGTACATAAAAACATGGAAGAATGAATACTAAGCCATTAATTATACTTACATTTGGGTAGTGGAATTGGAGTTAGCTTGGGAGAAAATTACAACTTTTATGTGTTCCTATATGTAAATCTTTACTGTGAACAAGTATCATTCTTGTAACTTAAAAATGCCCAAAATCACTCACAAAAAGCATAATAAAGTTAAAAATATAATTGTTGGAAAAAAGGAATACATTTATTATTCTTTATAGATTATTTTAACTAGAAAAGCCCAAGAATTAATTGAAAATTATTAAAATTAATAAGAGTTTAATAAAGTAGCTGTTTATAAGGTATATAATCCTCTAAAATATCTTACCAATCTTCTAATCATAACCAGCTAAAAAGTATAATGTACAAAGTGTAAATGATCAAGAATAATATTTTTGACTTTCTTTTTCCACTATCCATTCCATGGTTTCTTTGTCCCTATCCAGAACCTCATCTAGTTTTCTTTTCCTGGTTGAATGACCCAAACTCCATTCCTGAAGGGTTTGAATCCTCAGTGATCCTGACTTAATGTGAGCGCTATAATTTTCCATCGACTTTACTCTGGGACATGAGAGTACTAAAAGACAGCCCAGAGAATCCCCTAGCTTCCACATATAGGCCTTCAACTGTTAAGCAGTAACCCAATTTCCTCTTGGTAATTAGTATAAATCACCCTAGCCCTTGGACTAATTCTCTTCTTTTTCTTTTGGCTAAGTGGCATGAGGATTCCAAATTGGCCAGGTGGCAATCTTATGTTCCAATTCAACACAACTATTATTGTAGTCCCAGTAGACTATTCTTCCCTTGGAAAGCAAGACCCCCAAACCAGCAGATCTTTAAAGTACAGGGATAAGAAGCAAAAATTCTGCAAGTAGATTATAAACCGAAAAATAGTAAGTTATTAATTAGCCCAAGTGTTAAGTGAACAAACAGAATAAAAGATATATACATTCTAAGTGATACACTAGAGAAAAAAAATTGGAACCATGCAATGAGATCAGGATATTATAATAAAAGGATATTCAAAGAATAATCAGAAAAGAGATCTTGGAAATTAAAAATAAAATAGAAGAAAAAATTTTAATTTACTAGAAGAGGATGAAGATAAAGGTACTGGGAATCTCGCAAAAAGCAAAACAAGAAAATTAAAAGTCAGAAAATAAAAGAGAAAAGATAATAAAATTAGAGGACCAGTCCAAAAGTCCATCATCCAATTGATAAAATTCCAGAAAAAAAGAGATAGAGAGAGAAAGGGAAACAATGGAAAATATTTAACAAAATATTTTTTTTTAATTTCCAGAATTAAAGAATGTGAGTTTCTTAACTGAAATGGCCCACTGAATGCCCTTTACAGTAAAAGAAAATAGATCCACCCCAAAGTTCATCATCAATTATTGCAGAAATTTGAAACAAAGAAAAGATCCTAGAAGCTTCCAGAGGGAGAGAAAAAGTCACATACAAAAGATGAGGTAAAACAATTTCACTAGCAACACTCAAAGTTATAAGCAACTAGAGAAGTGCTTTCAAGATGGTAAAGGAAAATTATTTAATCCAGAACTAAATATCCAGCCAAACTATCAGTTAAGTGCAAGGATAAAACAAAGATATTTTCAGGCATATAAGATTTTGAAATTTACCTCCCATGCACCTTCTTCTGGAAGCTTGTGGAAGCTTCTGGAAGCTGTGTTTCATCAACAAAAGAAGGAATGGGATTCAATAAAAGACAGGTGATAAGAATGTCCAGGATGTGGCTCTAACAGCAAGTGGGGATGGCAACCAATCTATATTGGAATAGTTAAGAATACTCTAGAACAGACTTTTCCATTAAAGTAAAACTGATAGACAATTTGGCATGGCTGAATAACTTGAGAGATTTTAACAATGACAGGGAATCTATGGTTTAATTAGAAATAGCACATGAAAAATTAAGCACATTTATGAACTTGAAGGGAACAGAAAGTAGTGTAGGAAAAAAAACCAGTAATACCTAACAAATTATATAATTTCCAAAAGATAAGATTAAGCATTGCACATTTAAAAAGTATTGAGAAGATAAAATAGTAAGGCATTTTTGTACATAAGGAAAAGATGATTAATTTAGATTTTTAGATCTAATAAAAAAGAGATGGTACAGCATGATTTCAAAGAAAAAAAACGCTACTCCTTCAAGTAGTTAAACCAGTGGACTCCAAACCTATCACCCTAACTGCTTCCTGATTGAAATGAGAGAGGTCACAAATGGAACCCCTGGTTGAGTGGATCAATCAGGCTTTGACAGGAAGCAAGCAGCAGACTCCAGGAAGGTTTAGAGAAGGGCTTATATATGAGGTATAGGCAGGTATAGGGAAAACATAAAGAAGAATGAGATGCCCCTGGGCTAGTAAGAGCAGGTGTTACAACATGTACACATAAAGAAACAAGAGGAGGAAGCTAAACCCAGTGGGAAAGAGTGTCGAAAATGTCACCTTGAGACGGGTGTGACCTTTGGCCTTTGGTGGCAATTATGCAGCCAGCTCCAAGGCAACTCTACAGGAGGAAGCAGGGAAATATAGGACCTGACCTCACTGTGCTCCTTCGCTCTGACCCCCTGCAGGGACTCCTCTTGGGATAAATCCAGTTGGGAACCAGAGGTGAAATGAACCTGTTAAAGGCGTGTACATGGGTCTGCCTCTGAGGCAGAGAACTAGGCACAGAAGGGCGAAGAGCGGTTGCAGGTAGGGACGGAAGGCATCTGGCTCAGTGAACAGGGAGCACGCTATTCCACATGGTTGCTTTGATCCCACTTGGTACAGCTAATTGCCACATTAAGGCAATATTTCATCCCTATGAAAAATTATACACTTCATTTTAGTGTGTTTCAAATATGAGGCCAAATAATAAGAAGAAGAATGATAATGATAATGAATCAAACTTTCTCAACAAACGCTTGAGTGAAGCATTCTTTGGACACATTCTGATCCATTTGAAAATAAAGAAAAATATTTATGAAGATAATTAATTCATTGCATTTTGCATGTGACCATAGGCAGAGAGGATAATGCAATGGAGGGAAGGGCCGTGACCAAAAGAAATTTTGGAAATGCATTTGAAGGGCCAGCATTAATATCATTTGAGGGGAGGGGTGATTATTTGATTTCTTTTTTGCAATGGGATTGAATAGATGGAAGAAACACTCAGGATATGGGGCAGATAATCCTTATAAAATTACCTGCAATGGAAAAATGTGTTTCCTGATTCTGAAACACAACGGAGATCTGATCCTAGCTTTAAAAATGTATCTCATCCACAAGTCTGTTACCATACATCAATGTCCTTCGCCAAGGATTCATTGATCACACACTCAATGCCAGGCACCATTCTAGGGGCTGTTGATGCCACAATCTATAAAATAACATTGCCGCAGCCCTCGTGAAAGCTTTGTTCAGACAAATCTTGTGCAGAAGTCCATTATACTTACATAGAAGATAGAAGATGAATGATTGTAAGAGCAGAGGTGCTCTAGTTTAATTAGGTGCAGGGAGCTTGGAGCCCTCTGTGCTTCCCCGTTCTTTCTGTTGTTTGGATCCTAGTATATCAGTATAAAGCTACTATCCTTGTAAGCTTCAGAGTATTAGCATCTCAGGGGTAAGGAATAGCAGTATCTACTGGAAGGATTAGGCTCAAGGAAATCCCAGAAAGATGTTTGCCCATAATTGTCACTCAAAACTTTTAGAGAACTATTTACATTATTAAGTTTTAGAATACTCTTGTTTTATGATCCATTCATTCATTCAATAAATGAGTGCCTTCTGTTTGCAAAGCACTGAGAATCTATGTTGAAAAGACAAAAGTTCCTGACCTTTTGTGATGTCCATTCTTGCCAGGAAGATAGATTTTAAACACTTAATTACATAATTGGTTATTTAATTACAGCTGTGGGTTAAAAAGCTAACATCATATGTTCCAAGCCAAAAGCTCTTCCTTGTTCCTTGTTTAGACAGAATCCATTTAGAACACAAATACATGCTTTCTCTGAGTGTGTGTGTGTGTGTGTGTGTGTGTGTAAAGTTTGATATTATTCAGGCTCACTTATTCTGGGAATAATTTAAAATTTTTTTAAAGATTTTATTTATTTATTTATTTGACAGAGAGAGAGAGAGAATGAGCACAAGCAGGGGGAGTGGCAGGCAGAGGGAGAGGGAGAAGCAGGCTCCCCGCTGAGCAAGGAGCCTGACGCGGGGCTCGATCCCAGGACCCTGAGATCATGACCTGAGCCAGAGGCAGACGCTTAACCAACTGAGCCACCCAGGAGCCCCTGGGAATAATTTAAACTTTTAATGAAAGGGTGTAAATTAAATGAAATGTCCCCAGACCTCAGATTTACTTTTAGGAGTAACAGTCAGAATGTAATTAAAAAAAGAAAAAAAATCATACTTGTGATGGGTGCCACGAAGGGAAAGTACAGGATGTTTTGAGAGTGTGGGGCTGGGATGGCCTCCTTGAGGAAGTGACATTGGTAGAGATTACCGTTTGGTTGATGGGAATTAATTAGTCCAGGGATTGTAAACTCAAATTCTTTTGTGGGGTGAGGGGCAGACAGGTAACACAAATGTGTGCATCTGGCAGGGGATAAGACTGAAAGAAATATTAAGGCCCAAGGTAGACTGGAGGAAGTCTACTGGCCTTAAGGCATTCAAATTCAAACTTTAAAAATGTATTTTGTTTGGGCCGGCCAAACAAAAGAGGTCTGCAGCCAAAGACAGCAGAAGAGCTGGCACTCTTCTCCTGCCCTGACAATTCAGGCAGGGGGAGCAGCAGGTGCAAGAGCCCTGAGGCAGGAGGCAGCCATCTGTTTTGATGAGCTGAAAGAGCAATGGTGGTGGAGGGCAGAAGCCAAAGGACAGAGAGGCTCCGAGGGGCAGGTGGGAGGAGGAGAGCCACAACACTCAGCCTCATCTGCAGGTGGGGGCTGAGGTCTTTGCTCCGAGTATCCTTGGAGGCATTGAAGGGTTTTAAGCAGAGAAGTGAATGAATTAGACTTGCATTTTTCAAAGCTCATGGGCAGCAGTGTAGGAAAGAATTAAAAACAGACAGTTAGCAAGCTGCTGTGGTGGTTCCCCATTTTTCCTTTGGATTTTTTTAAACCACATTGTTTAAATAACTGTTCGTGTTCATGCAGTCTTACCCTGGTATTCCTCACTCTAGACAACCAAGCTGGACACTTCCTTCTTGGTCGTGACGGTGACAAAGAAATTACAGGTATCTGTGCCGTGGAATGTAAAGCCTGAAATGAAAACCTCACAGCCCATACATAGAATCATCTATCTGCTGGCAGATGTGGCCTTTCGATCACTTTCCCAAAACCCTTATGGGTAATACGGTCTCTAACCCCCAGAAATTCACATGACTGGGGAGAGAGATCCTTAAGCCAGTAAATATTAAAAACCCTGTGGTGCCAACAATGCGAACGTTAAATCCCAGGTATTATGGGAGCACCAAGAACATAACCTGCCCCACGTGGAAAATCAGATGGGGCTTCACCTGCATATCTAAAACTTATTGCTGGATTTATCATTTGGTTCAGTATTTAAAAAGTAATTCTTATTTAGAGATTCTCTCATGTAGACTTTTGTCAGGTAACAGACATAAATGAATACAATTATATGACTTGTGTGAATAAATAACTCGTGACATTGGTTGGCCCACTCTCTTGGTGGCCCCACTCTTGGTTCTCAAAGACCAAGGAGAAGGGAAGTGCTGTAAGTCAGCAAGTCTCCATGATGTTTATTGCAAGGTGCAAACTTGAAGATAGGAAAAAATTGAGTAAGCCAGACACATTTGCTTCTCCTTTTAAAAAACGGAAATGACAAACTCTTGCAACTTTCACACACAGCCCAACATGATGTATTTATATTTTTGTTGTTATTGTACAAGACAAATGGAGTGAGCATCTGATGTTAGAATTAATGCACTTTTTCCCCAACTTATATGTTTATTGGCATATTTAGGCTCAAAATAATTTCTTTCCTCTTTCTCTGCTTATGACTTGTATAAAACATGGTCATATGACATTAAAGTTACAAATAAAACACTGGGATTAAATGTCATTCCCTTAGTAAAAATGGTCTCCCTTGATGTAGTAATCATTCCTTGTATGATGTTTCTAAATCTAGATTCCAAACTCTCTAGGCTTGTATTAAGGTTTCACACTATAGTTATTTTGTCCTTAGATAATTGACACAAAATCTTGCGGTGTTGGAAAACAGCGCATGCAAGGGTCATTTATTTCTGCTTATGATTGAGGGAAGGGGTCTATGCTGCAATCTCTGGGGAAGAGGAAGACTTACAGTGTTCTGCAGAGTGAATGGAGGACATGGAAGTTTCTTTAACACAAGCATTTGCCTCTATGTTCCCATGAATAAGAGTGAAGCATAGCTGTGGGACAGCAGATCAGTCCAGAAGTCAATCAGGCACAGTTGGCATCATCATGCTGATTAATTGATTTTTCAGGATGTTGATCTAATATCTTTATTGCTCAATGAATTTTATTCAAGAGTATTCATGAATAAATGCCTCAAAAGCATCTTTCAATTGGTATTTCTTCCCACATGGCTATCATATGTCTCTTAAACAAAAGGCAAACTTTGAGAAGAGCTGACTAAGATGAAAGTTCTCCTTTCCACTCTTAGAAGCCTGTATATTTAATATGGCAAACACATCATGAGGAAAGCAAATGGTAGAGTGGAAGGAACCAGAAGCACTAGCTTTGAATCCCACACTTACCTGCTATTCATGAGTCCTAGCCAGCAGCTACGGTTGGGTGACAGGAGAATGAGACAAGAAGCTTTCCCCCAGTTAGATCTGGACAGATGCTAGAGTCACACTCCAGTGGACTAAGGTTGAGAGCAGAGCTGCAGGCCCGTGGGGGCACCCAGACTAGTGTATATTCAAATGGCAGCTGTAGGGGAGAGGAGAGTATTGTTGGGATAGAAGTTTAAGTTCACAGTGTGACTCAGGCAGCCAGGTATTAACAGCTCAGCCCACGCACACCAGGTCCTACCTGGGGAGGACAGAGGCTGCCAGGGTATTCTCTGCCCTGAAAGGACTTGAATCAGTGTCTCTCTGAACTTAGGTATCTATGGTAGGTATCTACCAGTAAAGTTCAAATTCCTTAGCTTGACACCAAAGTACTCTGGAGATCTCATGCTAGTAGTACTTACTCCTCCCACCTTCAGATGTGTGCTCCATCTACATCATAGCTAGACAGCGAGTTTATGGGTCCAGAAAGTACTCAGCACTTTTCCAGGGCCATTTCCTTGCTCACACTGCTCCTACTACCTGGGGTACCCCACCTACCCCCACCCATCATTACTTGTCCAAACCCTCAGCTCCTTCAGAGCCCAGGGCAAAAAGCATCCCCTCCTGGGAAGACTCTCAGACAAGATCTTACTGTCCTCAGAAATCTCACTGCACTTCCTTTGTATTTCACATTTGCCACTTTGTATTTTGCATTAGTTATTTGTATCTGTGGCTGACTCTCCTTTACGGGACCAGAAGCCCCTGGGAGAGTGGTCAAGTCCTCATGCATTTTTGTATTAACCACAGTACCCGGGCTCAGTGCCTTCAATAAAGTGGTTGCCCAATAAATGCCTATTGAGTTGGTCACTGGCTATATTGCTGCCTTGCCTGTTCTACTGAGAGTGAATAAGTAACCATAATTTAATGGCTCATATTGGAGAAGAAGAACAAGAGTGGAGAAGGCAAACCATTATACTGCAAAGCATAAACAATGACACCTGCGTGTGTGTTTTTAAACTGATACAAAAACATATTTCCAAATAATATTGCTCCTACAGGTAACAATAGACCTATTTATTATTAACTGCCACACAGATTTTCTGTAAACTTCAAAGGAATAAAAGGAATGAGGTGAATAGAGGGCTTGAGGTTAGGAATTTCAGACTTCCCCTGGGAGTGGGTGTGCAGAGAAACAAGAAAGCCGGAGTCCCTCCTGCAGTGGAAGTGTGTCCCTATGAGTGTACACGGATGCATTGTTTCATGACTTTAGACATTCCTGCTTCACTGAGAGCAAAGGAGGGAGAGATTACAGGAGGGGGTGCCTACTTCACCCCCTCCATGGGCCACAACCAGGACTGTTCCCTCTCTTCCTCTCTCGGTTTCCTTTACAGCACAGGATGCTCTGCCATGAATCCTACCTTCAATGGAGAGGAAAGCAAAGGGGCGTTGAGATGTAGGTCAGGAGAAATTCACCCTGTCAGTCAAGCTAATCATGAGGTCTAACTGGTTGGTTTCATTGATCTGGGTTTTGTGATTGGGATAAAGTACCTTGTATGACTGTGCAAGACTGATTTTCATTCTGGAAATGAACCCATTTTCCTCACCTGTTGTGTTGTCAAAGTTCCCATGGCTCTTGCCCTCAGGAGGGGTTGGGTGCCCTTGAGAGGTTGTGAAAGTCGGGCTGGCTCCCATAGCTACCGAGACAACCAGAAGCTCAGAAAGTGGAGCCTTCACGCTCCTGCCAGAGGGAGCACCAGGACAGTGCTCAAGCTTTTCAAGTCCCTCCACGTGCTCACATTCTATGACCCAACTACCACCCCGATGGAAGAGATTGCCTTTGCAACAGTCTAGGTCACTTGACCCTGGCTCACATGAGGAGAGAGTAGGGCCTTGGAGAAGCAAACAGATCTTCATTATTTCATATGAGGAAAATGTTGCCTATTGAGTAAAGGCCAGGGATTCAAAACATAAATGGAATCACAGGCAATTTAAATGAGATAATCGAAAGTATAAGTTTAATTCAATTAAGTTAATCAAATCCCATGCATTTTCATTTTAAAACTCCATTTTCATTAAATCCAGTTACTCCCCTCTATGACTTCAGCTTTAAATGAATGTCAGCAATGATTACAATGAATCCCTCCCTCCTGCCCTCCTCACCGCCCCCCACCCCCGCTGGCTTTCAAGGTAAAGATGCAGGTGTTTGCAGCTACCAAATGCAAGTGCCTCCCAATCAACATAGGGGCAGACACTAGCTAAGGACACCATCTAAATGAATGCACTTGAAAATACTGAGTTTCCTAGGGAGGAGTTAAGATGGCAGAGAAGTAGGGGGACCCTACATTTGTCTTGTCCCTCGAATACAACAAAAATACTGAGTTTCTTTTGTTCTTTCTGCCCTCTTGCTCATCTTGCCCCCTTGCCCTCCAGAAAAAGATTTACATACGTGTGTTCCTCAGACTTTCCAAGGGATTAGCAATTTAGCTCTCATAATTTCTTCACATTTATCTTTCACCAACATCAGAAGCTAACAATTCAACTCCTAAAACTCATTCCATCGAATTGACTGATGCAACATTAGGGAGAAAGGACATACTACTGCCCCCTCTCAGCTGTCTGGGCGGGTGTCCAATCTCCTCCCCATCAAAGGGAACCTGGTGGGATTATTCTCTCAGGCGGTCACTGTCCTCTGAGGCCAAATCAGCCTTTCCCTTCCCTGCTATTGCTCTCATGGACGTTATTCACCTTCTTATGAAAGGAGATCAGCATCTGTGGCTAGACGGAAGTGCTTCAGCTAGCTCTGTGGGCATAGGTCTGCTTCAGATCAAAGTCCCCACAATCAATCAAGTGCAACCTAACCACAAAAACATCGCAGTGGATTTTGTTACACTTGTTGGACTTGATGAGACTAAATTCTCTACGGCTTTGAGGTTAGGAGTTCTATGGACAAATTGAGAAAACAAGCTTTCACTAGCAATCTTACCAACTGAATATCTTGTTGAATTCTGTTTTCAAAACAGTATACAAATATGAATTTGGGGATTGTTGCTACTACTTCACCATTGTGTGATGGGAGATCTTCTGTCTGTCTTTTTGGAGTATTGAGTCCTAGAATTCCACTCCAGTCACTTAAATGGTGAAATACAGTCAAATTCCCAGAAAAACCTCAAACCAAGACCAATGCCTCCATAAATGACTGACCTGTTAGGATTTGTCAAATCAAAAGCTTTGTTGTCATTGGTGGTGGTTGATTTTAATACAACTGACTCTTTGTAAATGTTGTATCATAAAACTAGCAGTGATTCTTAACTCTGGCTACACTTAGAATCAGCTGGAAGCTTTGGAACATGTGATGCTAAGGTTTTGAATGAGATGCTAAGGCCCTACCCAAGACCAATTGAATCAAACTCTCTCTGGTAACAGGGCCCGGGTGTTGGAATTTCTCACAGCTCTCTGGATGACTCTAATATGCAGCAAGAGATGAAAATCACCAAGCTATAGCCTGAAATGCAAATTTAAGAGGTAGAAAACAGAAAAAAAAGAACTAATCTTTTAATTAACTAAACTCTTAATCATCTTAATTAACTCAACTCTATCGTAGGCACTTCAAATAAAATCCTAGATGTCCAAGTCCCCTAATTGCTGTTTGGGGGACAAAAAGAGAGCCAAAGAATTTTATTTGTGCTGACTGTATGATGTAAAACAGTAGGCCTTCATTCCAAGGGATCTCTTCAGATAGCTTTTCTGAAGACTTGATGACAGGAAAACAGTGGAGATCCCTGACTCAAGGTGGTTCCAGGAGCAAGGCTGCCCTGCTCCCTCATCTACACGCATGGGACGTAGGAGTGTCTGGGTCTATGTTCCCAGTAAAGTCCTTCACTGATTCACAGGGAAGAAACAGGCCATCCCTTAGCCCTGCAGAAGTAAATACTTCATTAATTTTTTATTTTTTTATTTTAGAGAAAGGGAGCATGAGCAGGGGGAGGGGCAGAGGGAGAGAGAGAATCTCAAGCAGACTCCCCACTGAGTGCAGAGCCTGACACAGGGATCGATCTCACGACCGTAAGATCATGACCTGAGCTGAAATCAAGGCTGAGACACTCAACCAACTGAGCCTCCCAGGTGCCCAGGAGTAAATACTTTAAAGAGATAAGTGAAGTCTTCCATACCTAGAAGACAATATTCTTTTATCCGCTGTCCTCCTTCCATTGTTCAAGAGAGCTCCATTAATCAGCAGGAATTGGAACTCTCTAGAAGTGACTAAGGCCTTCCCTTAACCTAAGATGACTCCACTTTCGGAAGCTCCACTGTGGCCAGCGGGGCTATGGTCCCAAATGATTTCTGTTTCCAGGAAAGGATTGAATCATGCCCACAGGATTTAGCTGAGGAGTTACTATTATTTTATATTTCCAGAGACTTCTCTGTAAAGTTGATTTCATTCATCACCATAACTGTAAACATCGATTTTCAGAAATGATAGGATATCTGAAGGTTAACAAACATTTGCAGTACATATGTCTAATGTCTCATTGTTCTGGCGTTGTTTTGAGTAACTCAAGCTTCACTGTATACTGCTGCCAGAGAGGAAATGGTCCCTATTGAGGCCCAAAGTCCAGAAGGTGGTGGCTCTCAGACTCTAGGGCACTTCAAAATCACCTCTTGAATTTGAATTTTAAAGACATACCCCAGGTGCCTTGAATTAGTAGACAGTCCTCAGACCCCAGAGGTAAGAGATGACTACAGGGACCCTCTTTGTGTGTTTTCAGCACAAGGACAATGACTACAGTATCAGTTACATCTGACAATGGTCTCCTGAAAATAAATAGGATTCTTTTAGTCCGGACCTTATTATTAATGTTTACAATATGAATAAGATTCTGAGGCCTTACAGCCCAGCTTAAGTCTCTAAAGGAAACAGTAAGAAAACCATCATCTTCAACTGAAGGATACCTACGAGGCCCTTCCATCACAACTGAAAATTCCTATCTCTGCTCCAACTCCCCACCTTCCCCCAATCAAGTATTCCCCATCAGCCTCCTTGGCTACATGATAGGGAAGTGTAGCAATATCTGGTGTTGTTAACATTTGGATCTTGATCTTTATGTTTGGATCTATTTTGTAATCTGCATTTTAAAAACCTGTGTCTATACATAACCCAGTTTAACTTAATGAAAATTATTATTATTGCTGCTGTTGTCGTGATTGACTTCAATGTCGATTTTATGGAGAAAAGAGGCACCCAGCTTTGGTTGGCTGGCACATAAGGAAGCTAAAATAGAAGTATTTGTGGATTGTCTATTTGTCAAATAAGGGATTTGACTAAATGTTTCACCTGGCAGGTGAAGGTTCTCAATTGAGACGAGGGACTGCAGAGGAAGTTTAGTGCTCAATTGTGGGAAAGGTCAGAGGGGTAAAGAAACAAATGGTGGTGGTGAAGAAAGTGTTTATAAAGGAAGCAGTTATCTGTGAAGTAGATAGACTTCAACAGAGTGCAAGGGTGTCCCCAGAAAAACCTCAAACCAAGAAGGCTGCTTTTCATAATGGAGAAGGAGGGAATAGAATGGGGTCCATGAAAGCCAACCATGGGTCACTTGCAGGACAGGAGGAAGATGGCCTCCTTCAATACATCCCTGGGCTGGGGGAAGTAGGTTTGGAGAGATAGAGAAATAGAGACAGAGACAGAGATAGAGATATGAGAGAAGAGAGAGAAAGTGAGAGAGAGAGAGAGAGGTAAGGATGATACATAAAACAAGGCTTCCAGGGGCGCCTGGGTGGCTCAGTCGGTTGAGCAGCCAACTCTTGGTTTTGGCTCAGATCATGATCTCTGGGTGGTGAGATCAAGTCCTGTATCAGGCTCCAAGATCAGCAGGGAGTCTGCTTGAGGATTCTCTTTCCCTCTCCATCTGCCCCTCCCCCAGGTCACATGCTCTCTCTCTCTCTCTCTCAAATAAATAAATCTTTAAAAAAAAGATACAAACAAAAGAAAAAAACAAGGCTTCCAAAGAGAGATAGCTGTATTTATTGTGAGCTCTTACCACAGGCACTAACAGTCACATGAGGCCAGAACTAGCGCAACCTGCACTTTAAGATAAAGCACAGAAAGGTTAAATACCTTGCCCAAAGTGCTACTAAAGCTAAAATTCTAATAAACCAGGCAGTCTGACTCCAGAAACTGCAGAGTTAACTCCTCTGCTTTAGAACTGGGGAAAAAAAAAAATAGTTCACAGAGTAGGAATGCCCTATCTTATGTACATCTTTATTGACCCCTCCTATCAAACTTATAATCATACCTAGGACACAAACAGAGAAAATTTTAAAATTAGAAATAGGCTAGTTTTTGGGCGCCTGGGTGGCTCAGTTGGTTAAGCGACTGCCTTCGGCTCAGGTCATGATCCTGGAGTCCCAGGATCGAGTCCCGCATCGGGCTCCCTGCTCAGCAGGGAGTCTGCTTCTCCCTCTGACCCTAACCCCTCTCATGTGCTCTCTCTCATTCTCTGTCTTAAATAAATAAATAAAATCTTTAAAAAAAAAAAAAAGAAATAGGCTAGTTTTTAAAATATGTAGACTGGGATTTGACAGGCTATTAGTTTATTAATTAAACACAAAGTAAAACAAGATAAGAGGGCTGCTTACCATATCCCAGTTAATTAAAAAAGAGAATAGATACCCAAACTTAAAAGGATGGTGCTCTGTTTACCCAGCCATCACCAGGAGAGTTAAAATCCCTCTATTTCTGAATGTCCTTATATTACCACAGACGGTACTAACAGATCTTGCTCTTTCACTCTAAATAAGTTATCTGTGGGGAGTTGATTTATGTGATTTTTCTCCTTACCATTTTATTCTAGAAGTTTTCAAACATACCGCAAAGTTGACAGAATTTTCCAGTGAGCCTTCGGGACACTTGGCACCTTGATTTTCAGGTGTCCACTGGTGCTGGGTTATCCAGCATATATGTTAGGAACAGCATTCTTGACTGGTCTTCAGCTTCCTGTTTGAGTCATCTCCCACTGCCCAGCATGATGCCTGTTATTAGTGGAGTCATTTGGAGAGACGCTGATCCTCTACTATGCCTGAGGCAGGGTAAGTGATGAGCAACTAATCAAGGGAAGATTCCAAAGTAGCAAAACACAGGGTCTTTGTATGGTGTGCATGTTGTTACTGGTAAACTCTATACATACTTACGATCAACAATCACCTGGTGGTAAAAGTTTTGAAAAGCTATCAAGATATCAAGTATATCAAGCTAAGATTTCTTAGAATTCTTTTTCTCCCTTAATTTCACTCTTCCTTTGCTTTTCACCCATACTGGGTAATAGAATGGGAGGAAACTCACAGGGTGCATAAAGGGACGTTTACTCTCACATGGACTAGCTAAAGAATCCCCGTTGCACTTAAACTTCTACTCCAACTATACTTGCCCTTGTAGCAACCATTTGAGCTTGGAGGCCAAGTTCAAATTTATAGGCATCTCAGTCTTCTTCTCTTTAGAGAGCCGACATCATCAACCTCACTAAAATACGTAGACATATTTCAAGGATTACACACACCCTGACCCACAGCTGTGAGACCCATTGCCTGCCTTTCAATGCAATTATTGGCTAAATATAAATAAAGATTTTTAAGGGTTGAAAGATTTTAAGGGTCTCCCCCCAAAAAGATGTGTTGAAGTCCTAATTCCCAGTAGCTCAGAATGTGCCGTATTTGGAAACAGGGTCTTTATAGATTTAAACAAGTTAAGATGAGATCCTTAGAGTGGGCCCTAATCCAACAAAACCTGTGTCCTTATAAAAGGGGGACATTTGGACGTAAGGACAGACACAAACTTTGGGAAAATGTCAAGTGAAGAAGAAGACAGAGATGAGTGATTTATCAGCAAACCTCTAGAAGCTCAGGGAGAGGATAGAACAGATTCTCCTTCACAGCCTTCAGAGGAACCAACCCTGACAACTCCTTGATCTCAGACTTCTAGCCTCCAGAATTGTGAGACAATAAATTTCTCTTGTTTAAGCCACCCAATCTGTGGTATTTTGTTACAACAGATTAAGACAGGGGTATTGGCAGGGACTCAGAGACCACCGCCTTTGAGAATATCCTACACAACACTAGAAGCAGTGGTGAGAAAAAAAATCAATTCATGAAAATCAATTGCACAAATTTCCTTCCAACTGATGTACCAGCATTCTGAAGAGCTCCTTTAAAATGTTAAAAAATATATATTCTAGAGAATTTTAGAGACCATACCTGCTGTTAACTCCTTTGGCCTTGAAATGTGGCTTATTTCAGTTTTATTGGAACATGTGAATGTGCAATGTTTTTCACGAGGATAAAAAAGTAAGTCTCACAGAATACAGATGTGTGATGGGTAAATATATTTGGGTATGCAATTCTTCATTCTCCCATTTTAGCCTGGCAACATCACTCTTCCTTTCTTCTTACAGCATATGCTTAGGATTATGTGGGAAGTAAGAGGCTAGATATTTTTTAATAGATAATTCTTCCCCCAAAACTTTTGGAGGACAGTAGAATTTAATTACCAGTTTTTCCCTACCCTCAAGCTTAGAAATCAAGTGAAAGAGAACGATACCAACAGCCAGTTCTTCATAACTGGAAGGCCTCATGGGTTTTACTTATTGCCAATCATTTCACAGCAATCACAGTCCTTTTAGGATGGCCCAGATACTTTGGGTTCTTTCTTCATTCCTTTCACCAAAACTGTAATTGTTGTTCAGTCTCCGTCCTCGTAATTCCTATGTGCCCAGGCCTCAAATACTGGAATTTCATTCAAAATCATTCGGCTTATGAAACAGAAAGTGGTCTTCCTCCTTGGGGCACCCTAGGATGACTGGAGTTTGACTGTGGCCCAACCAGCTGCAAAGTAGGTCACTGCAGGCTGCCATGACTATGAGGACACGCTCAAGGGAGGTCAGGGCTTCTGGTCCTCAGAGCCAGGACTGCATCACATACACACAGAGAGCCCTTTATCCCTAAATGTTACATAGACTGGGTCAAAATTCACTGATCTTCTGTGACTTTTCTACAACAGTGAAGATAATTCTAGTAATTCTTTTCTTTTATGTCTTTTTTTTTATTGGATATAGAAGTATATTCCATTTGTGTATGTACATGTATACATATATAGTCTATCTAAAAATAAAGATACATTCAACATTTTGCTTTTCATTGCCATATGATTATCATCAATAGATTAATGTATCTTTATTAAGCCATGGATCCAGCACAGGACAAGTACTATGAGGGCTGTAACAGAAGAGTAAGGAATGGTGTCTGCCCTAAAGGTAGATTTGTGTTAATTGAATAAACAAAACTACCTCTCCTCTCACACCTGAAGTACAATTATTTTCAAAACCTATGGTGAGTACTGTATAGAAGTATTTAGCTCCAAGTATAATATGAGCCCAACGAAAGAGGTTGGCTTGACTTCAACAGCCAGTACAAATTCCATCAAGGACATCAGATATGAGCTGCCCCAAAAGAGAAAATGACAAGAAGGCTGAGGGACAGGGTCTGACATATTATATTATGCAGAACACAGAACACAGAAACAAAGCCATGGAGATGAGACTGAGCATGATCTGTGTTGGGATAATTGACATGTCTCATCCAAGAAGGTTGCAAATTTGAGTGATGGTACATCACAGACAGATGTGTTTTCTGTCTTTCTTTTATTCTTTAGTTTTCTTCTTTCCTTCAACAAATACTGATTGGAAGCCTATTAGGTGCCTGGTATTCCTCAGGTACCAGGGACGAGGGACAATATCTACTGATATGCAGCCTACATTCTAGCCTGATAGATAAAATGGGAGGCTGGTAACAAAAAAGAAGGGTGGAAGGAAAGTGGAACAAAGCCTTGAAATTTTGAAGAAATTAAGAGGGAGAAATTACCTGGAATTGGCAATAAGGATTAAGAACAGCTACTGCATTTTCAGGCCCAGGGGTCAGTGGGGTATGGGAGAAACTGCCCCACTTGAGAAGCAGGCACAAAATCAATGTCCTGAGGGGAATGCAAAGATTCAGTTAGGTCTAGAAGATGAAGTGCACATCCTGAAAAGAGGTCAAAGACACAAGGTATATTGCTGATGACAAACAGTGATTTATAAAGCACCAGGTAGAAGTGTTTGGAGACAAGAAAGGGTAAGAAGTTGGATCAAACTCACTGCCTTGGACCAAATAGGAAAAGAAAAGTGTGTGTGTGTGTGTGTGTGTGCATTCACTAGTCGTTCCAAGTTGGTTAAGATAAAGGAAATCTCATTTGCTATACAGTTGTATTCTTTAGATGCATCTTCTGCTTTTCTGCAGAAGGATTAGCTCTCCTTTAAGATGGTGCACATCTCCCTTCATCATTCACCACCATCCTTTCATCATTCACCTTCCTCCATACCTTATCTGCCAGCAGTAAAGGCCCCGTTTTGAATTCCTTCCACTCTGCTAGGACAAAATTCTCTCTCCTTTTTGGGAAACCCTTCAGACTCTGGAAGCTTTCCTGTATACATTAAAACACACACACACACACACACCCAAGATGCATCTGAAAGACCAGGACCAGCCAATGGACATGCTACCTCATAAGACTGGAAACAAATTCCAAAATCTTCAGGTCCTCTCTTCACCAGTGCCATGAAACTTTTTGTTTTCCACTGTTGCTGCTGGCTTTCTGAGAGTGAATAATGACTTGGAAAGAACTAAAGTGCACCTTCAGAATAGGAGTTACTGTTCCAGATACTGAAATTTTCAAATCACTCATCCATTTGACAGTAAACTATATTCCCCAAGCATGAGGCTCATACTGAGTAACCCACACAAAAGATGAGTCTGTTCTTTTCAGGCTATTATATGCACTTATCTTTTTTTTTTTTAAGATTTTATTTATTTATTTGACAGAGAGAGGCACAGCGAGAGAGGGAATACAAGCAGGGGGAGTGGGAGAGAGAGAAGCAGGCTTCCCACCGAGCAGGGAGCCCGATGTGGGGCTCGATCCCAGGACCCTGAGATCATGACCTGAGCCGAAGGCAGATGCTTAACAACTGAGCCACCCAGGTGCCCCTATATGCACTTATCTTATTTGGTCTTCACAAGAATCCAGTGAAATAGATAAATGTAGACACTGAAGTCGGGGAGTTAAGTCATTTGCTCACATTCACATAAAACCACAGGTAGATTTATCACAAAGTTAATGAAGATAAACATCAGGACTCTTCTCTTGCGTGGGCTCCTTCTAAGATTCTGGACAGGAAAGAGGCCCACCTATGTGTTCATGTGGTTATAAGTTTCTGTAAAATTTGTAAGAGAGACATTTTAATCACAATTGGCAATTAAATCACAACTGGTAAATATTACTCTTTCCACTCCAATTTGCCCTCCATGAGACTTCCCTGCATGTTGGATGACCTTGAGCATTTTTAGGATACAGCTAAGGAAAAGTTGAGTTGGGAATACATTTGGTTAAGTTTTATAGGATCCATTTATGTGGTCCATAGTCACTTGTGTGTATAGTAACTATTGCAAGACATCCCGGTGTAGTACTGGCTTGGAGGCATGCACTCTCCAACCCTCTAAACACACACACACACACACACCATGCCAGCTCCGCTGGTTTCTACACAAAGATTGTACGGCTATGGTTGTCCTATACCATCTAGCACTGGAAGTACATGGGTATGAGAAACAAGTTTTCACATATTAAGACTGAATTATCATTCCATCATCTATAGAAAATGTTACAAAATTGTTATCTTTTGAAGAAGCAACCAAAGAGTATGCAGCCAAAAAATGTTGGGAAAACTATTATAGAAGTGTGTCAGGCTAATAAAAATATTGTGCTGCCTTCACAAATTTTGTAATATAGATTACATTTGCCAGCTTTTTAAAATTTGTAATCCTGGGGCTCCTGGGTGGTTCAGTCAGTTGAGCATCTGACTCTTGATTTCTGCTCAGGTCATGATCTCAGGGGCATGAGATTGAGCCCTGTCTCGGGCTCCCTGCTCAGTGCAGAGTTTGTTTGTCCCTCTCTCTGCTCCTCCCCGCATTCGCTCTCTCTCTCACACACAAATAAATAAATAAATAAATAAATATTCATTTATTTAAAAATAAAATAAAATTTGTGATCCTTAGCATCTCTTTTCTCATTATAATCACTTTCATACCTAATTTTGTATTTCTAATTTGTATTCTTTTTCTTAGAGAAGACCTTTGCCAAGTTGTATGAGCCCTCAACATACTTTCAAAGAAACTAAGTGTTTGAACTCCTAATCTGGGGAACGTTGCAGCCTCTCAGGTCTACCAGGCCTTTTTCACCATGTAAGAATCAGAAGTTACAGTGCAGAATCTGACCAGTGGTAATTTCCACTAAGAGCAGGTTCTCTTTTTTTTCCCTAATGACTTATCCATGCTGAACATTTTGATGCCATGAAAAAAATGGAGAAATTCCCCGATCCCCACCCCAAAACTCCACGCCGGTAGTTTTCCTTTTCCTACATGCCTCTTCATTTCCTGATGCTGGCCTGGGCTTGAAGCAAAGGTGCCTGAATCCAGCCAGAAAGGCTGTTATTACAATGGTTTTGGCCTAACAGGGGCAGGAAATACCAACAACTTTATGTGAGTTATTCCCCAATGAAGAGCCAACCTGAATGCATAAATGTGGGGCCCTTGAATATTTCAGATGATGCGCAGATAAGATCTGGACATTTGGAAACACCTTTCCTCCTAATCCTTGGAGGCTACTGGGTAGATATGGATTCTCCACAATAAAATGCTGAAATAAAGGACTGTAGTAACATTTTTTAATGCAAGCCCCTGAGAAATAACAAATAACATTTCTACTGGGAATATTTTTCCAAATACTAGCTTTAATTGTCAAACAGAAAGAAATAAGATTGCCAATAAAAACAGAGAAGATTTGGTATTATTTTTTGAGAAAAAGGATTTGTTGTCCAGTCCTTGCACAATTAATTATGTTCACTTTAATTAGGCTCCAAGGTAAAGTAAAATAATGTTACCTAGTGCATTATAATGAAGAAATAAAGGAGAGGGGGAGAAAGAGAGAGAAAGAGAGAGAGAGAGATTACCTATACAAACTGCCTTACCTTCCCACAAAGACCATAACCCAAATTCATAAACATATAAGGCACACCGACGATGTCATGCATCTTTCTTTCAGTGAAACATGTTACTAAGACACTGACATTTTCAATACCTGGGATATAAAGTTTGAAACTTAATCCCACTTTTCAACATTACCTTAAATCCTTGGCTTGAGAGTTTATGAAAATCTCTCTCTTACTTCCACCTTGGGCAATTTGGAAATTTATATCGTTGTTTGCAGTATTTGATGTAATTATTTTGTAGTTCTGTTTACTATGTTAGTACTAGCATTCAAGTGAAACAAACATTTTAGAATTTGCATTGGCCTTGTTGTGACATGCCTGATGAATCACCCTTGCTCTTCTAATCCACGTTTTCCCAGCATTGACACAAGGCTGTTTTTCCCCATTAATTGGAGAACCCTGTTTACACTGATTCAAATACATGTCCAGTCTGGGCTGTCTGAACTGCTTCAGGGAAGAGTGCTAAGACAAGGATTGTAGGTAGTTAATTGTCTCTCTGAAGTCTAAATAGAAGGAGAGGGTATGCGTGAGATTTTCGAAACCACTCCCTCTGCAGGACTCCTGAGTCTTTTTCTTTGTGTGGTTAGTTCTGAGCCTGATTCCATGGCTTCTATTTGCTTAGCTCCCAAATATTTTGGTGTTGATGCGTCACCTGGTGAGGATGGTCGCAAAGCAGAGACGATGGGACCAGGCAGAAGGACACTTAGTCACTGGAAGAGACCCAGCTCTTACACATCTTCTACAAAGTCCTTCACACAGAATATGAACTCAGGTCCGTGTCTGTCAATAGATGATTAAATAAATGAACAAACACACGAGAGATGAGCAGACATAGGATACGTAGCTAAACTTTATGGGGAATAAGGCCCTGCCAACCCCAGAGGCTCACTTAGACAAGAGTCTGGTAATCCTAATGGTATTTTGGCTTTATATGTTTCCTGGCGCTGATCAGGCCCCACCAAATGACCCAGGTCAGAGGTAAAGAAGGACGTGCCCCTTCTTCATTGTGTTAGTACTAAATTAATACGAATATCATGACCATCAATTGTACTGAAATCTCTAATATCCATTTTATAAATTATTCTCACCCCGGGCTGCGGTGCCTCCACCCACCCGCTTCCTACCTTTTAGCCTTTTGACTTCATTCCGATCTCCTTCCAAATTAAAAGTATTAGGGAGGAGTCCTAGAACCAGTTTTTCTCTTATTTAGAAACTCATATAAAAATGAGACCAGGAAATGGGGGGGGGGCGGGAAATGGTCAAGAGAAAAGATTGCAAAGCAGTATGGTGTGGCTGTGGATTTCAGGTTGTCACAGTGCAACTTCTCTCCAGAATCCAGGTAAATTACAAATAGGAGAGGAAAGGTATTTACAAGTCAATTACCTTCTTCAATAAACCTAGAGTTTCTACCCATCGATCAGGCTCACCTTGGGTATAATATCAATCGTCCCTCCTTATCCACGGAGGCTATGTTCCAAGACCCCAGTGGATGCGTGAAACCATGGATAATACTGAACTCTATATCTACTGTGGTTTTTCTTATACATAGATAACTATGATAAAGTTTAACTTACAAATTAGGCATAGTAAGAGATTGACAACAACAACAACTAATAATAACATAGAACAATAATAGCAATAAACTATAATAAAAGTTTTGTGAATGTGGTCTCTCTCAAAATATCTTATTGGACTGTACTGACCTTTTTCTTGTGATGATGCGAGGTGACAAAATGCCTACATAATGAGATGAAGTGAGGTAAACGATGCAGGCACTGTGACGTAGCGTTAGGCTACTCTTGACCTTCTGCCAATATGTTAGAAGGAGGATCATTGCTTCCTAACCATGGTTGACCATGGTAACTGAAACCACAGAAAGTGAAATCGGGGATAAGCAGGGACCCCTCTATAACTAACACTTTAAACCTGGAAATGAGGGGTTGGGGTGCAAAATGGAATAGAAACACTAATGGATGAGACTTATTGCATTTACCTAATGAACAATGAAGGGACTGGAAAAGGAAAGAATTATGCTGAGTAACTTGGGAAATAGTATTTTGTCTATATAAATGAAAAGAATGTACACAAATATTATACTCAAGTAAATTGTGTCTTTCATTTGTATGAGTTAGCAATTCTGAAACTATTTTATGTGTGTAGTAGGACTGAACAGAAAGTAAGTCTGTTATGGACGGTGAAAGCAAGGTTTATCTCTGTCAGACAAAGGAATTACAAATTAGGAAAGGGGGAGACTAGGTAGAGTGAATTCTATGGTGTTGGATCAGAAACAAAGGTATCAGTAGAAACTCATGGATTTAAGTGTGTGTGGTGTGTGTGTGTGTGTGTGTGTGCGTGCGTGCGCATACACAGATGGGCTACTTTTAGTGATCTAGATCCACTTTTGGTTTTGTTTTGTGTTTTGTTTTGCTTTGTTTTCTGATGGACTCATATAAGGCCCTTAGAAAAAGAAGGAAAATATATTTTGTTAGTCATTTAAGGAAATACCAAGCTCACCCTAAGAAGTGCTATCTCCAAATGGTGACAGCAGGGTGTTACTAACTCGAGCCACAGAATTGAGGCAGAACTGCATAATGGGGCAGGGGAGTAAGAAAATACCAATAGTAGCTAAGAATCCCTGGTCCCAAAAGGCCTCAAACCAGAAACCATGTTCTAAGTACTGCAAACTCCATTTACTCCTTTCAACTCTAATAAAATAGTCACAAATTTAGATGCTGTTGTTTAATTTTAGGATACACTTTTGATCTATAAAATTTGCTTAAAGGCAGAAGTCTTCCTGCTCAAAACTGGCAGAAGAGCAAACACAAACTTTTAGCGCAAACTTTTTAGGCCATTTTTAAGCCATTTTTGGATTACCAATGTCTGATCAAAATGAAAAGCATGACCATTCAAGAGCAGATCTCAGGGATTCCTCACACAGACTCAAGAAAGTTACAAGCAACCAACTGACTTTCTCCAGAGAACTTTATCCAGAGAACTTTCCATTAGTCATTTGCATGACTTCAATGAGATATTAGTCAAATAGACTTGATGCCACATGGAATGAATCACTCTCGGTTTGGTGATGTCTCCGAGGGGTACTGACAAGCAATCCACTTCTCTGTTTCCAAGGAAGGATTTATTAATGTGTGAGTTCAAGAAGGACAGAGATGACTAACACTTTACATCAAACTGAGACTTGAATCAGAGAATTAACAGGTACCCAAGGACTTGTGATGATGGAGAGTATGAGGGCAGTTACTCTCCATAATGTAAGCACTGTGATTTCTCTGACCTAGGATTTTCTTGTTTCTGTTTCGCCACTGACTGTCTTGTCTTACCATTGTCTGTGAAAAACTTGTCCCCTACTAAATCTGTCTGTCCTGTAGCTTCTCTTTCAATCTGACCAGCAGGCTCAACAGACCAAGAAGGTTTAAATCAATTTCATGTGTTTGCTCCCTCTACCTCATTGAGCTGTCTGAGAAGTTTGCAGTAGGATACATTAGAAATTCAAAAGATATAATCATCCATAAATTATAGGGAGCTAAAACAACTGTGCACACCCGTGTTTTGGATCTCCAACTCCGGACCTAGAAAAACCATCACTATTTACAAAGCCTGCCCTACGGTACAGCTGGGAGTACAGGTTTTTAAAATGTATCAAATGATTTACTTTTTATTTATTTATTTTTATCAAGATAAGTGTACTCTTAATCTCCTCTATCTATTTCATTCATCCCCCTACCTAGGTCCCTCAGGCAACCACCAGTTTGTTCTCTGTATTTAAGAGTCTGTTTTGCTTTTTTGTCTTTTCTTTGTTCATTTGTTTTGTTAAATTTGTTCTTAAATTCCACATATGAGTGAAATCATATGGTATTTGTCTTTCTTTGACTGACTTATTTTACTTAGCATAATATCTAGGTTCGTCTATGTTGTTTTAAATGGCAAGACTGCAAAGCTGAGTAATATTCCATTGTGTGTGTGTGTGTGCATACACACATCTTCTTTATCCATTCATGAATCCATTTAAATAATTTACTTTAATTGAATAAATTGACATGTATTGAATATTGAATAATTGCTAAACCTAAAATCTAGAATAAGATTCATTCACCCAACAAATACGGATTGCTATGATGTATTAGACTCTGTCTAGTTACTGGGGAAATAGAGATGAACAAAAAGATGGCCCCTGCCCTCAACAAGCTTATGAATGGAAGGAAAATGTATAAACAAAATGAACAAATAATCTGATACAACAAAGTGTGAGAAGGATGCAGAAATAGCATAAAGAAGAGAGCTTTTAACCTGGGGTGTCAGGAGTTGTAAAGAGAAGGTCTTCCAGAAACTGATATCTGAGCTGGTCAAAGGAGAAATAGGAGGGCACCAGGCAGCCCTTAGGGCAAGGGCAAGTGGAGCGATGGGCAGCATGGATTTCTTAGGGGGAAGAAAACAGCAAGCACAAATGGAGGCATGAGATAGTATGTTGCCCTACAAAACTCAGTGAGTATTATTGGTGAGTTAGGTGGTGAGGTAAGCAGGTGTCAGGTACGATGAGGCAGATACTGCCAGAGGTCACCAGCCAGCCCGGGCCACCTGTATCACCCTCACACTCAGGCCCAACCTTGACCTACCTGGCAGCGGGAGCCAGGGAAAGGTTTTCCATTGAGACATGGTCAGACTTGCATTTTGGATAGATGTCTCTGGATGAAAACAAAATGAGAAGATACGCTGATGGCTTCGTAGTTTGCGGTCTGGTTAGAAATGTTTCTCTCCAGTATCGTTTCAATCTTTGAAGTCCTATTTAAGAGCATTAGCCTTTTGTTTTTCTACTTTTGGTCCTTCGAACCCCATGCCAATTGCTAATGATGTCAGCAGTAATGACATGGCTCGTGCAGGGCGTGCCGGAGGGGGAGAGCTTAAAACTGCCACCCCTTTTCTCACCCCTTCCCTCAACTTCCTTCAAAGAGACATGCCATCTAAGTAAACACATGGTGTTTTGCTCCGACAGGTCAGCCTCAAGCCAAGGCTCTGAGCCCCCCTTTCCAACCACGTGCAGCTCTCAGAAGTCCCTCTAATATGTAAATACTGGAGCATCATTGAGTATCAGCAAATGACTCACAGATGATCCTTTGATTCTTCCAGACCTTAGAGGTCTTGGGATGCCTTCTTGCGTCAGGGCCTTTGAGAAACCTCTCTCAGGACCCCAGTGGTCTACAAATGGCTGGGAGAAGCTCCTGCAAGTGGGGCCTAGGGAGAGTTTCCATTCCTCAATGAATAGTACCATTGTTCCAGAAACTGGCAACAGATGGTTTGGCCATTGGCTAAATCTTCAGCTGAATTTTCCAAGAGTACGAGCAGGTATGAGCTGCCACATAATCATATTCTATCTAAAAAGCCAAGAGCCTAGAACAACCCCATAAAACACAGATAGTATTAATGATCATCTGTAAAACCAGAGTGAATTTCCTGCAGTACTTTCAAAACATCACATTAATAGCTACACATCAATACTTTCTTTTTTCATACATTTAAATAATTTTGGTGAGGCACAATATGATTACTTTGATTTACCTTTTTGAGTCCGTAAATACCATGTGTCATTCTTTTCTCTCCTTTTTTCTTTTTTCTCTTTTCACGTTTATTTTCTGCTTAGCTGTTGCCAAATGGTGGGTTGTTTGTAAGAATTAAAGCTACTTTCTTGTTTGAAAATTTAGCATCAGTTAGGCAGGATAAACAGATCCTCTCCTTTTTTCCCATCTCACTCATGGAGTTGCCAGATTTAACATGTAGAAATACAGACAGCCCAGTTAAATTTGAATTTCAGATAAACTACAAATAATATTTCAGTATAAGTACATTCTGTATAATTTTGAGACATACTTACATAACTAAAAAAGTCTTGTTTTATTTACCTGAAATTCAAATTTAACTAGGGATTCTGTATTTTATTTCACAACCCATTCACAAAGATCTGAGTTTTATTTCATGGTATTTTGGTTAGGATATCTAGCCTGAGAAAAAAAAAAAATCTTCCACCCAGCTTCATAGAATGAAATATGGAGAAATATCATGTGGTTCAAGTAAAAATAATTTGATGTCAGTAGGATGTTAGATAGCCATTGCAAAGGACATTTTGTGATAAGTATATACTAACGTGGGAAAGTGCACATTATAGGCTAAATAAAAAAAGCAGGATGCATAATTACATAATAGTAGTAAAATAATAATAACTAGCCTTTAGAGAATGCTAATCCGTAACAGACATGTTCTAACCGTTCTTTGTATTAATATTCACAATTTTATGAGTAGGTACTATTATTATCCCCAGCGTGAAGATAAAGAAACTGAAGTCCCAGAAAGGTTTAACTGCCTACTAAATATTAAATTTTCACACATATATATATGTTACCATATACGCATACATAGATACATAAATGTATGTTACCAAAAAGCTACATGAAGAGAAAAAGACTAGAATAAAATATAACAAGCTATAAAGTTTGTTATTTGGGGTAAGAACATAGTGATTTCTAAAATCTTATTCCTGCATTTTCTGTATTTTCTCTAAGCACATACATTGCTTTTCAAATAAAACAATAATACAATTTAAATGGAAAAACATATCTAAATAGAAAATTCTATTCCCATTTTTTAATGCCCTTGTTACCTGCCCACACCATATATTATGAAACTAGTTTTGGGGGGTTATGTACGTTGCTGTAAGTTTTAACCCACCCAAGTGTTCACCAGGAAGATACAGGCTTCCATCTTTTAAATTGAGGGCCCCTCTGTAATCAATCAATTTATTCAATCCCATGATCCCAAGTGGTCACTGAACATTCTGCAGAAGATGAAATAGGAAATGTATCTGCAAATAGAGAGAGAGAGAGAGAGAGAAAAACAGTTCTGGTGGCTTTTTGTGGACATTGCGTTAGAGGGAGCAATCCTGGCTTCATAGCCAGCAAGGAAAAGAACAGGCAGTTTATACAGGCCCCCAAGTCATTTCCTCAACTTGCTCTGAAGAATCAGTCCCTTCAGAGAATTATAGGCTCATCCTAAAAGTTATAAGACAAACAGAGAAAGACAAATATCATACGATCTCTCTGGTACATAGAATCTAAAAACAAAAACAAAAACAAGGTCAGAGATACAGAAAGCAGATTGGACATTGCAAGAGGCAGAGGTTGGGAGGTGAAATGTTTACTTTCTTTCTTTTCTTTTTTTAGTTTAAAAAATTAGTCTATGGCCATACCACCCCGAACGCACCCAATCTCGTCTAAAGAATTAAATAAAAATTTAAAAAAATAAAAAGATAAGGTGAGGTACTTATGTTGGTGTTGGTGCCCTTAGTGAGAGGCTTTGTGAGCCATACATCAGAGAGAGGACTTGAGAAGATCACGAGGCAGGGTCCAAGCTAACCCTGAGCTGAGATTGTTCCAATGGTTCCTATGTCACCACTAATAATACATTTGTTTTTACAGGAGACTGTCAACAGCAAAACATAAGCTTCTGGCTTTTACTTTAAAGGAGAGATGCCAGCTTCTAAGCTCATCCTTTAATTGCCTTATGCGTAATAGAAGAGATTGTTAGTATAGTGAACAAGCCAGAACAGGGATGGGGAAGCCAACTGTTCCCTATTCCTACCATGGAAAGTTCACTGGGAGGTGTGGTTCGAAGCCAACCGGAGGGTGCAGGAGATTGGAGAAGATTTCCCTTTCCCTTCAGGCCCATAGCAAAGTACACTGCCTTCTTTCCTTTGCAAAGCAAACACCAAGTACTTCTCAGAGGGATGCTACAAAGATGCTTCAGCCTAGAACAAGAGTGAGTCATGGTTTGTACAACTCGGTGGCGCTGCCAACCCGCCTCTGCTATCCCTCACAGTTGTTGTTTTCTTGGCATGATGATTAGTTGTTGGCATTAGGAGTATGTCTTCTGAGGAAAAAATTTGGGCACCTGTTAGTTCTGGAATGCGTGTTCCATGCATCCTATTGAGGTAAGCTATCCACTCACAGGCCAAGTATGGCAAGATGTGGTCACCTAACCCAGAGCTCCACTGTTCTCATGCTATGTTTTTATCAGTCCAAAATAACAAACGTGATTTCCAGACACTCTCTTCTGCCTTCTGCTGAGATAAACAGAGAGCAAGCTATTCAGGAAAAGCAAGTTTCTCAGTTACCAAAAACTTGAAAATTATCTAGTGGTTCTTAACCTCAACTACCCAAAAGGATCACCTTGGGAGCTTCTTGAAAAATACCAGTGTTGGGGCCCTACCCAGAGCAGATTAGACAGCTTCTCTGGGAGTGGGACCAGCCAGGGCATCGGTGGTCTTTCACAACTCCATATGTGATTCTGCTAGAGCTCCAAGGCTGAGAAGCACTGATCTCATCCATCCAGGCCTTTCCCAATGAAACAGACCTGGAGGGGTTGATGGACTGTCCCAAGGTCTCATATCTTGCTAGGTAGGTCCCCTTCGCTGTTTGTCTTCTTCTAGACTATGAACTCTTTGAGCACCTGAACTATGATGATGATATTGTTGATGATAAATCCGCAGTGCCTACCACAATAAATGTCTGATGAGGGCAGAAAGCCAAGAAGGAAAGGATGGGCCAGAACCTGGTCTTCCCTTTTTCCCATGGCCTCTTAGAAGAAAAATTGTTACTAAGATAAACTACTATGAACTTTTTAGCCCCAAAACTAAGTCATTAAATAGCAGATTCCCCAAAACTTATGACTCATCCTTTTCTGGAAAAATGCTGTGAGTCAGACGGCCCCCCAAATCCCAAACCAAATGACTTTATCCTGATTAATCCAATTTTTTTAAACTAAGTGCTTGACCTTGTTCCATACCCCATGCCTCACTAAATTCTCATTTTGTAAAGTCTCCTTTATTTCCCTAGTTAAACTTGACACTTTCCAATTTCCTTCGGTATCAAGATCCCAGAGTGAAGAGAAGAACTACGGGAAGTCTTTGCTGTGATTAAGGAGACAGAGGACTTGAGCCTGTCAGTTGGTGAGGCCTCGGGCACTGAGTTCCAGCCTATTCTGTGACTATACAACTTTCTCCCGGCAGTCAGGTGGAATTCAGGTGAAATCTAGCCAGTGTGCTGTGGTATAAGGGCTCAGAATTAGGGCACCAATGTCCAGGGCCATAGAACTGTGCAGCAGATACTGTGGTACCCCTGTCCTCACCCTTGGAACTACAGTGCACCCAGACCAGCCTTCCCAATGCCTGCAATTCCACACTGCATTCCTCTGGACATACCCCTGTGACAGACTTAAGTACTTGAGAATGAATATCTTCCCCCTGCCTCCATGGTGGTCTTCCACCCAAAACTGAGTGGAACTGGGGTCTCCAGCTCTCGTGTCCCTCAGGTGCAGGAACTCCAAGGCATGTGTTGAGTTTCTCCTGGGGTTCCAGCCCAGTTGCCCAGTAGTTACCAGCTGGCTACCATACCTTTTTTAAGCTGCCTTCTCTTCTTTCACCCTTTCCAGCTCCCTTGTTGGCATTTCCTCAGCTTATCCCCCACATAATGAAATCCTGTGTCAAGGTCAGATTCTGACAGAACCCAAAGAAGACAGTGGCCTTGTCAACTTATAGTTATTTGATTTGAGGAAAGCTGTTCAACTTTGAGAGTCACTGTCCTCAAATGTAAATTAAGGAAAAGATTTCGGAGCCTCACTCGGTCAGAGTAGGCCAAGAGCTGCTTCCGGTGGCTGCCAAAGCCCTCCCTGACCAGCCCCCCCACCCCCACCCTCCTGTCTCCTTCGGCCCTCAGCCCTCTGGGTCTAAGCACTCCCCTCCCCCAGGCTCCTCTCCAGCCACTGGGAGTTCCTTTGAATTCTTGCAAATGCTGTGTTCCCACTTGCCTTTGGAGCTCTCATCAAGCTGTCCCTCTGCCTGGAACACTCTTCTTCCTTCTGTTTATTTGGCTCACTCCTACACATCCTTCAGCTCTCTGCTGAAATGTCAATTCCTGTAGGGAAGCCTGTTCTGACGCCCAATCTAGGATGGTGCTTTTGTTGTGTGCCACCAAATATAGTGTTCCCATCGTCACCTTTGGCATGCTTTCCAGTAATTTCTGTTTACTTCCCCAAGTCCACCTCACTCCCCAGCCACCATCACCACTGGCTATTATGCTCCTTGAGAACAGAAATTCAATTTCTCTTGATCCCCACTCCATCCCTGACACCCAGCCCAATGTCTTTACATAGTGGGTACTTAGTAAACAATTGTTGAATAAAATGCACACTTGTTTACTAAACATTAAAGGGTTTGGGAATAGAAGTTAAAACAAAGCTTTCCAATCAAACAATCAGGGCTCTGTCTCAAATGGTTGGTGCCCAAGATACGGCTGTTCTCCCTCAGCGTGTGTACTTGAAGCCTTGGGGAAAAGGGTGTGTAAAGGATAGAGTTTCCCTTTAACTTGAGAACAGCTTTATCTTTTTATCCTAGTGTGGGCTATCATTATTTTTAACATGAAAGATTTTAAAGTTGGAAAGCACTGTGTTAAAATAATCTAGCTCAGTACTTATAAAAACGTGGAGTTAAAATCTGGAAAAGAAAGTTGAGTAGCAAACACTGAACCTGAACAATGCTTGGGAGCAGAAGTCACCCTGTTTATCAGCTGTTAAGGACAATGCAGCCTTCCTAGGTGTGGGCCTTTCTGACATTCCTTTACACTAGGTGGCCTGATAGGCTTTATCTCAAAAATCCCTGGATCTTCCAGGGATGGGGCCAAGTGCAGGGAGCAACTCTCAATTTTTTCTAACCACCACCTGTCCTAAAGTCCAAATTCCTTAGCATGCATAGAAGCCTCCCTGGGGCCCGACACTGCCTACCTTTCTCTCCAGGCTCATTTTCCTCCATATCCTGCCATACACCTTCCTTGTGTATTGATTTGCAGGCATGTTTCATATCTCTTGTGTTGTGGCCCTGCTATTCACCCAAAGGCAGACTCCTCCCTCTCTCTCCCACCCTTCCATCAATTTTGCTGGGTGGCTCCTTTCATTCTCCGAGACGCCACTCAAGCCCCAGGGCAGCCTTCTCTGAACTTCTAGAGTGGAGTATGTATTTCTGGTTTCCACCACTGCCTGAGTTTTCCTCCAGCACATTCCTGTGTTGAAAATACTGGTTTGCTGTGTCCCATTGACTCCACCCCCAACCACTTTATGAGTTTTTTGGAGGACAGGACTATGTCTTGTTCATCTTTGTCCCCTCAAGGCCAAGCACAGGGCCTGCCATTGAGGAGGTATTCAATAAATGTTTGCTCAAAGATGCTAAACAGCATGATCATTTTTGTGTGATCTAGCCCTTGCCTGACATAATAGCAGGCACACTTTACCAAATTGCTGATGATTGATTTACTACTGACTTATAATTTAAAAATTTTTGCATGTGCACTTTAAGTACTGGTCACAGATTGGAAAAAGGAAAGGTCTTAGCTTTAAAAAAAAAAAAAAAGTTTATATAATGTGCACAAGTCTCTCATCTTGAGTGCCGTGATCACAGACAACAGTCCTGGTGTGAACCTCCTGGGAGAAGAGAAAATATTTCAGGCATTGAACTCCAAATAGCAGCTGGCTATCCCTCAGGTTTCTCACGTACACAAACGTGTGGCAAATAGGACTGTAGGTTGATAACTCCTAAGAAATCTGTTTTCTATTTTAATACAACTGAATAGAAGTAGTCCTTTGTTAAGATGAATGAATGAAATCTGCAGCTAGGCTTTGGAATTCATTTCTGAGGGAGGGGTTATCCAAGAAGCTTTGTACCAGCTCCACCCTGGTGCCTGCCCTGAGAGTGACTGAGGCCGGAGTGTCCACACCCAGGGCCAGGAAAGGGCGGAGCCACCAGCCAGGGAGCCTGCAGCAGGATGCAGAGCCCCTGGGGACGGGTGGCTGCCACAACACTACCCTTGTGCTAGGCTTCCAGCACACCCAAGGTTGGGTTTCTGGGGCTCTGGCTTGTTCGGGCCTTTGGCACACTTCCCATATCCCCTGCAAACCATAATAGCTGCAATTTACTCAGCTGTTGTCAGATGATGTCCTGCACACTTGCATAAAATCTACCATCCCTCCACAAGTGGAGTAACCAATCATTTTTTAAAGATTTTATTTATTTATTTAGAGAAAGAGAGAGAGAGTGTGTGTGTGTGAGCAGGGGGAGGGACAGAGGGAGAGGGAGAGAGAATCTCAAGCAGACTCCGTGCGGAGTGTGGAGCCCGTCTCGCGGCTTGATCCCACAACCCTGAGATCGTGACCTGAGCAGAAATCCAAAGAGTCTGATGCTTAACTGACTGACCCACCCAGGCACCCCAACAAATGATTTTAAAAATAATTTTCCCAAATCTGGTGAGTAGTAGTGCTAGGCTAACACCTGGGGGTTCCATCTGCACTCATGATGATTGATGCATCAAAACTATGATAAAACTTATAGCCTGGATGTGATTTACATGTATCAGATCATTATATTCCCACAAAAACTTTTTTAGGAAAAAGGTATCCTCCTCTTACTGATGAGGATATTGAGGCAGAAATGAAGTATGGAGAAATGCACCTCCAGTAACCATGTACTGTAGTTGGGGGTGGGGAAGAAGTCCATCTCCTGTCTTCTGATTCAGAACTCTGTCTATCCCTTTACACACAAACACACAGACACACAGATATGCTTTACTTCTGGTAAAAAAAAAAAAAAAAAGAGGCAGGTGGGAAAAGGACTAGCAAGGAGCCAGATATGTAATTTACATAACACAGGTTCTTCATAAACACTCCAGACACCATGAGGAATAAATTATAAGATCAGTCACCAGTAATTGAACTACAAACTAGAAGGTCTAGTAGACCCCCAAATTGGCTCCCAGTAAGGATGACTTGAGTTCTGCCCTCGTTTCCCACTTTGCTCTAAAGTATAAACTACTATTATGAAAAGGCAAAGATGTTTGCCATGTTAGCTCCATAAATAAAAGCATTCAAACTGAATTCCATGCGGGCATCAAGAAATGTGGCTTCAAAGGCAGACTGGTTGTCTCTTGCCATGGAGTATCACCAGCTCTCCTGACATCTGAAGATCTCTAACGTCCACTCAGTCTGAAGGCCCACCCATCACTGCACTGTGGCAGAAGGAGTGTGCCTGATATTAGAGTTTGAAGACAGCTTTGTAAAAATGAACTACTGGTCTCATGAGACCTGCTGAGGGGGTGAAGTGCCTAGGGATGAAGAAACCCTGAAGTCGAAAGTGTCACCATCATCCAGGAAACAAGGTTGCTTCCTACCACTTGCCCTAGTGTGATAGCTTTTCTCCTAGTTTAACATCACATTGATTAATGATGCCAGTTAAAAGCCAAAGCATGCTGAGTGCTGACCTCCATGAAAGATTGCAAAATTACGTAAATCTAATAAGGGGCATAGGAAAGGGGGCATGACACTGAAAAGAGTTTCCTTGCTACTCTGGTTGTTAAGGATTTGCATTAGAATGAGGTCAGGTCATCACAATTTCTGTTTTAATTTGTCAATAGGCAATCTCGAATTGTAGTCACTGGCTGCCATCTCCAACTTCCTAGGCATCAAGTGGCGTACCCTTTTCCAGTATTAGAGAAACTTCCAGTCCTGCTGGAATGGCTTTGTACTCTATTTCCAAACAAGAACATAATGTATATAGAAAAAAATAGGTCAATATTTAGCTTAAGCATCTTCTGGCAATAGTTTTAAACATGGAGTGGGTGTAAATTTACCTTGACCAAAGGCTCATCATGTGTCATTTACTATTATAAATATACCAGAATCATTGGAATTCTGGAAAACTCAGTCTTCTGCTCACACAGTAGCTTTCATGTACCATACACTAGCTCAGGGACTTTGTCCTTGATGATTTACCTATTAGAACACTTCCCCCAGTGATCCCCATGGCTCACTCCATGGGCGCCCTCAGGCTTTGACTCAAAGTCACCTTCCCAGAGAGGTCTTCCCTGACTATCCTTTTTATCCCACTGACCCTGGCATTTTCCATCCCCTTTCCCATTTTCTTTCTCTCCATGATTTGTTTTATTTTATACCTATTTATTTTGTTTCTTCTCTATCTGTCCCTACTAAAATATAAGCACCTGAGACCAGGGATTTTCTCTATTTTTTCCCCCACTGCTAAAATCCTTGCTTGTATATGAATTCTTAGTACATAGTAGTCATTTAGTAAATTTGTGTTGAAATGGATGGATGAATAGATGCATGGATGGGCGGACGGACAGGTGGACGGACGGATGGATGACCACTGGATCTTTCAGCTGGCTGGAATCTGACAAAGAGAGTAGAGGTCCAAAAGTAAATAAAGGACAAGCTTATTTCTCAGCTTTTCTCTCTGCATGTTGGCAGTTGTTAAACCATCTGCCATACAAGCCAGCTCTACCATTTCAATCCTGAAACCCTGTGTTAATTATATCACTACATGGTATTTCTTCGCTTATCCAGGACAGCCATGTGGTAATAATCTTTTGAGACAATCCTAAAAGAATAGTATTTTATGATTTCATTAAAAGAAGGGATTAAGGTGGTTACTGAAGATGTGTCTGTGGGGAAGTTTCAAGCCTTTATGTGTGGTTAAACATAGTAACTGCCTCATAGGACAAACTCTTTATATAGGTTAAGAGTCCAACTGTCGGGCACCTGGGTGGCTCAGTCGTTAAGCGTCTGCCTTCGGCTCAGGTCATGATCCCAGGGTCCTGGGATCAAGTCCCACATCGGGCTCCCTCCTCGGGGGGAAGCCTGCTTCTCCCTCTCCCCCTCCCGCTGCTTGTGTTCCTGCTCTCGCTATCTCTGTCTCTGTCAAATAAATAAATAAATAAAATCTTTAAAAAAAAAAAAAGAGTCCAACTGTCAGAGGCATTTTTTATGGACTTACAAACGATTCAAATTTACCTATTCTAAATGCATTAGATGCTAAGTCTTATACCTGTTATTTTCTCTATATATCAGGGACACTGTGGCCACCAATGCCTTCCCTCAAAAGGGTATTCCCAATTGGTTCTGTTGGGTCCTACTTTGATCCAAGAGTCCTGTGTGACACTCCTCCATTTCATAAGATGTCCATGCCCCCTCACCTCTTTTAGAGGTGAGGTAGAAAAAAAACATATGGGAGTTTAGCACCTAAAGATGGTGGGTAATCGACAGGCAATAAGCAGGAGTGGAAAGAGTAGGCCGTCATCCAAAGGTTTTGGGGGTCCTCATTAGACAAGAACCTGTGTCAAATCTGCTTCCGTTCAGTTCCCTGGTCCTGGAGAGGAAGGTCCTGCTTTTAGTACTCACCCCATTTCTTCTCTTCCCCTCTATCCATCAACCCTTCCATCTCCTTTCTCCTGATTCAGTTTTATTTAAAGAATGAGGTACAACTCTTCTCCATGTACCCTAAAATGTCCCCACTTAAAAATGGAGTTTTCTGTGAGCCTTTGTGTTCGCTTCACTGATGGTAGAAGGAGGGGAAATGATCACAGGGAAAAGAACACCCAGCAAATGCGCAAATTAATATTTCAAGATATAATCCTTTTGCATGCTGAATGAAATCCTCCACATTCTTTACTCTGAGGCCCACTTCTTGCTTGAGACCTGTTCGCTCTACTCCACTTGGTGTAGATTATCCCCTCCTCAGAAGCACTGTGTCTGTACCACTCATTTGTCCCTCCTGCTCACACTCGGTCTTATTGTTTTTATTCTGTTGTGTTCTAATATCTTCTAAATTCATTTTTTCCCCTCTTTCTATGTTAGCAACGCCTTTAGAGCAAGGAAAATTCCTAAAAAATATCTTACAAGCCTGTACCTTACACACAACGAGTATTCAACAAAAATCTGCTGATGCATTGATCAAGTCCCAATCTGGAAGCATCAGCAAGGTACAACTGACTAAGAGGGATGGGAAACTGGTTGACATGAAGTAGCACTCTGCAGCTTGAGGTAGGGATGCCCTCCTGTCCTAAGTATTATCACTAGAAGTTCTGACACAAAATGCAAGGTAGGGATTGCACAACCTAAATAAGCAGAGTGACAAAACTCTAGGAGGAAGTTTATATTGGTGATAATGATGATGATGATGATCAACAGTTGACTATTAACTATGTTCCAGATTCTTTTCTAGGTCTTTTACCCATATGAACTAATTTAATCCTTATAATAAGTAGCCCACATGATCTACATTCATGGAGAAAACATTCATGAGTGACCTAAGAGAATGGGCTCAATATGAAAGAGCAAAACAGAAATTGAAAAGGATTAAGTTTTCGAGTTAGTATTATTTTCCCATTAAAGTCTCAATACTCACCCCAGGGAAACGGCATATTGCATAATATTAACAGCATTTGCATTTTCTGTAGTGCTCTAAACCTCTCCATTACCAAGGGAAAGGATTTCCACTCAATTAGATCACAAAGTAGAGGATTATGTGGTTTAAATCCCAACACATGAAAGATGTGAAGACATTGTGTGTAGGAAAAACTAATTGAGGACAAGAAGGACTATGATATGTGTTAGCACTGTGGCAGTGACCGCCAAGAGCAGTCAGGTGCTTCTCTTCCTTTGTGCCTTCATAGGGCTGTGTTGAGGGGTACCACTCATTTCCAGTAGAGACGAGTCATGCATCCTCAATTTGGATGTGGCTAGCTGAGCCTAGAGGGTGTCAGTCTTTGAGTTGCACAGTCTAATGTCTTTGTTTCCTTAGAATGTAAATTAAATCCCTGAGCTGGGACAACCCGTGGAGAGACAGCAGGCTGATTCGTCATGGTAGGAAAGAGTAAACCACAGTGTTTCCTCATAAAACATATTAAAGATGTAAATTTGGGCAGGGAAAATCCTGTTGTTATTATTGTTTGTTAAGTGTTGTTATTTAATCTGAATTCTTCCGGGAAATTTGAATTTATTGAGTTTGGTTAATAGGAGTCAATGGAATAAAGAAAAGTTGAAGGAAGCAGTATTAAATTCTCAACCTGGTTTGGTTGTTGATTTCTCTTTAGACCCAGGGTAAATATGATAACCTATAGGCGGTTCCTTTTATTCCTTCCTTGAACTATAGTCATACAATTATAGTCACTTTGAGTGTTTAGTTTTCTGAATGAGGTTTTGCTGACTGGATCATTTGATAAAGCCATGGACTCACTAGGACAAAGAGTCCATATGGGCCCCTTTGCTCTCACTGCCACTCACTGTACCCCAGTATATTCATACTGCTGGTCATAAAGAGGACTGGATGGAAGAGCATGAAGGGAGCAGCATGTGGTTGATACTCAGCAAATAGTTCTAGAATGAACATGCTTTGAAGTTACAGCCTCAAATGTCACTTGGCAGCAGTTATCAAAAATGTCATCCCTCTTCAGCTAAACTTGATTCTTCCATATTGTAGAATATATCTGAGGATGAAACAATAGGAGTCTGAATAGTACAAAACTAGTCATTTACATGTGTAACTGATATGAATTTTTCCACTTAGGTCAATAAATATCACCACCTATGGGACATTCAATAACTAGCTCCCTATATATATACACACACACACAGACACAGGGAAGGTTCCAGATCTACAGGATACTCCACCCCCAGGCTATGCTTTGTGGCAAACCTGTCTAGCCTGCACTGCCCAGGGTGCCAGGCGAGAAAACCAACTGGTTTTTTTGTTTGAAATTGGTTCCCCAGAACCCAGCAGCACCTTTCTTCCTCCTTCTTTGGGGTGGAGAACATGAAAGAAAAAGCTATTATATATCCTCTGAGGCAACAAAGAACCTAGAAGGAGATTCAGAAGGCTAGATCCAGCCTACAGAAAATGTTTTTGTCTCATGGAGAGTTAAATTAAAAATTTGGGAAGTTTTACAAAAATATATGGTTTGCAGCTTGTATTTAGATGGTGATATACAATATACAATCACAATGGTGATATATTCCTAGTAAACTAAAAATATATAACATAGCATGTAGAGCCTTACAAATAGGGAGTTTTTTATTTTAGGTCTTTTTTTATTCCTCAAAACTTCATGTTTGTGCACTATCTAGAGCACCTTGCAATAAAACATAAATTTGAGTTACATTTTAAAAGACTTTCAATGGTCCATTTCATTATAAAAATAACACATAGTGGATCAAAATAAGACCATTACACTTTAAGTATACTTTAAGCCCTTCCAGAAAAGTTAAAATATTGGTACTCTGTTCAGCCAAAGCTGAGAAGGAATTCTAGGCAGAACTCTAGTAAAACCCTCTATTAAAAACTAAAATTAGAAATATAAAATGATAGGCTAGATAAGGAATAAGTATTTTTAAAATATAAATAAATAAACAGAAGAATTTTCGAACATACTGGCCTTCCCCCATTCTGTTCAACAGCTTCTGTTCAAATGTCAAGTCTGTACTTCAATGACAAGATAGTGTGGAAGGAAAAGCCAAATCAAATGAGAAACACAGTCACTAAAATGTGTTTAATCATTTACAATGTCTGACCTTGCACAATTCAAATGATTTTTGGTTGCACATAACTTTTCCAAGTAGCCAGCTTTTTTTCAGAATGTATTATATTTTTAACTAAAACTTTATTTTTCCTATTCCAGCTGGAAAGTCTCAACTTTTCATTCAACTCCTGACAGATCTCTATCCTTTAAGAACTGATGGGAATTTTCATGGAAGTCTTAGGACTCAAATTCACTCAAATTCTTAATCACTACCTGGTTGGATGACTCTATCTCTTTTGATTAAGGTTACTTATAAGGAGAGGCTGTTTGACTGATTTTATTTTTTTTAAAGATTTTATTTATTTATTTGAGAGAGAGAATGAGAGACAGAGCACGAGAGGGAAGAGGGTCGGAGGGAGAAGCAGACCCCCCCCCCGCTGAGCAGGGAGCCCGATGTGGGACTCGATCCCGGGACTCCAGGATCATGACCTAAGCCGAAGGCAGTCGCTTAACCAACTGAGCCACCCAGGCTCAGTAATGGAAAAAAACTGAAAAGAAGGGTCACCAAAAAGAGTTACTACAGCTCTTCATGCAAATTCTGTTGCATAGACTGTTATAAAAATAAACATTGGTAGCTAATGGCTGAGTCTAAAGAAAATGAGTCAGAGCCTAAAGCAATATGACAGATACTTAGGCCTGAACTCGGTGCCTAAGGGATAATTGGATTGTCAACATATATTTGCTGTCCTATTGCTTGATGGATACATTTTACTGTTTTTTCTATTCTAATTTTCTGTAGATTTCATATATACCTATGATTAGCTCAATTCAGAATGGTGATGTCATTAACCATGATTAACTTTGGGCAAATCAGTCTCTCTCTGGGCCTCAATTTCATCATCTATAGAATGAAGGTTTTGGATTGGATTAAAAAATCTTTTCTGGGGGGGGCCTGGGGGCCTCAGATGATTAAGCATCTGCCTTCAGCTTAGGTCATGATCCTAGGCCCCTGGGACTGAGCCCGGCATCTGGTTCCCTGCTCAGTAGGGAGCCTGCTTCTTCCTCTCCCTCTGCCATTCCCTCCGCTTGTGCTCTCTGGCTCTCTCTCTCTGTGTGTCAAATAAATAAATAAAATGTTAAAAAAAAGGGGACGCCTGGGTGGCTCAGTTGGTTAAGCAACTGTCTTCGGCTCAGGT
>NC_138376.1:103236621-103291471 GCF_054177405.1 Leptonychotes weddellii | reverse complement strand
CTCTCTCTCTCTCAAATAAATAAATAAAATCTTAAAAAAAAATAAAAGAATCAGATGCTTAAGTGACTGAGCCACCCAAGCGCCCCTGGATTAAAAAATCTTTAAGATGCCTTCAAATGCCATGTTACAGTCTGTAATTCTAGGTGCTAATTGGTCAAATACTATTCTTTGTAAATGTCCTAGCAGCACGCACAGCACCTAAAATCTATGAAGTATATATATAGAATCAGAGATGAATGGATGGTAGCTTTCAAAGGAAGGAAGTATAGTATCTGGGTCCATTTGATAAGGCATAGGATTGTAAATGTTTTCCAACTTTGGTGTAATAAGTGCTTGTTGTAATAAGTACAACATCGTAGAAGTTTATAAAGAAAAAAAAAAGCCATCCATCTCTTGAAATGAAGTAACCCATTTCAGCTTTTTGGTGTATAACTGTCCATTCTTTTCTCTATGCTTATACACAAGTAAGTTGTTTTTATTCATTAGAAAACACTATACATTTTTTAACTTGACAATATATCATGCAAGTTTTTAAATTCATACTTTTAATAGCTATATAATTTTCTTTAGCATGATTGTATAATGCATTTAATTATGTTTCTACTCACCCAAATTTTTGCTATTAACAACCAATCTTGTAATAAGTGCCCCTATACATAAAGTCTTGCATACTGGCGTATGTATTTCCAAAGAGTTTATTCTCAAAAGTAAGATTTCCAGGTCAGTGGATAGGCACATTTTAATTTTGTATAAATATTGCTAAATTATTTTCCAAAATATTCACAATTCCCCTCAGCAGTATGAGAGTACCTATTCCCCAGAGTCTTGCCAGTTTTGAATACATAACTTTTTAAAAAAAATATTTTCCAGTAGATCTAATAAGTGAAAAAAGTTATCTTGCCATTTTAAATTACATTTTTCTAACTATCAGAAATTCTGGCATTTTTACACATGTTTATTTGCATATGGTTTTGTTCTTTTGCCTTATGCTTTTACTGATTTGCTTTTTATACCCTAGGAATCTTTTCTATTAGGTTATTTGTCTTTTTCTTATAAAATTGTAGGAGCTTTTTGTGTAGACGTTAAATCAACCCTTTGTCACATGGATTGACATAAATTTTGAAAAAATTTCCTACCTATTACTTACCAAATAAGCACTATAATAATATTCATTTTGTAGAATTGATATGGAAATTGAGAATGTATCAGTATCAAAAATAGTTTCACATTACAGAATAACTGCTATGCCCTGAATCACGTGTCCCCAAAATTAATATGTGAAGCTCTACACTTCAACAAGATGGTTTGGAGATAGGACTTTTGGGAGATAATTAAATTTAGATGAGGTCATGAGGGTGGGGCCCTCATAATGAGATTATCGCCCTTAAGAAGAAACACCAGAGAATTTGCGCTCTCTTTCCTTCTGCCATGGGAGGACACAGCAAGATGGTAGACATCTCCAAGCCAAAAGAAGAGATCTCATTAGAAACTGATCATGCTGGCAACTTGATCTTGGACTTCTAGCCTCTAGAATTATGAGGTAATACATTTCTGTCGTTGAAGCCACCCAGCCATGGTCAAGCTGACTAAGCGATTAACAATTTACAAAACCCAGGGACTCCTGGGTGGCTCAGATGGTTAAGCATCTTCACTCAGGTCATGATCCCGGGGTCTTGGGATCGAGCCCCACATTGGGCTCCTGGCTCAGTGGGGAGCCTGCTTCTCCCTCTCCCTCTGCTTCTCCCTCTCCCTCTGCCTCTCCCCCTGCTCATGGTCTCTCTCTGTATCTCTCTCTCTCTAATGAATAAATAAAATCTTTTTTAAAAAATTAAAAAAAACAAAACCCAAAGATATGTTGCCTAAAAGAGAGCAGCATCCTTCAACTTTCTCAGCAGTTACTGATGTCTGTTTGAACATTTCCCATCTAAACTGTTAACTGTTTCTTAACTGAACATTGCTTTTGGCATTAAAGGTCTCCTGGTGCTCATTTATTGAGCATCAACCATGCTCACAGAGGTGATGGGAGGCATACAGGGAATATATAGTTACGGCTATAAAACACACTACCTCAAACTTAGCACCATTTTATTATGCTCACAGACTCTGCCTCTGCTGCAAAAAGTCTCAGACCTAAGCCAAAAACCTCAAACAGCTAAGCGACCCAAACACTTTGAGGCTGGAATCACTTGAAGGCTTTTCTACTCACATGTCTGGTGCCTGGACTGGGATGACTTGAAGGTTGGGCTCAGCTGAGACTGCCAACTCGAGTGTCTACTCCTGTCTGTCCTCTTCGTGTAGCTTGGGCTTCCTCGTACCATGACAGTTTTGTATGGTGGCTCAGGGCTCCATGTGAGACCATTTCAGTAAACAAAATGGTAGCAACATGGCCTTTCATGACGTAGCCTCAGAAATCACAAGCATCACTTCCTCTGAGCTACATTAAGCAGTCACAAGCCCACCCAGATTCAAGGAGAGGAGTCATAAACCCTACTTACCAATGGGAGTAGAACTAAAGAATTTGCAGCCATGTTTTAAAACCGTCACTTATAGGTGTAAGCTAAACCTAGAGACGTAGATATACGTACACAGGTACACATGTGTAAATATGTGTGTGTGTATATTAAATCCCCTATAATTCTCACAACAAATCACTTGGCTAGGTTGTATTATGTCTATTTTAGCTTGCCTAGGGTCACATAACCAGTAAATTTTAGAGGCAGGATTCCAATCCATGTACAGCAATGTCATACTAATTCTACTAAACCATATCAACCCCAGGGAAGACTCCATTAGTTTCAATGTTTAAAATTGCCACTCTAATAATTTTGAGTTGACACTATATTCAAAGTAGCAGATTTCCCCTGAAAACAAAAGAAGCCAGAGGAAATGAAATTCGTTCAATTTACATAAGCATAATTTACAAAACAGACAGACCCCAGGTAAACTCTCAGAGACTTTCAACTTGAAGTCAATCATGTTCAGGCATCAACTCACCTTAAGGCACAGCGTTTTCTAGAATTCTAACATGTGACTTCCTGAGTGGTTTTTGTTTTTGTTTTGTTTTGTTTTGTTTTGCTGGGGCTGCTCCCGCTGCTGGACATATCTATCTCACTCACTCTCTCTTTTCACAAGCCTCAGCTGATTTGAATCAGAGGAATTGACTCAGCTTTCCATTTCATGGTGCACATAGAGACAGAGTCGAAGATCATGCTTATAGAGTGGAGCAAAGAAGACGCTGGTATGGACTACTAATTCCCCTCCAGCATCTTCTCAATCAATACCAATCCCGATAGCCTATTTCCTCACCTACATGGCATGGTGAGCACTGACAGGAGCAACCTCTCATGCCACGGCTCATTTGTGCTGTACGTGGAGAAGTCACTAATCAACATTTTCTGGACAAGTCATATTGAAAGTACGATTTTCTGGCCTCAGTTAAGGAATTATACTGAACGTCATCTCAAAGGTTGAGTGTTGAAAGAAAACAGAGAATAATCACTAGAAATACACACACACATACAAAATTGCATCTTATATAAAGACTATAAAGTTCGTTACTATCTAAAGTCTCTACTTCAATTTTCAGTCATTCAGCAAGCAATCCAATTCACAGACATTAACAACCTTTGCAGAACGCTCTGCTGACCTGCTCTGTTCATTTCCACTGCCCGTGTACATGTGTGCGTTTGTGTGCAGAAATGTGTGTTCGTATGTTTCCCGGGTCTCTATCAATGAGATGTACACAATGACAGAGTCTTGCTACAACATTAAAAATACCCTGATTCAGGAGACAGGAGATCACTATAACGAGAATGGTCATTCTCAAAGAGAGCTCAAAGGAATATATTTTCTTTAAAATAGATTACCTTTGCGGGTTCCAAATCCTTTGTATGATTTAAACAAAGGAATAGAAGTAAATGCATAAGTGTGAAATCTGGGAGAGCTGTAAGTCACTGTTTCTATTGAATGAATTATCACTAATATTCAAATGAGCAATTACTAATAAATTGATTTGTCCCCTTGGGCTACATGTTGTCACATTGCCACAAGAAAGATTTCTTTATGCCTTTGTGTCAACAGAGGCTATGTCATAAATAGGTTTGGTACCATTTTATTATATAGCACCAGTGAGAGAAAAAAACAAAGAGAGGGAGGGGTGTGTGTGGCTGCCTGAGTGGGAGAGCAAGCCCAGGTAAAAAGCAAGTAAGAGAGAGAGAGAGGGAGGCAGCATGAATTTTTAATCAGTGCTTCTCTTGAACTAAGAAACTAAATTTTATAATTCTATCTAAAGATATTTCAGACAATAGAGATAAATAAAAGTCTAGTTTCTTTGGTGATCTAGCTAAAACCATATATCCCTGGAAAAACATCAAATGCCTTAAAGATGAATTAAATACTATTATTAGATGTGGTTTGCCAAGACAAATGCAGGGTTTTTTTTTTTAAGATTTTATTTATTAATTTGAGAGAGAGGAGGGGGGAGGGTCAGAGGGAGAAGCAGACACCCGCTGAGCAGGGAGCCAGATGCAATGCGCAGGACTCAATCCTGGGACTCAATTCTGGGACTCAATTCTGGGACTCCGGGATCATGACCTGAGCCGAAGGCAGTTGCTTACCTGACTGAGCCACCCAGGCGCCCAAATGCAGGTCTTTTTTATTGGTCTCTTTCTCATAAGTATAAGGACTAGCACAGACTTGACATGTAATAAATAGTATCAAGGCAGGTAACACTAAATATTTTTTGAACTTTTTCCCAATTAGAAGAATATAGTTGATAAATACTGACTCTATCAGGAAGCTGTATATTTATAAATTGCCTATTTTTTAGCATAGTGAGAATGGAAACAAATTTTAAGTATGAAGCATTTTATCCTTATTCGATCTCTTATCTACAAAAGGAAGGACAACCCCTTGCGACTTGCATCTTCTCTACAAAAGGCCATGAACCCACTCTGGTGTTGATTCTTTTTGTTTGTACATAATCCTCTCAAAGAAAAGATGCAATGAACTGATATTTTAGGTTTGGTTTTTCTTTTGTAACTTTTCCTTTGACCTAATGCACGAATTAAATGAAATCTAATTTGATTAAACCAAAGGATTCTGATTTTTTGTTTATTTTTCTAAAAAGTTTTTCATATATACAAAAACAATACCAGAACTCCCGATGGGCTTTCCTACTTCCTAATTACATACATCACTACCATTTAAGCTGGAGTTTTAAGCGTATGATCAAGTCATCCAGGCCAAAGAGGAATGTGAAACATTTCTCATGATATGGTCTATTTGTGTCCCTTTCTCCTTAGAGACATTTGTCACTAGACAGATATTTTATTGTTTATTATCTTTTGTGTCTTCCAGGTTGCTATAGGAAAAAAAAAAATCACATTCCATTTGACGACTAAATGTATCACAAAAAACACTTTAATCTATGGAAAGATAAGCTTTCTAAAAAAGTATTACAGCAGTATATGTTTCTTGTTTTAGTAAAATAAAAATGCAGTTATTTGTTTTGCAAGGCCTTTTCACATATAATTTGGTACTGACAATTGCTTTATGAGGTAAATGGGATGCATTTTATAGTAGTATTTTACAGATGAGAATATCGAGGCTCATTGAACTGAAGGGACTTGTTCAAGGTCACACAGAGGTCACCATACCTTCCATATCCACTAAGCACTCTCTCCACCTCCTGTATGGATGAGTCATCAGTTCTACCCAGCTACTTTATTTTATTTTTTGTGTTATAGTTCAAACAATATTGTTGGGAGAAAAAAAGTGCATATACTGCACAAAAGCAAATAGAGTTTCAAGGGATTCTTTTCAACATTAGAGTTTTCCATAAAAAGATGTGTCATCCCAGGGTCGTGATGTCACTGAGGCTTAAAGAAGAAATGGTGACAGCCGCGGGTCCTTTGTTCTTACTAGAGCTCAGTACACTGGTTATGATGGGAATTCACTTAATTGTTTCAGAATCTCAAAGGTTTTTAGCGATTCCCACAGACGGTCTGTGCCAGGGTCACTGATGTTAGCTTTTCACAGTTTTTTATTTGATTTATTTGAAAACCATTCATTGACTGCCAAGCATGGTCCAGGCACTCCACAGTGTGTTGGGGCTACAAAAATGAATAAGCATGTTTAATGAGAAAAGCAGGTAAGTAAATAAATTAATTAAATTAATAAAGCAAGTTTATGTGCAAACAGGATGTTTGAAGAATCCTTATTTTCCTTTTTGCCACAAGCAGTAGTCTGTGCTACGTGGTAAGTGGTAAGAAGCCTGGCAAAGGAGACAGTTAGTACATGGTGGTCACTCTGCCTACCTGCAGGTGATTTTATAAAAATAGAGGTAAGAGTGAGATGAGAAATGCCTTCTTTTCCCTGAGGAGCCAACGCAGTGTTGACCTAACAGACTTACTACATTTCTCTATTTGTTGCAGTGACCAAAATATGGTTCAAAGTAACAGACTTCCTGATCCGGCCAGAACCCCTGCCCTGTGCTTCTTCTCCTTCTTCATCTGGTCAGCTTCTACTCTTTCTTTAACACTTTGCACTAACATTCTCCCTTTGAAAAAACACTTCCCGGGCCTCCGCTACCCACCCTAAGCCACTTCGCCACCCTCCAAACCAAGGTGGGGATAATGTCGGTATAGCTGTAGCTAAAGGTATTCTTCTTCTTTCATTATTATTCTGCTCAATTAGCCAACATACAGTACCTCATTCGTTTCTGATACAGTGTTCGACGATTCATTCTTAGCGCAGTGTATATTTCTCCACTAGGCTGTAACTTCCTTAGAGACAGAAACTATTGATATTTGTATTCAAAGACTCTTCCAAAGGATTAGCATAGACTCAGACAGTGGCAACATCTCCAGGGGATGGCGTATAGTGGGGAGGAGGGAGAGGATTTAACTTTACCTTTACCTCTTCCCGCATAGTTTCTATTAGCCATCCCCTCTTTACCCCAAGTAAACATACAGGGCACTTAAAACCAGTTTGCATGCTAGGCCAGTGTAGACCCAAGGCAAGGCCCCTAGCGTCCCTTTCCCACAGGATGCTTAGAGAGCTCCTTCTAGGTATCCCTCAAACTCAATAAGTATCTGTTCAAATGCTTTCAGGAGAGAGGAAAGATGAAGAACAGGAAATAATTTGGATGGTCATGCTTTTTAAAAATCAGGCTTATTGAACTATAACTTACATACAGCAAAATGTTCTTCCTCTTTCATGTATAAAGTTTGATGACTTTTGACAAATGCATAGTCATAAAACTACTATCATAACCATGGTAGGGAACATTTCCACAATCCTCAAAAACACTCTTTGAACTACCAGAATTTTATTTATTTATTTATTTATTTATTTATTTATTTATTTGACAGAGAGAGACACAGCAAGAGAGGGAACACAAGCAAGGGGAGTGGGAGAGGGAGAAGCAGGCTTCCCTCGGAGCAGGGGGCCCGTTATGGGGCTCGATCCCAGGACCCTGAGATCATGACCTGAGCCGAAGGCAGACGCTTAATGGCTGAGCCACCCAGGCGCCCCTGAACTACCAGAATTTTAAAGGAACTCTTTAGAAGAACCACAAAACTGATCGATGTTGTAGATTAAATAACATATCTTTGCATCTTGGACAACTTAATGTATCTCTCCAAAATGAATGGTTTATTTTCTCTCAGTCATAATGCCATCATTTGGTTGTGTGGCGTTTTTCTTTTGGAAATCTCAAAGCATTTAGCAAATCAGATTGCACTGTCATTTCCCAAAGAAACCTAGACCAGCTACAGAGATTTATACTCCAATTCAATGAAATCAATGCATTTCTTCCCAACTGACCTGTATATTTCTCTTCTAGGTATATTGTTTTTAATGAGCTGGCCATTCGTTTTATCAAGTAGGCAAGTGCCTACTTATTTATCGATTACACTCCCTTGTGACTATGAAAAGGCTCTGCATCCTGGGGACACTTGGTACATTTGGATTTGATTTGATGGATACATGGAATGACACAGCAAACAAGTGAATGACTAAATAAGTGAATGAGTAAAGGAAGAAAGGAATGAATGAGCAGTTGCCTCCATGTCCTGGGTGAGGCACTGTCTGAGAGGCACCATGAGGTCAGGTGACTGGCAGAAAGCCACACAGGGACGTGCTAGCAGGCCAGATCAGATGCCAAGTTTCTTTTCTTTGCTCTCTCCATTTACCCATCAACTCTCATTGTTTAGAAGTCTCCATAAAATATCAACATTAAAGAGTAAAAATGGGAAAATAGGCCACACAAATTAAGTGGTGGTTTAAAAATGAATTTAGTATGCAAAGAATGACATGGATAAGGATTTCGGGGTAGATTTCCACTTGATAGGTAAAGGCTTTCCTCTCATTCATCAGGGCTTCCTTTCCATCAAATGGTTTCAGTAATACTTTTTGGTAATGCTCTTTGTGTGTTTTACCGTAAGACACTTTGTATATGTCCATTGTGTTCTTTTTTAACAGCCTTCTTTAGGGAAAAGGGCAATTACTTTCACTGTTGCCCACTCTATGATGACAAGTGGGGAGAGGACACTAGAAGAGGTTCTATATAGTTAGTATGAGAGCCTCCATTGTTCTACCTACGCTTGCACCTTATGTCATTTTTCTCCCCATTTGGACAGATCGGGAAGGAATTTGATTAAATTTCCATTGAGAGACTTACTATATTCAGGAATACGTATCAAAAGAATGCCAATGAGCATAAAACAAAAACGGTCTGCATTTCATAGGAAGCCGATTTAAATGGTCCTAACAACAAACAGAAAAGAAACACGCTATTAAAGTAGCCCTCCCAAGGGGCTGCCCGCTGCTTTTCAGTGCGTCCTGAGCCGGTGTCTTCTCTCCTCCAGCGGGCTGCTCAGATATTCCTGAATCGCTGCGTCTTCAGCAGCGCTTTCTCTCTCCCTCTGCCTCTCTGGCGCGGCTCTCCCTCCCTCCCTCCTTCCCTCCCTCGGCTTCTGCTCTTTCTTACTCCTCTCAGCTGCTTAACTACAGCTCCCGCTGGAACTCGCACGATCCAAAACAGCTCTCCTCCCGAGCAGCCTGCAGCCGCGCATCACCTGGAGCCGGGCGGCGGACCCCGCGCGCCCGCCGCAGAGCCGCCAGGTAGCTGGGGGCGCGCAGGGGGTGCCCGTCTCCGGCTCGCCAGCCGCAGAGCATCTCCCCGGGATCCGCCGTAGCCTGCGGGGCCGGCCGCGCCGATGCCCGCGTTTCGGAGCAGCGATGGGAAGAGCAAAGCCACTGCCCGTGGCAACTGAGAGTGGGGAGACGTTGCGGCAGTAGCGTCGCTGCAGAATGTGTGAGTGAAGACCGGAGCCCCGCCAGGTTCTCCATCCCGCTCCGTCTTCGCTGTGTCCGGGAGGGCAGCCGGGGACCCGCGGCACTCACCAGGCGGTGCCACCCTGGATCTATAACTGTGAACTCCCTACTGTGGAAAATGGTAAACAAAGACATGAATGGATTCCCAGTCAAGAAATGCTCAGCCTTCCAATTTTTTAAGAAGCGGGTAAGGACAGGTTTTGTTTGTTTCTTTTGTTTTCTGCTCTTCTCTGAAATGCTTTTGATTGCTGGCCTGGGATAAGCCTAAGGTTGTCTTGCAGAACCGCGAAGGAAAGGCGAGCTTCTGGAAGCCCTGGTCCAGCTGGGAATTATACCTGTCTTGATGCAAATTTGTGGGTGGGGGCGCCTTGGAACCGTTGCTTTCCGGGGATGGGGGTGGGCTGGGCTGCCTTAGAGAGGGTTTGAGCCTGGAATGGGAATGTCTCACAGCCACAAGATGACAGGCAGTGTCAAAGAGAATTGGCCCGGGGTACAGTTATGGCTAGTAATTTAGTCAGGGACTAATTCAGTAGCTCTCCTCTCTTCTTATCTTTGAAGGGTTCAACTTTTCCCACACCTTTCATTGACTGTCTCAAGTGCCTTCTTGCCATCTTCATTAGAAGCCACAGCTTCGTCTTCCCAAATCCATTCAGCCAATAACATGCGGAGTCTCTGTCTATGGTAAAAATAGCAAAGGACTAGAATGACCTTTTGCAGAAATGATGGAATCCAGCATTTTAAATTCTCTGTTTCAACTTGCCTCAATGTTGCTTGGTATGACTGCCTTTCTTTTCGAGAGAACAGCGGATAGTCTGAATCCAAGTGACAAGATGGGGTTATGCTGCTGTATATATTTATTCCTTCAATTCCTTGTTCTTCCATTCAGGGTGTTAACATCACTTTGCTTATAAATGAGCAAAAAAAAGGGAAAGGTCTTTTTTTGTGTGTTTCACCATAAACCGAATGCATTGTAATAGTCACGCTGGTGGTCTGCATAAACCTGCAGATTTATACACAAGTGGGAGGTAAGAAATGTATGATGGTTAAGGGACTGATGACTGACACTCTTATGGAGAGTTTCCTAAGCAACAGAACCTTCCTTCAGCCCCCAGATGCCCTGTCCTATTTAATCCCCTAGGGCAATGCCATCAAAATGGCTCTCTCCATTCATTCTTCCCGCCCTTCATTCAGGTCCTTTCTGTGCTGTGCCTGATGCACAGCCCTTCACTTAACCCACCAGCGGAACACAATGAATTACACACTGGACCAGACCACCACCCTGCACCAAAAGGGGAAGCTGGAAAGGCAGCTCTGGAAGCAGTAAGTCAGGCCCAGCTAGAGGGCAGGCATAGACTCCCTTTGACTGTCTCATCTCATCAATAAAGCACAACAGTCCCTCAAGTCCATGGGCCAAAACATCTGCATTAAAACCAAGGCAAAACCACCCTGTCCTTCCTGCTGCTCCTGGAGATCCCTCACAAGGGCAGACTGCAGGCTGAACCAAAGCAAGTCAGTGCAACTTCTCAGAGCTCTGCAGTGTTTCTTGGTTTTCCCTGTAGCCAAAATGTTTCTTCCCAAGGAATGGGCCCTTTGTGAAAACTAATCTCCAGCAGGAAACAAATGTTTTGCTAATAATAAAAAAAAAAATTTCATAGCCCATAATTCAGTGCTTAAACTCTTTACTCTCTTTGAATTAATGAATTTGTTTAGTGGTATTGGTGGGAGGGGAACGAGGGTGATATTTTAAAACTCCTCAGTTAGGCATTTTTTATCAACCAAGTAGCTGTCAAGTAGAATTTTTTTTTTTTTTTAAGTTGTCACCTATTTTCTTTACTATCAAAATGTACTAACAGATATATAATTTACCATCTGGTTTCTTTCTGCTTAAAAGCATAATTTACCCATCGTCTTCAGTTGGCACCTCTGTTGACCTTGAATTTTGCAAAGAACTAGCCAGGGTTTTATCTATTTGGCAGAGAGAAAGAGGTCTGTACCAAGATTTTCTGGCTGGCAGCTTCAACTGCCTTTTAACCTGGGTTTATCAGGTGCTGGAGATAGAATCAGAAATCCCTCTACTGGTCTCCTTACTCCTCAAGGACAGCAAAATCAGCAGAATGTGACTTTGTAAGTCATGGACAGACCCAAAGATAAATTCCTTGATTCTTGTCTACTGGTATACAAGTTCTCTGTTCCAAAAGTTCATTTCATTTTGTACCATGACTTTTGCTTTGGGCTTTGCTCTTTTGTTTGTTTGGTTTTGGGTTTTTTGTTTGTTTGTTTGTTTGTTTACTTTTTAATTATACAACCAACATGCAAATAAATGTGTAAAACATTAAGACAATGCCAAGGTAAATCCCACCTCTTCCCCAATCTTCCCCAGACGTAACCGTTGCTACCATGTTGGTGTTCATAATTTCCAGCCTTTTTTTATGTATTTACATACACATTCAGTTACTAGAATGTCTTTGTTTTCAGCTAAGAATAATCTATTTTCCTTATATTCTATTGTTGAAGTTCCACACATTTCTGCATATTTATTTTTAACCTAGATGGACAGTCTTACAAAGTGAGCCTTTGTCCAGTGCCCACATAAAACCATGAATAGATCTTGGGGGAAAAAAAAAAAAACCCATAGGTATTTTAGGGCTCATAAGAAAGACTGAGGTTTGGACCCAAACTGTGATTGCAGAAGGCTTGAAGAGTGCTTCTGACAACTCTGAGGCATTCCAAAGGGAGCACCGAGCAGCTCACCAGAGGGGAATATTGATGACCTGCCCCGCCGTTCATTTAGGAGAGTAAGTATAGCCACCATTTATTGAGCGCTTCCTATGTTCTAGAGGTTGAGGGCCAAATATTTTACATGTATGATCTCATTTAATCCTCACAGAAACCCTATGAAGTAAGAGAAATTATTAAATGTGCAAAGTGTGGCTCAGGGAGATTAAACAACCAGCCCAAGGTCACGTAGCTAAAATGTAGCAGAGCTAAAATTTAAACTTTGTTTAACCCATAGCCTGTGTTCTTAGTCCAGATTTTTGATTTCAAATCATCCTCCCACCTATTTTTTTTTCTTTTTATTTTCCACCACAGAATCTTTTTATTTTTTCCAAGTGAAATCTTTGTGTCTCTACCCAATGTATCAAACCTACGAAGGCAGCTGATCCTCAGCAGACAAACCTCTCAAAGCTCGTTTCCAGCCCACAGTCTGAAGACAGGCAGTCTTGGTGCTATTCCCCCAAATCCTTTGGACTTATGCTTTCCACTCTCATGTCTCAAAGGCTCAACTAAATCAGCTTAATTTCATTTAGTTGAGAATTGCTAAACTAAACTCCACAAGAGTTCTACTTTCAATCTCTCTGTGTTAATGATAAATTAGCATTAGATGCCTTTGGATTATGTTTTATTCTCAGAGTCTGTAAAAATTCACTTAAAATGGATGGAAAGATGTCCTTATCAGTTTTATTCTCACAATCGGAGAGGTTTAAAAGTTATCAATTGTGCTAAAGATAATCCACTTTCATGGATTTAAAGATCTGTTCATAGTTCAGATTCTTGCATTATGACTCAGAAAACACAAACAAATGGCATTGTCTTCAACTTGATAATCCTAGGTACATAAAAAAGACTTCGATAGCCATAATTATATTGTCTTCTGTAAAATTTCAAAGGCTACCTAGCAACATAGAATTTTGGATTTGGAGTGAACCTTAGAAACTCTCTCATTGACCTCCCTGTTTTAATGATGAGGAGACAGTATCAGGAAGGTCAAGACACCTGCTCAGATTAGAATGGGGCTAAGTGCTGCTCACATGTACGGTTTTCACTTCCAAATCTAGTGTGCTTTCCTCCTCATCATACCCTCTAACTAGTTCAGGCTTCATGCCTCGTCTATTCGTTTTCTTGACAAAGACAGTAGGAACAAAATCCAGCTCTTGTCTTCATAGAATTAACTGCCTAGTGACCACCAACTTTGACAAGACACTTTGGTCTTGACTCAGTATTTCATGATTTTGTGCATTTGAACAATTCCTTATATTGTATTGTTCTTTAATAATAACAGATTTTATAATCACTGTCACTTATACAACACCAACTTTGCTGGGCACTGTTCTCAGAGGCTTAAGTATGCTTACATATGTAAATTCTCACAAGAATCCCAAGGTAGATACTATTGTTATCCCAATTTCACAGATGAAGAAACTGAGGGGTAAGGAGGTGGAGGAAGTAGTCTTAGGGCACACGGCCAGTTAGCAGCAGAATCAGGGTTTGGATCAAAGTGCTTGGCTCCAGAGTCCATAGCCTTAAGCACTGTTCACCCTGGGCCTGTTGGCATTAACCAGTCCAGCAAGGTCAGAGGAGAAGTGAAGAGGTATGACTGCCCTAGCTTCCTCCTTTTTCTAAAAATGTCAGGGAACAAAGCAAAGGCTTTCAGCCTGGTAATGATGTTTACCCTGGCAGAGCTGAGGGGGGAAATTTAGCTCCTCTGAAGTGGTTGTTCTCCACCGCTGTTCCATTAACAGCATTCCTTTACATGCATTTCCCTTTACTGTTCTATTATGTCTACTTAAAGCATTGAATTGGAATGATAACAAAGATCCTCTTCCTATGTGAAACACTCCACGTCTTCCCAGAGGGCTAACATTTATTGAGCTTTTACTAAGAGTCAGGCACTGTTACTAGTGTAATCCTCAGAATCACTCGATTATGCCCATCTGACAGCCAAGGACATGGAGCTTCAAAGAGGTTAAGTACCTGGTTCAAGGTCATAGTGCTATTAAGAGGGGTAGCAGAATTCAAACTCGGGAGGTCAGCTCTAGTCCCACCAATCTTTCCATTGGCATCTCTGGAGTGTGGTGCTTCTGGGTTGGCTCTCCCCGTTGGAAACTACTGTGAGGATGATCCAGAGAGGATTTTGTGGGGAGCTTTTGGCCACAGCTATGGAGACTTAACAGTTTCCAAGTGACTTCCAAGGGTAGGAGGAATGCTTTCCGACAAATCTGAGGTCTCCAAGATATATTTGATCATACTTCCTGGAACCATAGTGGAGACTCTATTGGCTTCTACTGTGCTTTCTTCAGAGGCAGCTAAAATCTGAGTTGTTTGAGTTCCTTTTGTGTGCGCTCCAGCAGCTTAGCACGTGGTCCTGCTCACCCAGCATGGGAACATCAGGACTTTTGACTCACCTGTAGCTCTCACAGGGCAGGAAGGTCCTTAAGGACAGAGAACCCATGACCTTGTTCCCTATATCCCTTACTTGTCAAACCAAATTTGTTAAATGAAAGTATAGACCAAATGAATGAATGAATCCTTCTGTTAACTTGTCCCTAAGTCATTGTCTTGTCCTTTTCCTCCCCATTTTTCTTTCTTGAAACAGATTAATGACTTAGAAGTCTAATGCATTTTAATCTCCTCTCTGTTTGGATATGGATTATAAATAAATGAAGACTTTGAAAAATAACTTAAGTTGGGTTCAAGGACAAGTTGTCACTACGCTTAATAGCTGGCAGGTCCCCAGGGAAACTTGACCTCATCTTGTTTGCTGCTGCAGTGTCCAGGCCACAACCTCTTTTCTGTAATGCTTTTCCTGTTGGGTCAGTCGAGACAGATGTAGTAAGATTGACTAATCCCTTTGATTGTACACTAATATAAATCTGACTTTAATACTATATAGTATTTGCGTTATGTATTCTCCCACCTAGAATTTTAAAAAACATCTTTCCAGTTATCATTTCTCCTCATTTTTCCATGTGGTTTTAAGAGCCACTGAGTGTGAAGAAGAACTGGAACTCAAGTTGTTTTTTCCACTTTGACCACTAAGTCCCGGGGGGTTGGCCTGGAGCAGGGGCAGGTTGGGCTTGCTGGGTGTGGCTGTGCTGGGGAGTTAGTCTGCAGTGCTGCAGAATGTGGGACAGGTGCTATTCTCATGGAGTCCATGTTTTGGCACCCTGGCCATCCTCGAGAAAGCCCTATGCTAGTTAGGCTCTCACTCTGCTACAGTGCTTGGGAAATATTTTGAGTGGAAAGTGTAGCAGAGTTCCTTGAAAGTTTCGTTTTTTGAAGAATTAGTGCTAACGTGCTGGTACCATATATAACACTGGAGTAAGAAATATTCCGAGCTCACCCATATTTGATGATCTGCAACTGCTTCGCAAGATAAAGCCAAACTAAAATGGGGGTGGGCAGCCGTTGAAACGCATGTCCCCATCTGAAGAGGTCTGATTATAAAAACATAAAGGGAAGAACTGGAGGAGAATTGGATCCGTAGAAAAATTTAAGTAGTAATTTAGGTCAAGCTAAAGATAGTTCACTAGAAGAAATACTGTGGAGGCAGATTTTGAAAGTGCCTTTTTTTTTAATGCACTCCCATTTTAAGTTTCAGCAGTAAGTCCAAAAAGTTAAGTAGTAAATACCAGCATCCTTAACATTGGCAGATAAGGAGAAGACTCCTGACTTACCAGGGAGATGCCTTCACCTGCCCGCTGACTGACTAGAGCCTCAGATCCCAGCTTGTCAGCTCGTCTGAGTGTGGACTCACTGACTTCTCACCAGCACCGCAATAAGGACCTTTATTCTTTCCATGGGGTTTACGAAAATTAAGTTCACAGGGCAAGCGGTTTCCCCAAAGAGCTTTAACTGAAGGGATATGCACAGCGTCCCTGGAGATCCACGTCCTTCCTGCTGGGCAGACTGCCCCGGCCCTTCTCAGGACCTCCTCCTGGCCCAGCAACGAGAAGGCGGTTGCAGGGATGTACCCCCGTCCTCGGTCTAAGGGCCGGCCCGTCAGCAAGTGGCCAGATTTCCCTGGCAGACTGTAGAGTTAGGCCGCACGTTTTACACAATTCTGTGTGGGAGGAAGAGGAGAGTGAGGTGGGGGGAGGACAATAGGAAAAGCAGAGCAGGCAAGTTAGGTGCTCTCTGGCTTCCTCCTGTAGCTGCTCCAGCATTTGTTATAGTTTGTTTACTCTCATCCTATTGCTTTGCAGCCTTCTAAAATGATTTCCTAAGTATTTACAACAAAGGAAAATGAAAATCAAGGCTGTAACTAGGGCGGTAGGAGAATCTTCCCCTTGGTAGTGCAAGATGGCAAAATATTACTCTAATTGCTTTACAGAGCCTGCTGTGATATTTTTCTGGAAGAGTCCACTTAGCTATTTTTATAGCATTGGGGTCACCTTGATCTATTTTCCCTTCCTAGGTCAGGGCATTCACCCAAAATGCCATTTGCTTGGGGAAACAATTGACCATGTGGTCTTCTCCTCTTCTTCTCCTCTCTCTCCCCTTCCACCCACTCCTCCTCCCTCTTCCCCTCCATCCCTTCCCTTTACCTCCACCCTTCCTCCTCCTCCCCTTCCTCCTTCTCCTCTCCTTCTCCTTCTCCTCCTCCTCCTCCTTCTTCTTCTTCTTTCCCTGCACCCTCTCTCTCATCTCTAAAGGGTAAGTTCACATCAAAGTAAAAGAGACAAAAGCCTAAAGTGAAATATTCCTGGATTCACATCCCATAGAAAACCAAGAACTCTCGTTCCTCTAACCCAACATGGCTACAGGAATATCTTTCCATTTCCGAGTCTGTTACAGTGAGCTCAGCCAGGATGAAAGGTCACCACAGATCAAGATTTTAATTTCTAGAAATAGCGAGGCAAAATGTGTCCCTAAATAGTTAAAACATTTTAAGGTTCAAGTCCATGTGGGAGCAACATTAAAATATACTGAGGAAAAAAATTAAAGTTAATAGTTTGAGAATTAAAAATAAATAATAATATATATTTTCAGTGTTTATTAGTCACAACTATAATCTTTTCCAATGATCTTTCTGAAAAGTGATCAAATTTCCTTTGAATCCTGAATCTTTCTGGACCAGTACTAATTTGGGTTATATCACAGAAAAAATTTTACGAGACAGAAAACTATGAGTATATAGCTTTTAGGGTGGTTAAAAAGATTGAGGTAAGGCTAAGTAGCACAATGGTGAAGAGGTGGTCTAAAAATAAATACAGTAAAAATGAACTCTCTAGTCTCATAGAGTTTCTCTAAACCTGGAATATAAACTCCCTGAGGGCAGAGATCATGTTTATCTTGTTCACAGCTCAGAGTATCTGGTACATAGTAGACAGTCAGCAAGATATGTTTAATGAATCAATAAAGAGAATTTAATCAAGGGGCTTGGGGAGGAGGTGTCATGTGTAATTGTAATATAATTACCTGATTAAATAGAGAGGGTATTGATAAAGAGAGGAGGTAAGAATTAAAGAAAATCTTGGCATGATTTCCACTGCTTCTAAGTAGTGCTGTTTGCATGCCAACAAATAAAAGTGTGAAAGACTTAGAAGCTTATGCCTTAATGAATAAATGTACTCTAAAGCAGGTAATGCAATGCATTTTTGTTTAGTTAGGCTTGGCAGAGACTAGATTTGAGCAATAACCTCTAACCTGGGTTCTGTTTTGATGATTAGTTTGGCATTTTTATAATACTAGATGTTAATAATTAAAAAAAAATTTGTAACAAGTTAGAGGGTTTGATGTAGGAATACTCATGTCTTTTACATCAATTGTACTATGATGTAAAAGAACAGGTGAGTGGAAATATTAATGATTTACCAAAGACTATATTTAATGGAATAATAAAGCTTAAGGAGTTAAGAGATATCAAAGACATCGATGACACTGCGTTCATGGAGGGAAATTACAGAATCTCTAATCCATCTTTAGGTGAGAAGTAAGAAAGTATCTAAAAACTATCTTTGATTTTCACAGGGAAATAAGGGTTGTGCCAGTTTTTTAAGGCTGCCATAACAAAATGACAAACTGGATGGCTTAAGCCACAGAAATTGATTGCCTCACAGCTCTGGAGGCTGAAAATCGAGATCAAGGTGTCAGTAGGTTTGGTTCCTTCTGAGGCAGGGAGGGAAGGATTTCCTTCCAGGCCTCTCTCCTTGGCTTGTAGATGGCCATCTTTCTTCTCCCTGCATCTTTTTTTTTTTTCTCTTAAGATTTATTTATTTATTTTAGAGAGAAAAAGAGCAGGAGCGAGTGTGGGGAGGGGCAGAGGGAGAAGAAAAAGGAGAGAGAATTTCAAGCAGACTCCCCACCGAGTGTGGAGCCCAACACAGGGCTGGATCCCAGGATCCTGAGATCATGACCCTAGCCAAAACCAGGAGTTGAATGCTTAATGGACTACGCCACCCAGGCGCTCCTTCTCCCTGTATCCTTATATCCTCTTCCTTCTGTATATATCAGTCCAAATTTCCCCTTCTTATAAAGACCTTGATAAGGACACCAGTCACACCTCATTAGCACCCACCTCCTTTTAACTTGATTACCTCTATAAAGATCCTATCTCCAAATACATTCTGAGTTTCTGGGGTTAGGACTTTAATATACAAATGGGGGGGAGGCATAATACAACCTATAACAGAAGTTTTTCCTTACCATTGAAACCTCATTTACATCTGCAATGGAACATCCCCTATAGAATGGGTTCTAAAGTAGAAATTTTTGCTTTATTAAAATTATGAGTAAGTTCTGGGAAACAAAATCTTGCAGAAAATCTATAACACTGGAGAATATCAGGTGAGACAGAGGTTTGGCAGCCAAAAATATCTTAATTGTTTTAAAGATGGTAATGTGGTAGAAGTGGGAAGAGAGTTCTAACTGGAAAAATATTGCTGCTAAGTTTTTATGTAATAAACCTTGAGGAGCTAGATGGCTGATGGAATGTCTAATATAGCATTTAAGAGCTTACAACTAAATAATAACCATGTGTAAATGAATTTCTCTGAAGAATATCAATATAACTACTTTCTCTTTCCACCACTTGACCTCAAAGATTAAGTGTTACATAAGAACTAGGACCTGGCAGTTATTGTATACAGGGCCTTAGTTATCAGCTTTGGCAAAGCAGTCATATCTAATTTATTTGTCCATTAGTCAACTTTTCCATAAAAGGGCCCACACCTTCTCACATTGCCAGTAATAAGATGGTGAAGCCATTGCTAATAATTAGTCTTCTAGCATGAAATGAATGCTTTAAATCAGGCATTTGAGAGTAACTCTTCAGACTTAATCTCAATCAGATAGAATTCCAGAATGTGTAATTATTTTTTCATCCCATATCTTTTTTTTTTTTTAAGATTTTATTTATTTATTTGACAGAGAGAGACACAGCGAGAGAGGGAACACAAGTAGGGAGAGTGGGAGAGGGAGAGGCAGGCTTCCCACTGAGCAGGGAGCCCGATGCGGGGCTCGGTCCCAGGACCCTGGGATCATGACCTGAGCCGAAGGCAGACGCTTAATGACTGAGCCACCCAGGCGCCCCTCCATATCTTGACAATTAGCTCTTGTGTTATACATTTTATTCTTTTCCAAAAATCAGAGCAATGAACATTTCTAACAATGCCTTCCTTCCTAAAGTCATTATCTTCTAAATAACAGGTTCACATTTAGTGTTGAAACTCACAGTTCAGGGTGTGTGTAGGTTTCTTATCATTAACAACCAATATTAATTTAGCACTTGCGTGTGTCAGGCATTATGATAGAAATGCAAATATAAGAAAGTATATTTTCCTTCCTATTGCCATCCTACCCTAACCCCAGGAACTCTGATATCATATCCCTGTTATATACTCTTTGTAGCTTCCTGTACTTTTTTAATGACACCTGTCAATCTGTAATCACATATTATTATAGCTTTTTAATAAATGTCCTTAACATTAATTAATATCCTCCTAGACTATGATCTCTTTGGGGCTGGGGCTTGTGCTCTCTCTTGCTTACAGTGATGTCCTCAGAGCTTGGTTCCTGTCCTGGAGTGTTATCAATAAATCCTTATTGAAACAAAAAGGAAATTATGAAATGCTAATCTAAGGGGGAGAGGAGAGGAGTTGACACTAAAAACACAAAAGTCCTTTCAATTTTATTGCTTTTTTAAAATTTTATTTTGTTTTAAACAGAGGCAGATGCAAAGATTTTAAGTCTGAGACACATTTATATTCCAAATGGCATTGCTTTTGAAGTCATTGTCTCTTCTATCTTTTACTGTTCCCTGTGAGGAGATCCACATAATAAATTGCTCTTATAATTTAGCTGTAGGTTAAAGATTTTTCTTTTCTGAAACAAATCACATTTAGCATGATATAATCCCACAGGTTTGCCTCAGTTGCCAGGAAACTCAAAGCTAAATTTAAAGGTAAATTTCAGTGAACAAATTAGACAAATCTGTAGAAATAACTTCAGTTGCTAAGTTTGGTTTTAATCTTGTATTTTTATTTTAACTCTCTTGTTTTGTGTATCGTTGTAAACTGCCTCAGATGTTTTCAAAAGTAAGATAGCATATTATACTAATGCATTGCTATGGTGATAAACAGCAAACACAGAAGAAATCTAGTTCTAAAGTATGAAGTTCTTCTCTATTAGCTTTTCTTCTTGAAAATACGTACTAAATTTATGTTATCTACTGTTGCATTACAAGATAACCCAAACTTAATGATCAAAACAATCAATTTGTTTTTCTCAGGATCCTATAAATTAGGAATTCAGGTTGACTCCTTAGGATGGTCCTGCTCCATGTCATTGGCTGGGTCATTCCTTGGCTATGTTTAGCAGGTGGCTAGACTGGGCCAGAAAGTCCCAGAAAGCTTCACTCTCATATCTGGAGCTCATTGCTCCTCTTTTGGCCTCTTTCTTTCTCCATGTAGCTTGGGCTCCTTCCATCATGGTCATGAGGTAGTTGGACGTAGAAGTCTGCTGGCTTCCAAGACGAAGTGCTTTATGAGAGTGGTGGGAGCTGCCCATCTCGTAGGGCTCTGCTTTGGAGGTTATAGTGTTGTTTTCACTGTATTTGACTCCTCAAAAGAGTCAGAGAGCCAACTCACATTCAAGGGAAGGAATAAACTCCACCTCTCAATAAGAAGAGTGAGTGCAAAGTGAAATTATTGGATGTTTCTATTTGTTCCACTAAGATATAGCATAATTTTCCAAACTGTATCCAGCTGTACTGAATTAATCTATAAGCTTTTATAATCAAAACATTTTCAGTTACGATAAAAAACTAGAAACTCCCAAACCCTCATAGAAGAGAGATATTAAGGACTCCTAATATGGGATCAGACAAACCCAGGTGGACTCTTACCTACATTACTTACAAGCTTTGTAACATTGGGCAAGCTATTTAATGTTCCATGTGTAATGGCTTATCTATAAAATGGATTTAATAACAACACATAACTCATAGAACCGTTGAGAGGATTAAATAACAGAATGCATGTAAAGCTTTTAGCCCTCATGTCTGGGACATATTTAGCACCCCAAAATGTAAGATACTATCAAGACGACTTTAAATTCTGGTTTGTCTTTTTAGCCTACCGTTCTACACTTTTTGTTATGGTATAAGTTGTGATTTTACTCATGAGTCCAGTTAGAGACATGCTGCTATTAAACGTCTTTGCTTTTGGATTTTATTGTTTAAAGGTCATTTCTCAAAAGACTTTTTCATGGTCACTAGGTTTACACTTTTACTGAGTTATTTAGCAGTTTCCAGAGGCTTAGGAACTAGTGAACATAATTAATTTCTCCTCCATAGATACTTATCCCTAGAGCAACTGCAGTGGGCTGGCTACATTGCCAAAATAGTACTTCATTTGTACAGGATCTCATTAAATCAAATGATGCCAAACTACTCTACATTTTTTGGTTCCATGAGCACAAGGCACTGACAGAGAAACAGATACCCAAACCCTTATGTCCAACACATGATTGATGAGATTCTATCTGAATGTAATGCCAAGTCTTGTTTTCTAATTTGCCTTGCTCTACAAAGTCAAGACTTGGAATTCATTTGCATATTCAAAAGCACAACCATGTAACTCATGAACACTCTGAAATACTCTTTAAAATCCTTTTATTGCTCCACTTTCATGAAACTATTTCTTTTTTTTTTTAAGATTTTTTTTTTTTTTTTTTTTTTTTTATTCATGAGAGACAGAGCGAGAGAGAAAGGCAGAGGGAGAAGCAGGCTCCCAAGGAGCAGGGAGCCCGATGAGGGACTCGATCCCAGGACCCCGAGATCATGACCTGAGCCGAAGGCAGACGCTTAACCATCTGAGCCACCCAGGTGCCCGAAACTATTTCTTATTAAAGACTCAAAAACTTGTATTGCAGGGCATTCCATCCGTCTGTTTTGCCCAACTCTAAGATCTAGCTCTTTCATTTGTGTTTACGTTGTCCTATGGACACTTAGCCATCTTTATCTTAACTTTCCCTTTCTCGGCATGCCTCCCTGGGGACCACTCCCTCCATGAAGACTCAGCTGTGGCTTCTGTGCTTCAGCACTGTCCAGGTTCTCCTCTTACCTCTGGGCTATTTCTTCATTTCCTTCCAGCATCCTCCTGCTCTATCCCACTTCTTTTTTTTTTTTTAAGATTTTATTTATTTATTTATTTGAGAGAGAGAGACAGAGATAGTGAGAGAGAGCAGGAGTGGGGGGGGAGAGGGAGAAGCAGACTCCCCACTGAGCAGGAAGCCCGACGTGGGGCTCGATCCCAGGACTCTGGGATCATGACCTGAGCTGAAGGCAGATGCTTAACCGACTGAGCCACCCAGGTGCCCCTCTATCCTACTTCTAATGTAGGAGTGGCTCAGTCTCCATCCATGGCTCACTGACCTCTCTCCCCTTTACCATCTTTTTCTTTCTTTACCCTCTCATTCTGGTTCTCCATCTTTCTCACTTTCCTATGCATTCTCTCCTTTAGCTCCCTCTCCCCAGCAACACCCAAGTTCATTCATTCCCAGGCTTTAAATGCAATCTGTATCTTTCTTAAGTTTATCAGTTTATTGAATGTCAGATCTCTATTCCCAATTGTCTACTTGATGTTCCCCTTGAAATGTCTCATGGACACCTTAAACTAATCCTATCCAAAACTGAACTCTTGATTTTCCTTCCCACCTCATTTGATTCCTTTCCCTATTTTCCCCATCTTAAGTAAACGAAACTACCCTCCATTAATCTGCTAGAGCCAGAAGCCTAGCAATTATTATTCATCCTTCATTTCTTCCAACATCAATGTAATTCATCGACACATCCTATTGAGTTTACTTCTAAAATAGATTTTTTTTTTTTTATTCCCCTCGTTTTATCTTCACAGCCTTGGTGCAAGCCATGGCCATTTTTTGGACTCTTTAATAAAGCTTCTTTACTCTTTTTCTCCACATCTACTCTTCCCTGCCTTTCTCCTCCTTAGCTTTCCCATGAAGAAATCACAGCACTTTTAGACAGATTAACAGCTTTCCCATAGTAGTAAGTTTTCCTGAAGAAACAAGGCAGTAAAAGAAGAAAGAACCTCCCCAGAATCATATAGAGAAGTGGCAAACTTGACATTAGAAACCAAGTTCCTTCTTTGTGGCAATACACTCTTCTACTCTCAGATAACTACTATTTTGAGTTTTTTCTCCTCTTTTTGATTTACATTCTTTTTTTTTTATTGAAGCATTTTATTTTGGGAAGAATTATGGTATTTGGGGCTCCCTTGAAAAAGCAGATGCTAAAATGCTTTAGTTTAAATTACATTATTCATCCCCACCTATCTCAGGGCAAAAAAGTCACAGAGATTAGGATAATTACCAGAGGCCCCAAAACCCTGTCAGAAGGAAATGGCCTAATTCTTTCTTTGAAACTAGAACAAACAGACATATTCAAACACTGAGTATTTCCAGATTGGGAATCTTCTTCCAGACTGGGAATCTTTTTTTTTTCTTTTTTTTAGTGGTTTACTAACCCAGGGCATAATAATAATGTTAGGGACCATAATTTTTATGAATTTTACTGTATGTCAACTGGCCACTTTGGATAGTTTTGAAAGCCCTCCCTATTCTGGATACATCCAGCATATTTTACCTTATCCCCTACGCTCCTTGGCATAACTCTCCACCACTAGTAGCTCAGGAATGAACTGGGTCTCCATCTCATCCTTTTTACTGTTCTTTTACCTGATAGTTCCTTCTTTGCTCACTCCTCATCCTTAACCCACGCTTTGCTAAATTCTACATATTTTCTCTAGCTAGCTGTAGTTCCATGTGATCCGTGGAGCTTACCCAGCTACTGTAAATTGCCCAGATTTCTTTCTTCAGCTCTCCATAAATACTAACTTAGAGTACCAGTTACCTTTTATTGATTGTTTATAATATGCTCTCACAAGTAGCATTTTCATAGCACTTAATTTGGAACACATTCAATGATGTTTTTTCTCCCTTGTGTCTCACAACTCAGGAGTGCAGGTATCCTTAGCCTTGATTCACCAAAACGGATACTGAGCATCAGAAAGGTTAAGTAACTTTCCACGGTCACACAGATAAGAAGGCCCATGTCAATTGACAACATTTGAGATTCTCCTTCCTTTACATCACGTCACTTCTCTGGCAACTGTTGTGGGTTTTCACTGGACATTCCATGCTCACTGTCTATTACCCTAGGAACTTCAGAAACTTGCAATGAACTTTTTGTTGTCATGCTAGCATCCTCAGATTCTTTGGTCTACGAGTAGAAGGGAATCCACTTTTGTCCATTCTACCCTCTAAATAGCTTTTGGCTCCCACTTCCATGTACTTACTGACAGTCTGCATTACCATTTGCCTAGCTCAGGTCACCTTCACTCTTCCCTGGAGAATTGCCACCACCTCCTACCTGGCCTTCTGCTGACAATCTTGCTCCACAGAACTGCAGTCAAGAAAAGTTTTCTAAAACACAAGTTGGAAAATGATGTGCCTGTGCTCACTACATTTCAATGGCTCGTCATAGCTCTCAAAAGAAGATCCTAATTCCACTTACCTAAGGTACCTTGAGTAGTCAAATTCATTGAGATGGACAGTAGAATGGTGGTTTCCAGGAGCTGGGACAGAGGGAGAGGGGAATGAGGAGTTACTGTTTAATGGATTAGAGTTTCTGTTTGGAAAGATGCAAAGGTTCCAGATATGGATGGTGGTGATGATTGTACAACAATGCGAATGTACTGAATTGCACACTTAATGATCACAATGGTAAATGTTATTATGTATATTATGTAGTACATTATGTATGTACAACATCATGCATGTTTTCTCACAATAGAAAAAGTAAAACACACTTTAATAGTTGGGGAATGGCTAAAGAAAAAAAAGATGAGAAGAGGGATAGGGAGGGCTGAGAGGTAGGAGGTGACGATAGGCTTCACTGCTACAGGGTTCCTTGCTTGTTTTTGCTCAGGACCTGAGTTACCTTGTGCAACCACAAGTTTGGAAGAAGATTCAGAAAGACCTAAACCTTCCTCTTGATTACCAGTGGATAAAGAAGTAGAGCTTTTGATATGTGTGCTCTAAATTCCCGAGAACTGGATGCCTTTTAGTCACCACCCCCCCCGCCACCCGCGGTCTATAAGTGAAATCTTCAAGAGGAATATTGGCATCTCAAACTGTTAGTCAGACCAACCATTTATCTTTCCTCGTCCACATTTCAGTTTAACATAAGTGCTTCTCTGCCATGCATCATCAAAGAATCATGAGACCATTTGAGAACGTAAAGATGACTCGATTTTGAAAATCAGATAATTACATCTGATTTATGTCTCCAATGTCTCGATAAATCACCTTAATATCCATGCTTCCTTGAGTTTGGTTTTATATTATTTACTTTTCTTAACTCACAAAAAAACAATCCATGTGGATTCCAAGTCTAATTGTAACCTCGTAGTATGCGATCTGACTTCTGGGTGTTTTTTTTCACGTTAAAATGCAAGTTTTATTAAAGTAAATGTTACCAAATCTTTGAGGTTTAAAGGTTTGATATCAAAGTATGATCTCTACATTATAAAAACAACTGATTTAAAGTGAAACTTCTATCCAATCAAGGCTGTTTTGACTTATGATGTCAACCGTACAGCCCAGCTGATTGTTCTTTTCTTTAATGGTAGTTTGACCAGGAAATAAACATACGTCTTTGTTTGCCTCTAACCTAAAGGTTCCACCATTTAGGGACACTATGACCAGCAAAACCTCATGAAATATGAAGTCTAATACTCCTTTATAAGCTATCTTAGTTAGTTGCAACTATTTAAGATTTTGAGAAACTTACAAATCTTTCCCAATGAAATAGAAAGACTTTTACAGCTTATTAGAAACTGGCAAATTATAAGCCTTTTTAAATTGTCTAGATCCAAAGTATAAATCGCCAGAGCTTAATTCTTATAAAATTAAAAATATTCTCTCCTTCTTCTCACCTTCTTCTGAAACATTCAGACAGAAAACATGACGTTCAGGGGCGCCTGGGTGTCTCAGTCATTAAGCGTCTGCCTTCGGCTCAGGTCATAGTCCCAGGGTCCTGGGATCGAGCCCCACATCGGGCTCCCTGCTCGGCGGGAAGCCTGCTTCTCCCTCTCCCACTCCCCTTGCTTGTGTTCCCTCTCTCGCTGTGTCTCTCTCTGTCAAATAAATAAATAAAAACCTTTAAAAAAAAAAAAAGAAAACATGAAGTTCAGCTGAAAACACAGCCTAGAAAAACACAAGTTATCTAATTTGGAAGACAACGTATGAGTCATAGGATAAGCTTTGGCCATGGTACTCCATTTAATTTCCTTCTTTAGGTCTTTTTGCATTCTGTCAGATGGGAAGACTTTGACATTTTGATCATTGTGAAGATGTATTGATAATACTTCTAACATGCTTAGAAAATAGAAATATTTAAGTGACTTGCTAAATCAGAATCCTTGACTGAATGAATCTTTGACCAGCTTCACATATAAGGTCAGTTTTGTCTGGTGTTGAAAACTTTTTAAAACCATTTCTTTCATCATTTCAATGCATTTCATCTTTTTTTCCCCACTTTTCTATAACTACTTAATTTAATATTTGTAAAATGATCCCTTCCTTTAAAACATGCAATCTCTACCTGCCCTTACTTTTCATAACAAAATCCATTTGTGCAGAGTGATGAACTCTGTTTAATTAGAGGAAAGTAATTTAACTTATCTGAGTCTCACTTGCCCCATCTGTAAAATGGCAAAAGTTCTTTTCACCTCTAAGAATGTACAATTTCTGCAAAATGATTTGCTCTCTTGGTGCGATGTGTAACTAATGCACACACCCACCACTCTCCTACAGTACAGGACCCGATGGATTCTCATCGTGACTCTTTCAAAAGGTTCCTAACAAGGTTCTCCACTGCCTGTCTCTCCTCACTCCAAAACCTCCTACATATGGCTGAGCTGCAGACAAACATTTAATATCCAAGGAACTTGCTTGCTCACAGAATTAATTACAAACCCGTAAGCTAGTGCCCAAGGTCTTCAGCAACAGAACCCCAGTCGGACCTTTCCTACCTTCCCATCTTCTTCTTCCCTGAATGTTCTCTGCAATTATTTATTTGTTCATCCAAATGTACTTATGGAGGACTATCTATTGAACACTATGCTATGTGCTAGAAGTAATGATGAACCAAAACAGAGAAGTTCCAGGCAAGGCTCTACTTACGTAAAGACCCGGATGGGAAGAAATGGGGAGTTTATGAGACATAGCATATAGACCATGGAGCTGGAGCAGAGATCTGAATGTAGGGGATAACTTTGGAGAGTAAAGTGGGGGGAAAAAAAAAAAGGCAGTAGCACCAAAAAAAAAAAAAAAAAAAAAAAAACAAACCTCAATGGGATCTCACGGACTTCCTTAAAGAGTTGTGTCCTTTTCAAATGTCATCTTTTCCACCCAAAATTTCCTTCTCTCCCTAAACCAAATAAAGCTTGTACTACCGTCATTTCTGCCTTTGTGCTTCCAAATACTAGACCTGTAGAGTCTGACGTAGTAGCCACCAGCTACGACGTGTGGCAATTGAGCACCTGAAATGTGACTATTCTGAAGTGAAATGTGCTGTGAGTGTAAAGTACATACCAGACTTTAAAGAGTTAGTACAAAAAGAAAAAAAATATGATATACCTCATTGATAATTGTATATTGATTTCATTTTGAAACAATAGTATTTTGGATATATTGGGTTAAATAAATTATATTTCTAAGTAATTCCATCTTTTTTTTTTACTTGATTTTGAGGTCAGTGGAGCATTTTAAAATTACATATGTGGCTTACATTTTAGTTCTATTGAACAACACTCTTTTAAACTATACACTTCCTGTATAGTGAATTTTCATTCAATTATACATCTGTTTATCCCCCTAAGGAGCACACTTGCTTGACCATAGTGGAGACTGTGTAAATATTATTTAAATTCCTTGCCATTCTCTAAAGGGTTTTTTAAAAAGTGGTTCGCAATTTTAGTACACTACCTACTTTCCATCTGAAATGTAGAGTCAAAACTCCACAGTGAAAATAATGGGTGGGGGAGGGGGGCATATTTTCCCCTGGACCCTAAGAAGGCTAACGTACTGGACATGTGCTGTGACCGTGGCAAGCACAGTGGGCTATGATTACCGACTCAGAAGGCTTCTCTATTTCCAAAACAAGAACTTTTATTGCAGTGTATAGAAGGAGCATTACAACAGAGGATCCTTGTGGTTTCTCACTGTATCTGTGGAAAAAATCAGAGGTTAAGGTTTAAATTAAACTGACATTATAAAGAGCCTTTGTAGTTAGTATGTGTGTTTTCACATCTGTTGCTATAACTAAACTGACACTGATTATTCTGAGTGATGGTTTATGAGTGATGGAACAAAATGTGGTTTCCTGCTTATGAACATTTTCTGGTGTTAACTTGGTCTTCCTTAATGATGAGACAGAAACCAAGGAAAATTATAAAAAGTATAGAAAACATAACACAGAGAAAAAAAATTGTTAGGATACCAAGTAACTCTGGTATGAGAAAAGATATTTAGGACTTCCCAACACCACATCTATAATTTTATGGATTATTTTGTTTTGCCTGCCTTCTGGTTTAGAGCAATTCTTCTTATGGATCAGAGAGGCCCCCCCCAAGGTAACCCTGCATGCACATTCACCTTTTTGTTAAGGGGCCTTTGAGGATGAGCAAACATAATTCTTCATCATAAAATGGTTGGAAACACCTCTTTGCCAATTAGAAAAACTGATTTCATGGAAATTATGTTTTACCCCTGGAAAAGATGTTTAGACTTCTTTTCTGCAGGCTTATTTTCTGTCACTCTGCCATAGAAGCCTGTGGCTTCAACCAGACTCATCTCTACCTTGTCCCTTGAAATGCCTGCTGCGCATCCATGTTCATCTCAGCCTTCACCCTCTGCTGCCCAAAGATTCTCTGTGAATGTCTTACAATGAAGCTCCCCTCAAAAGGTTGTCAGATTGCTAATGAAGATTAAGTATGGAAAGAATTCTCATACTAGCCCCTCTGATAGGGCACCAACAGCCTCTAGCAAGCTGCCTCTACACCAGGTGCCTAGTTTTAGTTCAATGGATTGTGGCCAATATGACAGTCACTTTATTGTTGTTGTTGTTGTTGTTGTTTTCCTCAGAAGGAGTAGAGGGTGTGGCAATACCTAGAACTAATAAACTCCTCTCTAATATACCAGGTATTGTACTTGTTTATATGAATGTTGTTTCTGTTTGTTCCTAAGCTCAAAAAACTTTTGTTAGAAATAACTTACTTAATTGCGTCAAGTGCAATTACAGATGCTAGGATAAAATTGTGTTTGTATATTTGTTGCTGAGGTCCAGCACATTCTGTGGAGAGGCAGTAGGAGGTAGTAGATAGAATTCTAAAAGGAGTCAGACCTGGATTCTGCATCTTACTTGCTGTGTGACTTTAGGCAAGGCAAGCAACTTTTTTGGGCCTCAGTATTTTTCATCTATAAGATGGTAATGATGTTGACCTTGTGAAGTATTATGTGTAAGGGGCCATAATTGCACAGTGCCTAGGACACAGTAGGCCTTCGATAATAGAAAGCTGCTTCTAGGGTATTGGGACATGTCTGTTGGAATCAGTGGAAGAAATTTGACTTTATTTTTATTGAAAAGAGTCCTTATTTTATTGAGTGCTCCTTTGTGAAACATATGTGAATCTAGAATAGGGGAGAAACATGAAACTCAGATTCTGTAACCTTGGAATTTACATCATTCATAAATTATCACATTTTACATAGTCATTGATAATACGTGGCACCAAAAATCCAATGAAAGCAAAACAAAACAACCAAATGCCAATCATTTGCATTTTAGTGTATTTGATAGCCAATGTGATGGTCTTGTGACCCATCAGTGTAGTCTTTAATAATAATGTACATTTGTATATAGTGTTTTCACAAACATCGTCTTTATTAATCCTCTCAATAACTCTTCTGTCCTGCAAGTAGGCATCTGATAGTGGGGATGATGACGATGATTGGGGAAAAGACCATAGTAATATCAGCTGGTGGAGGAGAGGTTGCACATAGAAGAAAGCACAAGACGTCTTGGTTCTAATTCTCAATCTGGATGAAAGGAGGGAAGTAAGAAACAGAGATGAATTAGGTACATATTAATTGTCACACATTTTATTTGGTCCTTGCAATAGCTCAGTCAATTAGAGGATATTCCCATTTGGTAAAGGAGGATGTTGAGACTCAGGAAGTTAGTAACATGACTAAGGTCACAAGGAGTATTCCAGCCAGAATCCAAATCCCAGCCTGCCAAATGCCAACCCTCATTTCACTATGACCAGGGTACACCTGTTTTAACTTGGGCAAGCTGTTTAACTTAATCAGTGTTCATTTTCCCCAGCTGTCAGAAGGGTCTAAATGATCCCTTGAGCCCTGTTAACCTCTGACCTTCTAGCCTGGGTCAGATGTTGTCTCTTGCTGGCCATTGTTCAGCCTGTGTGATCTGAAAAGAAACCTCTTGTCTTGCTTCACCTTCCAGACCATTTTATCTATTAGAGTCAATCCTGGATCAGGTGAAGTCAGTGACATCCTCATTGTAGGAACATTACTGGTGAAACGGGCAGTCTGCTTTGGAGGGCAAATGCTTTAGCAGCTCCTTTCTCTCAGCCGATCCAAATCCACTGCTTCTGATACTTGCTTCCTAGCAAATTTTCTCTCTCTATCACTTTTAAAAATTATGGGCCTTTAGTAAAGCTAATTGTCTCCCATTTCAGTTGTACATTTGGTTTGGGCCCCCACAATCCCCTAACAACTAAAAAATATTCAAACGCATAAAGGAATGGGTTTGGATTGATAGCATAGCACAATGTCCCAGATGAACCCTAAGCTGGAACTCTCCATCCATCTCTACAGCTGGAGGAGGAGGCCCAGTAAGTGTCTCTTTACACTAAGTGAAATGCATATGTGCTTTTGGGTTTGGGTTTGGGTTGAAGGAAGAAGAAGGCACGATACAAGGACAGAGAGTGGATGGGTTCGGGGGTACAGGCCCTCGAGAATGCAGAGGGTGAATTTTGGAGAGATTGCATAACATTTGTCTCCCTGCCTGCACCAAGGGATGGATGTGCACAGTGGTGGAGAAGGGGATGTCAGGACAAGACGCGGAAGGGCAGAATTCTCCAGTGGCTTTGAAACTCAGCATGAATCATGTCACTTGCACCGCCGATGATGGCCGAATGGGACAGAGACCTGGGCAGAGGGGTATTTTCTACCCCCCTAACCATCCGCCCCCTTCATCGCTCCCCCTGCCAGCATTGACAGGTGGTAGCTAATGCATCACAAGGATGCCAGGCACCAGCAAAGGTGGCTATGCAGAGCCAGGAAAATAGAAGTAGGCTGGAGGCCCAGATGAGGCTAAAGAGCACACACACACAACTGGATCTATTTCTAGGGACACTCTGAGGGGAGACTGCAACTGAGATATCATTTGGCTACTACCTTTAACCTGACCTCGATTGCACCAAAAGGCTCCTTGAGGGCTGGGGCACATTCAGATGAGCGAATCGGATTAGTAAATAGCCACGTTAGAAAATGCTAACAACCTGGCCGTTTGGGAAAGACATAAAATGTGTTTTCCTTGTGAGGATATCAGGGCTTCAAAAACCCCTCCTTGACTTGAAGGAAGAGGGGAAGGACACTGAGGGGGAAAAGCAAGAACCATGCAAGTCCTGGAGCAGTGGTTCTCCAAGTGGGGTCCGTGGAATAGCAACATCAGCTTCACCTCGGTACTTGATAGAAAAGCAAATCCTGGTCCCCATGCTAGAACTACTGAATCAGAAACTCGGGAGATGGGGTCCAGAAATCTATGTTTTAACAAGCCCTCCATGTGATTCTGATGCAAGCTTAAGTTTGAGAACCACTGCCTAGTGGAAGGCCCCCTATGAGGTGGGAGGGAGCTCTGGCAATGGTTTTGACCCTAGAACAGGGGCAAGAGAGCCCCTCTGGGCCCCATTTATGTAATGCTTCTACCATTGGCCTTCTGCCCTTGCTGGAAGAAAAGTTTATGGAGCCCAGTCCCATACCCACCAGAGTGCTGCCCTCCTGGAGATCACATCCCCTTTAGAACATGCTCCTTGCTCCCACCTGAGGTTTCCCGTACACATGGCCCCGAGCCCTCTTCCAGTGATGGCCCTCCTAGGGGTGTTGGCAGGGCATTGTTCTGGTTGAAGCTTGAGCTCCAGGTGGTGGGGTGGAGTCTGATGGCTTGGCTGGGCCTCGGGCAAGCCTAGGTGCTATCACAGATATCTACCCGTGTGTCCAAGACAAATCACCTCCTCACAGTTTTATCTAGGGGCAACCCAAGTGACCCCAGTTCCAATGACTGATCTGTGAAAAGAAACAAGACCATTGCTATTTTTTTTTTCCCCTTAGAAATCTTCTAGTCGTTGAGACAAAATCAAGGAATTCTGTGAAAATTGTCTTTGGTGTACTTTTGAAAGAACAGTTAATATTTTTCTGCTTGCCTATTTATATTCTGTAACCTAAATTGATCATTTAATCACCATTCTGAGATAGGCCTTTTTTTACCAGGCTATTATAGGTAGCATTCTGAAATAAGTTCTGAAAACCTAGGTTAACTAGAAAATTAATATCAATTGAACTTGAATTTTAGACTAACTTTAAATTCCAAATGAATTAACTTTTCTTCTAATCAATAACTAAAAAAATATTTTTTTCACCAAATACCAGCTTTGGAAATTCTTAAGTATGTTTGTTAAAAATTTCTCCATTTCCAGGAAAATGAGAAAGAGCAAATAATTAAGAGTACCATGGAGATTTTAGGACCTGGAAAAATCTATTCCACTAAGACTCATTAGTTCTCTTCAGATTGATATGAAATAATACCTTTCCCTTTTTAGAAATACATTTTAAAACATTTCAAAGTCTACATCCTACTGAATTAATGTAATTGTATATAATTTAATGAAATAAAAAAAGCAGAAACAAGATTATGTTAACTGGTACCAGAACACATAACAATATCCTTCAAGATAACTAGACATAGGGACTTAAAACAGGCATAATTTCCATTTAAGAACTAATGACTTAGAGTTAAAAGGTACCTTGTTTTAAATGAGGAGATCCATTATATTCATCTCAAGTTGCAAGGGATGATTATTATATTATTATATTTTATATTGGTCCCATATTTCAGCTAAAGTTGCTGAAGAGTAGAAAAAATCATTATAGCAAGCAATCCCATGAAGTGTATACCGGGAAAGGTAAAACTCAAGGGAGAAGCCCTCCATAAGCATGTGAGTGCATGATGGCATCCAGAGTTGGTGAGTACACTTAAAGTATCTATTTCAATGGCTGATTTTTAAGTCATCTCCTAGCTTTGAAGTTATTTCCATAAGATTCACTCAGTAGCTTTGAGAGATGGATACGGTAGCATTAGGCATCACAACATGATAATGCCATTTGTGCATTTCAAAGTTTGCCTTTTTAGGAACTCAGTTCTTGAGTCTATGCCTATATAGCATAGAATTTGTTTTGCTGCCTAAAAGCATACAAAAAAATTGAGAAATTGGACAATGCTAAAGCCATTTGACTGAGAGACGATACCTAGCCTGGTAAGAAAACCACTGGCTCAAAGTTTATAAACTCGCTAGCTAGCCTTCTCCAAATCCTGATCTGGTTGGATGACTTCAAAAAAGCATCAGCTTTATCTTCTACAAAATGAGAACCATGCGAGCAGCTTCACTCAGTGAATGAATATGCATCTGGGGGCTTCCGGCTTAGTTACAATGATCCGCAAAGTGGAAATATTGTTTATATGAGCCACAGTGAAGTTCTGGGAAGAACAGTTATAAGAGCAAATAACATTTTAAAGAGCTATAAAAGAGCTATAAGGAAGGGACTCATTTAATGCCTCATACTAAAAAAATGCATTATTTTGGCACTTCATTTTAGGGAATGAAAGATTGGTCAGATTTTCTCTTTGATGTGCCTGCTGAAGGGAAGCTGCCTTCTTTAAAAGAAGTCCCCATTGAACTTTTGCATACAGGCCCAAATGCGCCCTGCTGTCACCTTCATCCCTTGGTTCATCTTTCACATGATAGCTATTCAAATACTGGAAAATGTTGTCATGGCCTTTCTGAGTTTTCATTTCCATCTTTCTTATTTGATCTCTACATCAGTCAAGGTTCTCCAGAGAAACAGAACCAGTAAGAGACATATATAAAGAGAGTTATTTCAATGCTTTGGCTCATGTGATTGTGGGAATGTCAAGTCCGAAATGTACAGGGCAGCCCAAGAGGCTGATATGGCAATCTCAGGGCAGAATTTCTTCTTTCTAGAGGAAACCTCAGTTTTGTTCTTAAAGCCTTTCACCTGATTGGATGAGGTCAGTCCAGATTGTCAAACATAAACTCTTCCAGTTAAAGTCAAACAACTGTAGATCTTGATCACATCTATGGAATTCCTTCACAGCAACATATAGACCAGTGTTTAATTTAATAACCAGGTAAAATAGTGTAACCAAGTTGATACCTAGAACTGACCATCATAATCTCTTTCCCCATTCTATCTGCTTTTATTTGGGTGTTCCCTAGTTTGTCAATACCCCTGTTAAAATCAAAAGAACAAGTCTAGAACTAGTACTTCAGGTTTGATTTAACAAGACAAAGGACAGTGTATTACCTCTCTTGTTCTGGCCTCAAAGTTTCTAATGATAGAGCCTCATTTAAGTAGTCCAGAAAAAAACCAAATTAGACTATTCCTATAAGGCTTACAGTAAACTAAAATCCCTGGGGTTTTTCCTACTTGAACTGCTTACAAGCTAGTGTCTCTTATTCCACAATTAGGAGGAAAATAATTAGTGAGTTGACCTGTCGTGGCTCAAGTGCAAAAGAGCTCCAGTACATAGTTAAACTTTATTAGCATGTGTACAAGTTATATGTGGGATTATGTCAGAACTGAAAAAGATCATAAAGATCTTGACTTCCCTCTGCCTATACTTGCCACGTGCCTACAACTTTCTCTGAAGTAACCCTAGTGACTAAAAGCTTCTTGTCTCTTCCGATAGCCAGTTTCATTTTTGAAAAGGAAACTGAATAATTACAAAATTAATTACCCTTATAACAGGCATTCCTCATTTTATTATGCTCTGTTGTGTTGCACTTCTCAGATACCTCATTTTTTACAAATTGAAGTGGGGTGGCAGCTCTTTGTTGAGCAAGTCTTTCAGCACCATTTTTCCAATAGCATTTACTCACTTTGTGTCTCTGTGTCACATTTTGGTAATTCTCGCAATACTTCAAACTTCTTCATTATCATTATACTTACTGTGGTGATCTGTGATCAGTGATTACAACTGACTGAAAGCTCAGATAATGGTTAGCATGTTTTAGCAATAAAGTATCCTTTTAAAAAGGTATACATTTTTTTAGACATAATGCTGCTTCACACTAGGGCTATAGTGTAGGGTAAACATAACTTTTATATGCATTAGTCAACCAAAAAAATTCATTTGATTCACTTTATTGCGACATGTCCTTTATTGCTGCGGTGTAGAGCTGAACCTACATAACCTCTGAGGTGTACCTGTACACATATATTCATTTTACATACTTAGAGCTCACATGCCTTCCTGTTACTACCAGCGACTCATCTTCCAATCCTCACCACTTGTTCGATAGGTAGGATCATTACCTCTCAATGGATGAGAAAATACTCAGAGATTAAGTTAGTTGCCCAAAGTCACTCATCTAATAAGTGGTAGAAACAACACTTGAAATCACATCTTCTAACAATACTATGATACTGAGATAAACACTGAAGTGTACAAAAGCTAAAACTATGAATAAGTAGGTAGAGGAAAACACTGGATCAGGGCCTTAAAAATGTGGTATGATTTAGATTCGAGGAAATTGGAACAGAAAGTGGAGCTGTGCAATCTCCAAAGATTGGCTCTGCTAGTTCATTTGGACCCCACTGAGTGACAGGAGCACACTTAGCTACTAATACAACAAATTCTTTGCTGACCTTGATCCATGCAAGACATTGCTTGGGGTGATAAGTGACACAAAGATCCCCAAAGTGAAATCTTTATCTATAAAGCATTTACAGTCTAGTAAGGGGCACAACTTAAGAAGCTGAATCACCACTATAAGACATCTCTCCATTCCTTTACCCATCTATTCATTCAACAAATACTTAGGAATTTCTATGGACTCTCAAGACAGTCATGAATAAGATATAGGTAATGAAATGGTAATAGGAAGTATACTTTACAGGATAGAGACATCTTTCTACAGGGAAAGGCCACTTGGAAGTTTGAAATTGGAAGAAACTTTTCACCCAAAAGAGGAATGTGATGAAAAGTCAAGTTGAGGTTTCCCAGTGAAATGGTCCAAGAACTCCTACCCCCAAACATTCTCATGCTGGCCTTTGTGTGTTTTCAGGGGAAAGTGACTAAGCAGGCAACAGCTATAAGGAGACCAGTGATTTTTCAAGAAGGGTGACAAGTGAGAATACTAAAGCCTGATATAATCAGAGAGGCAAAACTTGTACCAGTGGATGGAAAGTCAAGAAGCACCTGGAGATGAAATTATAAGTGAATCATTGGCCACCACCCAAGTCAAATAAATGTCAAAAGCAAGTAAGTGCAATGAAAAGCGTTGGTCAAAGGACATGTTAGGAATTTTACTGCAGCCCTTGAGGTCTCATACCCTCCCTGAGAAAAAGGAATAGCAGCAGTGGTGGCAAAGGAATTAGTTATATGACTGAACCCCAAAGGGAATTCTCAGGGTATAGATGAAGACTTCCTATTTCATGTATGCGTTGTGAGTTATTTTCTCCTAATCCTTCTAGCATGACATTATGGCAAAAAAAAAAAAAAAATTCTTCTGTATTTCCCATGACCCCAGGAGGGGAATATACCTCATGGTAATCATCCATGAAAATAAATACTGGCCAGAGTCATTAAAGAGTGCATGAATCATGGTGCTATATAACATGATAGATTCATATGAGAAGTTTGAAGTTGAATGCGGGTTCAAGGAGCAAGATACTTCATGGAGTTATAATAAGCATTTGTGAGGACGTTTTTAGAGCCAAGATTTCAAATTTGGGTAAGATTTGGCCTCAAAACTGAGATGGACAAGGGAATAAAATGCATCTCTGTTGACAAGAACACATGAAGCTCAAAAGACAGAAGACATAGGATTTGTTAAGAAAAAAACAAATAATCTGTTTTGGCTGGCATCTGTCACAAAGGTAGGTGAGTTGTAGGGAATAGGAATATAAATCGTGCTAGGGCCAGAGCATGTGGAGTGTCCAGGGGAAATGCTACACAAAGGGGCTTGGCCCATATTCAGTAGACAATTGAAGTGAGCCATTGAGGGTACTAAGCAAGGAAGTAACATAATCAAAACCTGGTTTGGGGAAAATGGATGGAGCAGCAAAGTGTAGGGTGGATTGGAAAGGGACAAAAGAAAGAAAGGAAATGAGTAGGCTTTGTACTAGTGTTTAATGACCACTTGGACTGGGACTCTTAGGCTCCAAAAAATATTCCCTATGGGGCAAGAAAATGTACTAGTGAGCTAGTTGTCTGTTGACCAGTTCTTCTTTCAATCAACAGCATTTCCTTAATATTTGGTTCACTAGAGAGAGACAGACCTGGAGTTCAAATCCCTCATTGTCATTAATACTCTGTTTTTGTTTTGTTTTAGTGGATTTATCAGCCAAAGTACCCGCTAACACCCATTCAAGAAATTTTATTCCATGTTTTTGGAAAATTCTTCCCTATTTTTTGATTAGTTCGGATTTGTTTCCCTTATGCTCAGAACATTTACCCTGTTTTTGTTGTTGTTGTTGTTTAATGAAATGTAGCTGCTTCTTTTATTTCACCCTGGGCATGGACAAATGATTTTTTTTATACGCACTGGCACTTGATAGAGTGCTTGGGGACAGCTGGATTGAGGAAAGAAATGAAATCTTGGTCATCAACAATTTAAGATGTAAATGGAGACCACAGGATCCAAAACTGTAAGAACAGTTTGAGTTCAAGCAATTTGATAGTTTTTATAGCCATGTGCAATCTATCTCACAGTCTACTCTGCCATTTCCACAAAAAGCAGCCTAATACCAACTCCTCTTGTCCCAAACCAGGGCTGACATTCAGTTGGAATGCACAATAAGCCATACTGATTTTGAAATACTGAAATGTTTCTTTTTTTTTTTTTTAAGATTTTATTTATTTATCAGAGAGAGAGAGAGACAGAGGCAGGCAGAGGGGGAAGCTTGCTCAGCAAGTCCCCCCGATGTGGGACTCGATCCCAGGACCCTGGGATCATGACCTGAGCCGAAGGCAGACGCTTAACCGACTGAGACACCCAGGCATCTTGAAATATTGAAATGTTTCTATAAGGGTTCGTAAATAGCCACTGTCCAGTGCCCTCTGGGTGTCCCCTCCCTCCAACCAACCCAGCTGTTCCCTCCAGGCCCAGGACTTTTCAAGCACTCCCCACAATCCAGCCAGCAAAGAGGTGAAGCTTGGGACAGTAGGGGCCTTACAGGAGCTGCCTGGGTCCTACAACCAGCATCTGCCCCGGCTATTCAGCTTGTGAAATATTTTGAATTGTTATATCTACCTAAAAGCAACTTTCTCTTCCTGTGTAATTTCTTTCTTTGTGTCTAACTCCACTGTGGTCTGCATTAAAAAATGCACACTTGCTGGAATCTGGGTGCAGTGTGTCTCCACCTGTCACCAGGTAGACTATTATCTCAGGCTGTTCTCTCCATCCGACAAGAGATGTGCTGCTGGTACTTCCACAGGGAGCATCCCTAGAGCTTGCAATCCAAAAGGAAAGAGAAAACTCTACCTCCTAGCTTCAGTATGAAAAAAAATATTGTGGAGGAGGATTCTGATTGGCTCTGTTTGGGTCACATGCCAACCCTTGGACCAATCACCATGGCCAGGGCCATGGGATTTTATCACTGACTGCCTGAATCACAAATCTGTCCTGTTCAGACATCCATAAACTGTCCTTGGCAGTTCCCCCAAATCATAATCTTTGAAATGATTAGTTCCCAAATAAAGTAGAGGTGCAGAGGTAGTATATAACCTCAATACCCGACTTGCTTGAGTGTTGGTTTTGTAGCAAAAGACTGGCACAGCACGATGATCAGAAGTTTCTCTCAACCATGTAAATGTTTATGAACATGTAAAATGCCATCTATGAAGCCCTCCCCACAAAGCTGAGGGTTTTCTCTTTCCTTTTGGGGTTTAATGAGGACGATAGTAATGCAATGCATTAAGTGCATATTTCTGGATTATACATTACATTTCCTTTTTTTCTCTTTTCTTCCCCCCAAGATTTTATTTATTTATTTGAGAGAGAGAGAGAGCACAAGCAGGGGGAGCAGCAGAGGGAGAGGGAGAAGCAGGCTCTCTGCGCAGCAGGGAGCCCAATGCAGGGCTCAATCCCAGGACCCTGGGATCATGACCTGAGCCAAAGGCAGCCTACTGAGCCATTCAGGCACCCCTCCATTTTTTTTTTTTTCCTTTAACAAGTTAGCTCACGCTGCTCAGTATTGATATCCATCAACAGATGACACCGTTTCAAGTGGGGGTGGGATCACTGGGGACAATGTTGCTGGGATTTTTCTTTGATTCTGACCCTTTAGCTCTATCATTAGTCTTATTACTACTATTATTATTTACATGCCACAAAAATGCATCTGTCTTGAAAAATGTCTTTTTTTTCCTTCTCCATTTACACAAACTCATATTCACAATGATTTTCCTCTCTCTCAGTTGTCCTGAGGTCACAGTAAGTTTCTGAGTTTTATCAATTTCCATAGGATCGTCAAACATCTGCAATTCATTCTCCACTTTTTCAAGACCTCACACAATTTTTGGACATAGTAGGTCCTTAGTAAATATCTATTTATTAGCTGGCTCTCTTCTTGTTTTCAGAGAACAATGGAATCTTACCATTTTCTTTATAAAACATGAAGTGAGAAAAAAATAGAATACCAAAATAGAAACCATTACCAAGACAGCATAAGCATCATTTAGAGGAAAATTGTTTTTGCATAAAAAAGAAACTGAGTGTGCCCTGAGCTTCTCTTATAAGGGGACTCAACAAAGGAACAGAAAGAGCAGGGAGTAATAATGAGTCCCCATTTTGGATGTTGTGAACCATCTCTCTTCTCATTTAGCACTTCAAATTTAATTAAGTAATGTACACAGTTCAAATAATGAGGCTTGATTCAGTCTTTATTATTGCAGTTTAAATGGATTTTCTAGCAACTGCCCTTAAGACGGTAATATTATTTTAAAAACCTCATGGGTTTTTTCAGTTTCTCTAATGGAGGGAATACAAAGTTACAGTAGAAAGTGATAGGAATGCCAAGGAGGAAGAAAATGTCGTGGGTAAAGCAATGTTACTTGATCATTTGTTCATTCAACAAACCTGCTGAGTGCTGCACACCGTAGCATCAGGGGCTCCACCTCACGTTAGCAGAACTCCAGTGAGTAAATAGCCTTGAACCTGTGACATGGTTAGAAAGGACTGCAAACTTTCCTGCTCCCAGCCTGCATTTTACAGCTGAAGGCAGTAAAGTTCAGTGGTTTGGTAACTTCCTCAAGGTAGTCACAAAGCAAGAACTAGAATCCAATTCTCTTAATCTAATTCATTGTTCATTCCAATAGAAAATCATTTTTATATTTTAAATGTATTTCTGTTTGGTAAATTCTGGGGAAATCCAAATCACTTGTAAACTGACTGCTCAACCTCAGAATAACATGAAAACAATATTATACTTGCTGTTTAATGACCTTTCATGTGCCACACCTGACCCTACCCTTAACCATAAAAGTATGTTAAATTCATAATATACCCAGAGTATAAAGGAGTCTAAGAGCTCTATGAAATAATAAACCTCTAGATTAGATTGAGGGGGATGGAGTGGGGAGAATGGAAGAAAGGAAAGAGATGGTCTTTGAAGGACAACACCATAGAGCTCCAACAGGAATACAGAATGGTGCTTCCACTCTGTATTATATACGGGGATAACCCCCTCCCAGGGCACCCTCTTGGGTCTGCCCGGTGACCTCCTATTCATCCTACCCGAACCCAGACCTCTGAGCCCTGACTCTTTTCATGCTCCATTCAGCCTCCCCTGGCCCTTATCCAGGTCACCCAGAGCTTGAAAATAAAATTTAAAAATTTTAACAGCCTTTTACAAGCCGCCATTCTCTCTATCCCAAACCCATCCCCATCACAGTCTTATCCTGCTTGTCCCAATGATGAACTCACACTAACTTTAACACTGTTTTACAACTGTTGATTCCCTGGTTGATTCTTATTTTTTATGTCCTGTGCCTTGAATAGTACCTGGCTTTAAACCAATCAACAAATATTTTTTCATCACTTACCATATGCTGGGAGCTATGCTAAACTCTGGGGATGTAATAGTGAGCCTCTTTCCATGGGAGCTTCAACTCAGAGTGAAGACAGATAGGAAGTGCGGAGGGGATAGGCTAGGAAGAGGGAACACACAAAATAAATATCGTGAATGTCCTATTAATGAATATAGGAGAGAAAATAATGTCTTGGTCGTTGTGAAACACACATTCTAATAGGGGAAAAAGATAAGTAAAGCAGAGTAAAAGTGTGTGTCTTCCCATTTAAACAAATAAATACCAAAATGGATCAAGAAGCAGTGAGAAGTCAGAAGTCCTCTTAGCAGGACTACCCAGAGGGAGAAGGTGGGTCAGAGGAAAGAGTCTGTACACAATCAGACTTAGGAGAGCAGTCTTAAAGACAACCACAAATCAAACGATATGGAGGAAGGTCTGGATGCACGGAGGACACAATGGGAGATAATTCAGACCCTAGGGAACTTGGTATCCAAGGCCAAGGAATGTAGATTTTACCATTTAGATGTTCTTCTATTTGTGTGGCACTTATTAGTGGGTCATGAAATCAACTCAGTGGGTTGTAATCAATATTTTGAAGGACTAGACTAGAAGAGAAAATGTGAGTGCATTTCCTGCAAAAAGGGTAAATTTGGGGGTGGTACCAGTTGTCTCAGTTGCATATATCTCTATATTTATTACAAATGGATATGAGTACAGGGATTTCTTATGGTACATCAGTCTTGACCAAACAGGTTTGAAAGTCACTGCTGCTGGTGATGGGGAATCACTGAACAATTTAAAGCAGAGACGAGATCAACTTTTGCCTTTAGAAAGATGCTGTGGTTCCAGTAAGAACAGATTTAAGGGACAAGGCCATTTAGGAGATGGCTTTTGGAATCCAGAAAAAGGATATAGACTTGAGAATTAATGATAGATAAATCTGATGATTCATCTCTCCTCTCCATTCGCACTGCTACTATTCTGGTTTGGCCTTCATCATTTCTTTTGTAACCAACTCCTGACTCATCTAGCTACTTGTGTCCTTGACCATCTTATATTCATCCCTCACACCGAATTGAAGACGCATTTGACAATCCCACTCTCCTGCTTACAACACTTCAGGGACCACTTATTGCTCCATGTCTCAATCTTTCTGACCAGCTTCAGTTCTTGCCTCTCCTCTTTGGGCTCATTTTCTACACATCCCATGTAGATCCTTGCCTCCATATTTTGGCTTCTGTCATCCTCTCTGCTGGAAATAGCTTTTCCATTTTAATTCACCTGGCTTCCTTGAGCTCAACCTTCAAGACTCAGTTTAACCTTACTTCCTCCAGACAGCTTTCCTTGATTTCTCCCAACTGGGCCAAATACGCACCCCACCCCACCCATCTTTTTCTCACATGGCATTTTGTATAAAGCTCCCTCATTACATGGAGCATATAGCAAATATTAACCAAATATTCACCCAGTGCCAGGGACTGGGCTTACTTGTATCATTTCATTTCATCTTCACAAAACCCTGACGAGGTAGGTATTACTGTCCTGGGAAGATGCAGCAATAGTTGTGGTGTTTTCAGCCAACCAGTGTTGTTCTAAAGCTCATGCTTTCAATTGTTCGGTACATTATGCACTTACTACATTATGATAAACCACAAGCTCTTGGGTAAGTCTCTGAAATGCCAGCACCCTTGCTCAAAGATCATGCAAGCAACTGGGTTTCTTTGTGTCCCCACCACCCAGCAGAATGCCCAGCAGATAGCTGAGCTGGTGTGGAAACCTTTAAATGCTGCACGGTAGTCAAGCCAAGGAGGTCCTGAAAAGTGTCTGTTGGATCTGGCAATGAGGTTTATTGGCGTCTTGTTGAAAACTTGTTTCAGTGGGGTGAGTCTCTTTGTCATGTTCTTCACTTTAGTCCCTGCAAATATTAGGTGGTCCATAAATACTGTTTACGGAATACGCTGCAATGGGCTGAGGAGTAATGTGAGGTGGCTTTCTTCACAAAGTGTGGCTAAGAAGGAAAGGAGTTCAGGTGGTGGTGAGAGAGTTTCTGGAACAAGGAAGTCTGTGGGTAAAAAGGGGGGGTGTTCTGTGTTTAGTTTGCTAGGTTTTTTAGAGATGTTGTAAGCACGTGTTGAATGTGCTAAGAGACAGTGGCCAAGAGAGGGAGAGGTAAAAAAAATATTAGAAAAGGGGATTTCTTGGAGGAACCAAGAGGGGAAGTTTCCAGAGCTCTGGTGAATGAGCTGTGGACAGACAGCTGGTTCTTCCCCAGGGGTCAGCCTAGCATCACCGTATTCCAAGCCTCAATTTTCATTTGCAAGGGAAATAACACATACCGTCCCTTAGATTTATTACCTGAAATAACTTTTTCCTGCTTCTTCTTTTTTCTTCTTCTTCTTTTTCTTTTAATATTCTAAATCCAGGGAAGACCAATTCAAATCAAAAGGATCAGCCCCGTATCTTAAGGGACTGAGAAAAATGTTACTTCTATTTCAAAAGGAAGCTTTCTGTCACTGAATTCCTGAGCTTTTTCTATTTAAAACTTGATGGGGTAGGGTCTGGTGAGTGCCTCAACAGGGAGGAAGAGGAAGGGGATTTTATATTTGTGGAGCTGGAAGTATAGGGCAAAGGCCTTATTTGGTGTTGAATTCTCCGAGAACTTGCTGGGGTGGGGGGGGGCCGGCTGGCAGCTGTACGAGAAGAGGGAGCCCTGGGTGCTGCCCACTTGAGCAGCGTCATGGAGAAGGATGGAACTATGTGTGTCTTCTCTTTCCTTCCTCTTCTCCCAGTCCCCCTGGCCACCCTCCCCCAGACTCGGCCTGGGGAAACACCAGGTTAGACACTGAGAATCTAGAACAGGATGTAAGTACTTTGGTCAATGCTGAGAGAAGAGGACTGGGAAATCCCAAGGGCAAATGGCACAGGAGAATGGGGAATTCCAAAAGCCACTCAGTCTTCTCAGGGCGCTTGGCCTGGGGAGGTACTGCTGTGTGAGGGAAACAGTTACATAGAGCGTATTTATCACCTTGATGGAGGATGGTAGCAAAGCACGCTAAGAACTATAAATGAATACTGTTGTCAACAATAATCAAGCAATTCCTATTTTTATTGCCTACTATTTGTAAGACCATATGCCAGCCTCTGGGGAATTAAAAAAAGCCTAAGAAGCTGTTCTCACCCTTATGGTCCAGTTGGAAAGATGACATAGGCATAATAACAACCAGTGAGCATAAAAGTTCCAAAGTTTGGGGCACCTGGGTGGCTCACTCAGTTAAGCGTCTACCTTCTGCTCAGGTCATGGTCATGATCCTGGGGTCCTGGGATCAAGCCCTGCATCAGGCTCCCTGCTCAGCAGGGAGTCTGCGTCTCCCTCTCCCTCTGCCCCCCCATTCTCTCTCCCTCTCTCTCCCCTGTTCTCTCTCTCTCTCAAATAAAATCTTAAAAAAAAAATTCTAAGGTTTCATGTAAGCAAATAATAAACACTACAGATATTCAAAGGAAAGAAAACTGTGATGACCCATATAGATCGGGTGAATAAATCAGATTACTACCACTGACCTTTTATTATGTCACTGTTATATATTTTTTTAAAGAAACCTATATATATATATATCTTAAGATTTTATTTATTTATTTGACAGAGAGAGACATGGCAAGAGAGGGAACACAAGCAGGGGGAGTGGGAGAGGGAGAAGCAGGCTTCCCGCGGAGCAGGGAGCCCAATGCGGGGCTCGATCCCAGGACCCTGGGATCATGACCTGAGCCCAAGACAGATGCTTAACGACTGAGCCACCCAGACGCCCTCACTGTTATATTTTAAGAGCCAAGCTGTGAAGCCCCCTCAGGCACCAATATAAGAGGGATTTGCTTCCAGGAGTCTTCTCCTGACTTACATTAATGTCATAACCAGCCCACTGGCAGGCACCTTCTGGAAAAGAAGGAGGTATGAAGGTCCCTTTTTATAACCAATTGAATTATCCAAATAATTCCCAATAGAAAACTCGATTGGGCGCCTGGGTGGCTCAGTTGGTTAAGCGACTGCCTTCGGCTCAGGTCATGATCCCGGAGTCCTGGGATCGAGTCCCACATCGGGCTCCCGGCTCAGCGGGGAGCCTGCTTCTCCCTCTGACCCTCTCCCCTCTCATGCTGTTTCTCTCTCTCTCTCTCTCAAATAAATAAATAAAAATTAGAAAAAAAAAAAGAAAACTCGATTGACTGTATCCAAATTGAAAGTAATTGTGGCATCATAGAAACAAAGTCAGTTTTCTCTGATAAAAACACACGCCCCTCCTGGAAACTGCAGAGCTGTGTCCAATGTCAAGGTCACTTGGATTTTAAGGAAAGCACAGCTCTTCACTCCCAGAAAACAAAAGCAATGAGACAAGAATCATTTTGAGTTCACAAAGAAGTACTTGAACACCCTATAGGTTTTCTGCATCGGTTGATATCATAATCAGCTAAACCATTTTAAATTAAGAGTAATATCTGTTTACTATTACATAATAGGAAAAAAAAACCACAAATGGAAAATCCCTAGAAGCTGGCTAATAATCTCTTTAATCACATCTGACAATTTTCTAGTCTGAGGGATTATTGCTTTGGGATACCTTTTTTTTTTTTTCCTTCAAATAAAGAAATTAATAAAACCAGGGCAGACCGGATTTAACAAAGAGATTGGATTAAGATCTCATGTAAACCCTGTTGAGTAAGAGTAGCTGTACGGTTAAATGGCAGGGCCTTACTCTTTCACCCCGATGTCTCGAGAGAGAATTGCTTCGGAAAAAAAGTCGGAGGCAGTTGAGGGAATTCTGGCTTCGTTCAGGGTAAGGAGGACGTCTCACCCTGGCCTATGTCTGTTGATAAGGCTCTCCCCCAACGGTTGCTGCGTGGCTCGGGATAAAACCAGGGCCCAGGGGGCCGAGGAGCCCGGGCTGCCCCTCACATCCGGGCATTCACTTGGCTCACACACGCAGCTGCCGCCGCCTTCGCAGAGCCACTGTGACTGGTCTCCGAGGAGCTCCCAGAGCCCCTCACGGCAGCTACTCCCCCTCCCCCCACCCCAGCTGAGCCCGAGGGGACACAATAGGCCAGTTGGAGCGCCACCCCCCTGAGGGGCAGAGGCAGTGGGGCTCCCCTCCGCGGTTTTGGAGGGCACCTTGCCCGAAGCCGAGGCCTGGGGGAGAGCCCCGCACGATCACTCACCACCCAGCCACTCTGGAGATGGAGTGAACGTCATAAGCCGAGTCCTCAATCGGGCCTGTAAAAACCACTTGGGAGGCTACAAAGCCAACACAATTTGTGAAGGAGTAGCCGGGAAGGCACATGGTGAAGTCAGAATAAGGACCCAGCCAAAGGAGATAAAGCATTTCAAGAGCTATAGCAGGTCGTGAATGACAGCAACAGTCCCACAAAACGGATCACTGTACCTATTTTTGTAACACCTTTCTCCCTGGTGCTTCTGGAAAAATGGAATATTTCTAAATTTCCCTCGCCACATTCTCTGGAGAGAGAGAGAGAGAGAGAGAGAGAATATCATGTAACCATGTCCCTAAGACTCAGAATGGGTTAATTTCTTGAAGGTTATTCGGAACCCTGGGGCTTTCTAAGGAAATAGCACCCCTACCCAAACCTTGCCCTCCTGGAATGTGTTAAGGCACAAAACACATACCTGCTCTTAGAAGACTTGAGTAAATCACATGTTTCAGTAAGTTTAAGTGAAATATAATAGATTCTAATATTCAAAGCCCCTTACCTTACAGAAATACGAGGTTAACCCCTAGCTCCAGCCAAGTCATTGGGTCTTTTCCCCCAGAAGACTTCAGGGGAAGATGGTTGTTTGTTTCCAGTCTCCATGTTTGCAGCTTGAATCTTGCCTCTGAAATTCAGACTTGATGGTCCAGGTGCCTATCTGATAGCTCACTTTGATGTCCTAAAGCCTTAGCACCTCAGAAGTCTTTACTGTAAAGCTGCCTGCCTTCTCAGGGAGGCCTTCCTTTCTCATAAAATTACAGTAGAGCCCTCCCACCACCAGTGATCCTGATCGATCCTCTCTGCTTCATTTACTACCTTACATACTATAATTCACTTACTCATTTTATTAAATAAATAATTTATGCCCTTAATAAATAAATTTATTCCCTTAGCCATAACTCAAACTCCGTAAGGGAAGGTTTCGAGAATGGCTAGGTTATGCCTGACATACAGTTGGTCGTCAATAATGAATGATGAACGAGGGGCGCCTGGTGACTCAGTCGGTTAAGCATCCAACGCATGGTTTCAGCTCAGGTCATGATCTCAGGGTCGTGAGATTGAGCCCCGGGTCAGGCTCTGTGCTGAGCACAGAGTCTGCTGGAGATGCTCTCTCTCCCTCTCCCTCTGCCCCTCCCGGAGCTGGTGTGGGCTCTCTCTCTTTAAATAAATGAAATCTTTAAAAGAAAAAAAAAAAAGAATGATGAATGAATGAATGAAAGGTAAAATGTTGAGGGCATTAGATTGTTTTTTGAAGAAGTTAGAAGATGAGGCTCCTGAGTGGCTCAGTCCGTTAAGCGTCTGTCTTTGGCTCGGGCCACGGTCTCAGGGTCCTGGGATCAAGTCCCATATCGGGCTTCCTGTCAGCGGGAAGTCTGTTTCTCCCTCTGCCCCTCCCCCTACTCCTTCTCTCTCTCTCTCTCTCTCTCTCTCGCTTTCTCTCAAATAAAGTCTTAAAAAAAAAAGAAAATAAAAAGAAGAGATCAAATCATTTTATTTCTACTTCATGGAATTCTAGTTCGTACTTAATTCTACCTGGTAGAATAACTTCAGGGGGGTGCCTCCTGGGTGACTCAGTTGGTTGAGCATCCAACCCTTGATTTCAGCTTGTGTCCTGGTCTCTTGGTTATGGGATGGAGCCCAGCATCGGGCATGGTGTTCAGCACAGGAGTCTGCTTGAGATTCTCTCCCTCCCTCTGCCTCTGCCCCTCCCCCTGCTCATGCGCTCTCTCGCACTCTCTCTCTCTCCCTCAAAATAAATAAATAAAATCTTAAAAAAAAAAAAAGGAATAACTTCAGGGGTCAAGTGGTGACCTTAAAGGTGTGAGGTCTATTTGACTAGGGTTTTGTTTGACAGCCTTGTTTATTTGTTTGCTTGGGGTGTTTTTGTTTTGTTTTTAAATTTAATTGCACTCCCCGTTTGCCATAGTCCCTACCGCTCCCTATGTTCATACACTGGTCCTAGGGTTTTACACATTTCCTGTTCCTGACAGCCTCTGAAGACATTGAGTTTGACAGCTTCTACCCTGGTAGAAATTGGTTCACTGAGTTGCTTAAACCATTAGGTATAGTTTTAACCACATAATAATTTACAGTGTGTCTTTGGGCAAATTACTAATATCTTTGGGTCTCTTCCAACTCTGAAATTCTATAAAGACATCTATTGGTTATTTGACAGCATATGCTCAAGGTCATCTGAACTATTTTGGGTAATTCTTAGCTGGGCATCAAATGAAATGACAATCCTGTATGTGATTCTTAGTCCCAGTGATTTCTAATATACAACAGATCACTTAAGTTTATAGATCAATGTATACTTTGAATTGAGATATAATGTCTCTAAATTCTCATCCTTTGGTAAAACCAGTTTGTTTTTTCTATAACATAATGAAAACTTAGATTCAGTCACATGGACATTCTTCCATTATAAATTGAATAATTGTAAGACAGTATTGCATAAGATTTACTATAAATAACGTGGTCCATAAATTTAAGATTTACATTTCAAAATACCAAGATTCTTAATCAGTCAGGCCATATAAATTCATTTGAAGATAAATCTTTTTAAAATTCCATTCGTAGAAACCCCAAAGTTAAATCTACTTGGCAAAAGAGACATTGAAAGTAAGCCAGAATAAAAGATTGAATTTAAAATACAAGGTTGGCAACTAATCAAGAATGGTCACCAGACTTCAAGCTCAAAACCTTCTGAATAAGAGTAATAAAAAACACTTTCCATCTCTAATGAAATTTAGTGCTTTTTAGAGTGATCAAAAACACATTTAGTCTTGGGGCGCCTGGGTGGCTCAGTCATTGGGCATCTGCCTTCGGCTCAGGTCATGATCCCAGGGTCCTGGGATCGAGCCCCACATCAGGCTCCCTGCTCTGTGGGAAGCCTGCTTCTCCCTCTCCCACTCCCCCTGCTTGTGTTCCCTCTCTCCCTGTGTCTCTCTCAGCCAAATAAATAAATAAATAAATCTTAAAAAAAAAACAACACACATTTGGTCTTAACATCAGGAAAAGAGGTTCTATTGTAGTCTCAAACTTTTAGAGTTTCATTTAGACTTTCATTAATGAATCAAATAAACACTTTGAATATACCTACTAATATGTTAATGGTACCCTGGAGTGCAAGAAATACTGAAGGATACCTCCCAAATATTAACATTTGGATGGTAAACTCAAAAAGATATTTTAAATGGCTACTGAAAAGAGTACCTATAAATAAAGCAATTAAAAGACACATATGTAACCAAAGGAAGAAATATGATGATTTTAACTGTTTGAGATTCTTATAAACTTTAAAAGAAATTATTCTTGGGGCGCCTGGGTGGCTCGGTCATTAAGCGTCTGCCTTCGGCTCAGGTCATAATCCCAGGGTCCTGGGATGGGTCCTGGGATGGATGCATCTGGCTCCCTGCTAGGCGGGGAGCCTGCTTCTCCCTCTTCCACTCCCCCTGCTTGCGTTCCTGCTCTCACTATCTCTCACTCTGTCAAATAAATACATAAAATCTTAAAAAAAAAAAAAAGAAATTATTTTTTGAAAAATTACACTGTAAAAAGAAGGAAAACTAAAACACCTGTAATCAATGAATATAAGAATGAATATAACAGTTTTTATTTTGCCTGTTACTTTCTTGCTTTGTCTGTAGGTAGTACATATATTTTTACATTTGTAATTATAGTGATTGAACAATTCTGTATTTGGCTTTTTTTTCCATATAATTATGTTCTAAGCATTTTCCATATTGCCAGAGTCTTCATATTTATTATTAGTGATAGCATAACATTCCATCAAATTGCTCAAGTCTTCCTTTGCTATTGCAATTTTAGTTTCTTCTCAGTCTATCCTTAAAATATTTAATTGTAACATTACTATAATTCAGTACTGTCATTTTATTTCTTTGTTCTTTTGGTATATGCTGATTTCACTAATTGGGTTAAATCCTCAGGAGTTTCAAAGATCATGGAGACACATGTTAAATCAAGATACATTTCAAGCATTCAGTGACCACAAGTCTTATAGTGCTGTGATGCTTGTTAAAATTCCATTCTCGTAAAGGAATAGATTCTGGAATCAAGGTGACTTTGCTCCATACCAGCACTGTGTCTTGGGAAAATTTGCTTCAGCTCTCTGTGCCTTTGTTTTCCCATCTGTAAAATGGGATTAGTAATACTAAAATTGTTCTGAGGATTAAACAAGACAACGGGTGTCAAACATTTACAACAATGCCTTTTAGGGCGCCTGGGTGGCTCAGTTGGTTAAGCGACTGCCTTCAGCTCAGGTCATGATCCTGGAGTCCCGGGATCGAGTCCCGCATCGGGCTCCCTGCTCAGCGGGGGGTCTGCTTCTCCCTCTGCCCTCTTCCCTCTCGTGCTCTCTGTCTCTCATTCTCTCTCAAATAAATAAATAAAATCTTTAAAAAAAAAAAAAAAAAAACAATGCCTTTTATATTTAAAATGCTATAGAAATAATATCCCTTTTCATATTAGAAAAGCTTTATATATTCTCTGTGCCTTACAGGAATTCTACATGTAAACAAAACAAGTGGTGAATTTTTAAATTTTAAAAACAACTCTGAGATAATTTCTTAACCAGAAGCAACTTCTTTTATAATCAAGTTTTTGCAACCGTGAAATATATGTCAGTTCATTTAGCAGCAATTGGGTCCTAAGCTAGCAATCGTAGGTTAGTGTTTCCTCCGGTAAGAATAACTAGCAATTCGTCTAAGACATTTGTGAATCATTCTGTCAGCATAATCGTAATAGTAAGAGTAAAAGTAAAATAGTCACCATCTACTGAACACTATGTGCCAGGCAAAACAATTGGGCATTTAAAAACATTGTAAAATCTTCATGACAACCTGGGAGGAAATATTATTATCCCAATCATTCCCAGACAGGGAGACAGACTCGGCGAGATGAAATGACCAGCCAAAACCCACACATGCCTAAAAAGCGATTGGTCCTAATTGACCCATTTGGATTGTATTAAGACTTGAAAGATGGAGAAGTCATGAGACTGAGTTCTCCCTTTATGAGTATCCATCCACCAAGTTTCCCACTGGAGTCCCATTAAACAACACAGGAGGTAAAATGTATTTTCTCCTTTGTATGTTGTAGGTACGAAGATGGATCAAGAGCCCAATGGTCAGTGTGGACAAGCATCAGAGTCCCAGCCTGAAGTATACAGGCCCCTCAGTCATGCACATCCCTCCAGGAGAGCCAGATTTTGAGTCTTCCTTGTGTCCAACGTGCCTGGGAGACCATGCTTTCCAAAGAGGTGTTCTCCCTCAGGAGAAAGAGTCATGTTCATGGGAAACTCAATCCGGGTGTGAAGTAAGTTCATTTTCCTCTGGATCCATTACCCTGAAAGGATTCTAGTCCTTTGTTTTTTTGTATTCATACCACAGTATGCCAACAAAACAAAAACCAAAACCAAACATATTTAATACACATGTATAAAGCTTCTGAGGAAGATAGAGAATGTGACATTTGCTAGCCCACTGTACTAAATTTGGGGGTTGGGAGGAAGGGGAGAGGGAGAACCTCAAGCAGGCTCCATACCCAGCATGGAGCCCGATGTGGGGCTTGATTCCACAACCCTGAGATCATGACCTGAGCTGAAATCAAGAGTCAGATGCTCAACTGACTGAGCCACCCAGCCATCCCAGTACTAATTTTTCTTAATAGCCTTTATTAGAAAAATTTTAGCTTCACAGCAAAATTGAATGGAAGGTATAGAGATTTCCCATGTACTCCCTGCCCCCACACAAATATAGCCTCCTCCACTCTCAACACTCCTCACCAGAGTGGTGTATCTGTGCCAACTGAGGAACCTATGTTGACATGTCATCACCCAAAGACCATAGTTTGTATTAGGGTTTGCTGTTGGTGTTAAGTTTGGACAAATTTATAATGACATGTCTCCATTTTTAGAGTATCATATAGGGCAGTTTCACTGCCCTAAAAATCCTCTGTACTCTCCCTGTTCATCCCTCCCCTCTCCTATACCCTGGCAACCATTGACCTTTTCACTCTTCACGGTTTTGCCTTTTCCAGAGTTGGAATATAGTTGGAATCATACAGTATGCTGCACTGACTTTAATGCTGTTCCAAGACTGATACAACCATATTTTGGCCAACTAGAAATCCTTCATAAGTTGTTTGATCACACAGAGATCAATTCTTATATAATGCAAAAAATATATCATAACCGTCATCGACAGGTTTGTAGCCTTCACTGAAGTATTTATCTCAATCTGATTTGACCCACAAGAGAGCACTATATCAACCCATATTTCACTATTTTTCCCATATGTAGTACTCATATTATTTCCTGTATACTCAGATTTTTCACTAAGACTTAATTTATCCTACTCCGCCAAGAGTTTTGTTTATTGTTTTTCAATTTTGTTAATCCAAGGAAGCCAGATAACTGACTTATCTTGCAGGTTCTAAGATTTCAAAAATTTAAGATTGTATTTTTCACTTATAACTCAGTTAGGCTTATATTTATTTTGACTTTTTAAACCCTTAGATTAAATGCTTATGTTATTTTTATCATCTTATTAACATAAAACCACAAATTAGGAAGACAGTACATGTTATTACAAAGTACAATTAATTGCAAATCATCTACCAATACATTATTTTAGAACAGCACATTATAAGATGATAAATGTTAATAACTCCTTCCGGCTTTTTGTTTTTCCTGAAGGAAATGTTTTCCAGAGATAAAGGAATCATTTTAGCTGCTAAAAATGCTTGACTCTGAGTTCAACTCTAGGATATGCAATGTCTCAGAATCTGTTTCCTGCCTACTTTCTAAGGTTACTGGAAAGATCAAATGAGATAACACATATAAACTATTTCATAACCTAGAAAGTGTCATGCAAATAGAAATCATTATTACTTAGCTTGCTGATTTACATAGTAGCTAAGCCTATGAATCTGTAACACTAAATTAGACCTCCATGACTAGGTTAGCACTTTGCTGATCTATGGACATTTGCCATGGCGCATTTGTTGTTTAGCTAGACACTGGCTCAACTCCAGGTTGACCATAGAAGGGAATAAATAGATTCTAAATGCAAGGATTGGCAAACTTTTTCTGCAAAGGGCCAGAGGGTAAATGTCTTAGGCTTTGCAGGCCATTTAGTCACTGTCATTTCTGTTCAGCTCTGCCCTGTAGGGAAAGCAGCCATAGATAATATACAAATGAATGGGCCCAACTGTGTTCAAATAAAAGTTTTTATTTACAAAAACATGTGGCTGGTCCACCAGCCTTAGTTTGCAGACTTTTAGACTCTTAGAGTCGAAAAGAATTTGCCAACTCCTTAGAGTCTAAAGAACTATTCATAACTTAGAAAGAGGGCTCTAGAAATCCTACACAGAGCACAAAGGCCTAGTACTAAATGTTTACTTGAGGGCCTGGTATATGGCCCATTTGTTAGGAGCTAGGGATAGATTAATGAATAAATGGAATTCCATATAAGAGGAAACAATAAACAAAGAGCTGGAAGGAATTTAAGGCAACACTGT
>NC_138376.1:103104518-103236121 GCF_054177405.1 Leptonychotes weddellii | reverse complement strand
GGGAGATAATATTATTGACCTTGTATCAATGTTGAGTGTGGTCTGAGCTACATTTCCTAGCATTAAAGACTAGATTTGTACTGATCGGTTTATATTCTCTCACCTAGTCTCACCATAGACTAATAGAACAAATTTTCAATAGACTTGGAGGGTTAGTTTAACTGACCTCCCCTGGGCTTGAACAAGAGGCCTTGGCCTTTAGCACAATGCTCTCATCGACTATACTAATCAGACCCATGGCTTTGGATAGAAGCAAGGGGGAAACAAAAAGAATAGAATTTGAAGAAATGCTTTTTTGAGTGATTTCTAGCCCCTGAAGAATGCAGAAGCTCCAATTTTCTTCATAATTGAAATCCTAACAGCTGTAAGAACGCGACTGTTTATCAAACATGCAAGTAGAAGTCATAAGACTTTAGTTCATGGATTAAGTCTAAAAGCTATATGCGCTTTCATGAAGGCTCATAATGGATTGGTAAGGGTTATTATGGATGATGATGTTTATTTAGACAAGTTAGAAATACCAAGTTCAAAAGATGTTTAAAGCAAAAATGGCGTAGACCATTTCACAAATGCACAGACTGAAATTATCTATAATTTCAGTGAATGGCATAAATTGTATGACATAGAGTTGGCTCTGGCTTTCATTTTCATGGTAAGGACAGCTTGTAAATCAGTGACATGACTCATGGGTCTCAGGCATAGGGCATCAATCTAGCACCTGCTTTCCCAATCCATCATGTTACATTTCATATCCAAACACAAATAACCATATTATTAACCTCAGTCATCAAAATTAATCTTTCAGTATGGAAAGGATGTGCATGTTTAAGCTAATAGGGTTCACTTCCTCCTTGTGGTATATCCCATGCTCTTAATTCATAAAAACAGTGCTATTTCTCTTTGTTGAACATCTCAGAGGTCAATGCTATTTTGGGTTCTGTTTGTGGCTTTGTGTGGGCCATATATAGGTAAATTTTACAGAAGGCCACAGCAGGTGTGACTTAGAACTGAGGCCATGTGACAAGCAGCAACATGCTGCCTAACCTCACTTTGGGGAAATCCAAGCTCCGAAGTGGCCACACAGGATGTTTCATCAACAGAGGGATTTTCCTCTCCGCTCTGGGACACATTGCTTCCTTCCTCTTCCTTAACTCGGCAGTACAAAAATTCTCAAAGCAGGTAACAATTTGCCCTGTCACGGGTGACCGCATTGGAGGATGGGGTGGGTAGGGATAGAGAATGGGGAGTAGTTCAGGTTCTGGGGTTTGAAAGGGACCGTAAGAACAAACCTGAAACACACTGGTCAGCCCATCATGTCTCTGGGCTTGCTACTTGATATTACCCAACACTAAAAAAAAAAAAAAGATCACTGGCCTACATATGCATCAAGCATCATTTTGGAGTTAGATCTCGGTTGAAAGCCCAGCTCTAACACCATCTGTGTCTTAGAGTTTCCTTGTCTGTAAATTGATAATAATACAGACTAAACAGGGTTTCTGTGAGGTTTCAGTGAGAGAATGTATGGACATTTACTTCATTTCTCTCTGCTTCCATCCTCCCCCAAACTCCATCTTAGTTTCCCAAGCCTAAGAAAAATCAAACAGGCTTGCACAGTGAAATTCTATGATTTTGGATCACAGGTAATGTGCCCATCTACTACTTTTATTCACCTTATAATTTGTATCTATTGGATACTAGCCTTATTAATCATAAGTTTACGTCCTATGCCTTTTTGTTCAGCAAAAAAAAAAAACAATTAAAAGAGAAAGTAGAGATCACAAAGCAAGGGCATGACTGAATGAACTTCTGTCAGTGTGACTTCTAAAGAACAAGTGAGCTTTTTATTAGTCAAGATATTAGGTCAACTTAATTCCAGTCTCAGGTGTTATGTCTGCTTTCCGAATCTCTTGAGCTAAACTAGTGAGAAAACTGGAGGAAAGATCTTCAAGTGTGCCCTCTCTCTAGGGCAAAATCTTTAGGATTCCCACCTGCAATTCTGAAGGTTGTATGTCCCCTAAAGACCTGCTATTGACAGAACCACACAGATTATTTGCCCAGTCCACACTGTGACCTGAAAGGTTCTCATGGAAAAATAATTCCATTGGCATTTTATCCCATGGAACTGCAGCAACCCCACCCCCCCACGCACCCCCCACCCTGGAAGGGCAGATTCTCTGTAGAATCTCAGAAGGCGTCTCAAGCAGGTGTGTCCTTATCTTTAATTGCAGGAGATAATTGCTGCCTGGAAGACAAAACTATTATGGCCTAAAACATAAATAAAACCACAGCTCCTAGAGTTTTGTATTGTTGTTTAGAATTTTCTCAAATTTGATTTTATTATTTTAAACCTTATTCTCATCAAGACAATTATTTTCACCTATAAAGCTAAAAATGGAATCGAGTATGAAAAACATAAATAAAAATTATCTATACATTGATGAGCAACATCTTGAGCTTTCTGAGAATATGCCAGGCAGTACAATTCCTTTGTGCAGCGTTAGTGAATAATATAGATAAAAAAAAAATCACTAGCGATCGAGTTTCTTCAAGGACTGTACTTTAAAACTGTAAATTACCATACAAATAACAAGGCTGTAAATTGGTATGTAATGAATTGCCCCAGTTATACTTTTATAATTTACTTTTAATATGCCTCCATTCAAGCAATTTAGAAGTAAAACTTAGTCGTTAGTGTATTAAAGATGGCATAGATTCTTGAGTATTCTCAGATTAATTCATTAGAATCGATTCTGTGTTTCTGACATCAGAAGGCAGAAGCTAAATAGGGAAATGTATTGATGACAATGCTTTTAAGTATTTTTTATTTGGAAGGCATGAGGATCTTTTTGAGGTTTTTCCTCACTAGTTGAAATATCTGTTCAGACTGACACTGCATAATCTAGACTACCATTCTGAACATACAAAAAAGTCTAAAGGTTTGAAGGGTAATAAAGTGACATTAGATACATTTCACGTGGTCAAAACAGCCCCACCACTGGCCCAGATCACCTATTTCCCCTCACTCTCACGCCTTACTGCAAAATCTCATTTCAACATCAACCGTCCATCCTGTTGGCCACCACGTTCCTCAAACGTTACTCCTGCTCAAACTCTGGGAGTCCTGAGTACGAGCACTGGGCAACCACTGCAACTCACTCAGGCCCTTCTCTGGTTTATCCTTTTTCTCACCCAGCATCACCACGAGCCCCCTGGCTTCCCCATTCTACAGCGTCCTCTGGGACTGCTGTCAGTAAACTCCACTGAATCAAAAACCTCCCCCTGGCCTCTCCTCTTGTTCTATGAGATCGGGGTATGTGCCACATATTAAATAGTGTTTGTGGGCCAAGTGTGTTTTGAAAAAGCCAGGTGACGTGTCTTAGAGACTTCATTTGGGCCATGTGCTCTGAATCCCGAGGAGGGAAGAGCCTGAGCTTCCCCACATACACTGGACCCAAAACCTTTCTTAAAGAAACATCTTCAGGAAAATGCTGCCTTAGCTGAAATTCGGCTTTGTACTGAAGGTGACACATCTCCACCACCCTCAAACATAAATGGCTGCTTCTCCAGCTCCCTCTATCTGGAGGCCAAAGGGCTTGGTGGGTACTCTCTAACTTAGCCTTCAAGAACTTCACCAGCTCTACTGAGCCATGCCCTTGATGTTCATCACCTACTAACCTCCAAGACCCTTCTTCCTCTTCTTTAATCACTTTGGTGCCTGATGTAACAATTTTCCTCTTACTCTTTCACGAACAGTCATTCAGGGCAAACCCAGTATTCACACTCACAAGCCAGCTAACAGTACCAACAACAATGACACTGATGATCACTAATGTGTCATTCTTGAATATCTACTATAAACTAAGTATCTTAACGCTTGACATGCATTATCTCATTTAATCTCTCCAAGTGTCTCCTCCCTGGCTGATGCTGCCGTGCCCTACTCCTTCATCATGCCCTTCCACGCGTTGCCTTGCACGGCTGCTCCTGGTCATGCAGACATCATCATTCTCTGCTGAAGCTGCCCGTCTGCCGGACATTCCTACAGTGTGCTTACTGCAAGGTGGACCCCACAACTGGGCATAGTTTGTACGTAGCTTAGAGCAAGGGTGACGCTGGCTGAATTTGCTGGCAGGTTTATAAAACACATTTATAACCATTTGAGAGGTCATCTTTGGCTGCAGCCTTCTTCCCAACGATCTGAGGCCATCGAGCAACATGCCCTCTCTCCTAGACGCAGCTTCAAACGTTTGCTGTCATTTCTTGCTCCTCAGTAGTCCTTTCTCTGTGTGCCCGGCATATATTCTGTAAAATCACAAGCTGATGAGATGTTAAGATCAGAAGGGGCCATAAAATTCATACATCCCAACCCCCCCCCCCAAACTTACCGATAAAGAACTGAGGCCTGGAGAAGCCCGTAAACTGACATTATCCTCAGAAATTGCCGAAAGATTAGATAAAGATAACAGAATTTGCTTACTCCTTTTCAAAAAGGGATTTATTTTTGTTGAATATATCCTTGATGACTTCTTATCTGCCAGGTTGTCATGATTTTAGATCCAAGTCTGTTAGTAAACATTCTGCGCACATATATTTCTCTTAATCACTCACTAATTGAGAAGCCGATGTGCTGTCAGAGGGAAATAGGGCCGACTGCTTTCCATAGCAGCACAATGAGGTTCTTTCTGTTTGGTGGGACATTTGGTTCAGATTTCCTTTGCACCAGATGGTTGTCCCCCAAAGGCCCCAAAGCTCCTGGGATCATTAGGATTCCAGATGTGTTTGCTACTGTTGATCTGGGGTGATGTGACCGCACTCTCCTCCTGCCAAGTATGTATTCAGCTGTTAGACTGAATTCAGAAATGTTCATTGGCATGCTTCTAATATATTTGATAGTTTTCATTTTTAATTTTGATCCTCCAAATAGGCATTATCCAGGAAAGATATTTAGGGTATATTGATACAGTAGTCAAAAACCTCACCATATGAAGAGTGTATTCTAGGACCATACTGGTGAACATCTGAGACCATCTAATTCCAGGCCACAGAGTTCCAAGGCGTCTCCTTTCTTAATGCATTGAACTTGTTCTGAATCCAATTATACTCTCCATTTTGCAAAATAACTCATTTCGTGTATTTGACAGTAGAATGTACTTTGATATTGGGGGAAAAAAGTGTTTTTACTTTAATGTACTCTAGATTGGAGACCCTTATTAAGGCCGGTCTGCTTTATTTCCCAGCTGTGCTAATTAAAAGCACTAATTATTGCCATGTCAGTATCTCAGGATCATCTTTTGATGCATGAAAGTTGGAGGGAATTAAAAAAAAACTGACTGATTTTGGGAATCATGTGAGAAAATATTCTTTAAATTTTTTTTTTAAAGTTTTTATGTCAATTCATTTGATTTGGTTCCTACTTCTTTAGTCTCAAATCTGTTCTGGATTTCTGCCATGTGGAAAATAGTTGCCAGAATCCCCTTCCTTTATATAGCAGTTAATGTAATTAATGCTGAAAGGGGGCTTACCTCACTCCTGATGTTAATAGGCTTCTCAAAAGCAGTTTTCGTATCTAATACTTGTAACTTGTGAAGGAATTAATAAACCAGATTCCCACGATCCTCCCTGCCATCTAAAGTCAGGGATTCTCTAAGACCTTATGGTCACTTTCCTAATTCATAAATCAACCCATTTCTTGCTCTCATGAGAAAAAATCCAGGTGTGCTTGGGCTGGAAGTAAGCTATTTACTTTTCTAGGCAGAGGGTGGGAGAATGGAAGAAAGATTATCTTTCCAGCTGGAAGGCAATCCTTTCCCAGAGGTACAGATAATCTCTTTGAAGAGTTTCTAGACTCCAGAACAATTAAACTCTAAAAAAAGAATTATTAGGTCATGTAAATTGAAGGAACCGTCATACTGGGAAATAAGATTTCTATTCACAATTTTACTGGTGCAAAATTTTGTGTTATGTGAATTATTTACAGCATAGTTTTCTCTGTGGCAGGTTTATTCTGATTTAGATCCTCTGGGACTGCAAACACATAACTTATTTACTCCCTTCAGTGTACCTTTGCTTGAGAGAAGAGATTATTTGGTGGCAAGCTGTTTCAGTGGAGTCAGACTATGTAATAGGATAGAAAAAAACAAAAAGCTAGGAGAAAACAAAACAGTAGAGAAGCTCCTTCCTAAACAAAATATAGATAAATGAAATTGAGTTTATTTTATTAAAATAAGACCAATGAAAATGTTGGTGGGCTGTGTAAGGAAACTGAAAATAGCCGCAGGGCCTTCTAACTTCAGAGTTAATAGCCTTCTGATTTTTGAGAAGGGGAGCATTGTAACTTAGCAGGTAATAAACTATTCCATTCTGCCACTAATGTAATCATCTCAAAAACCTTGAACAGTCAATGCTTAGCCCAAGTCTATTTCAGATATTTGAGTTGCTGGCAAACTGCCCCAAAATACTCCTCTCTTAATGATTTTTTTAAAATCACTTCTCTTAGGCTACGGATGAAAACAACAAACTCTGGGGATGAAATATAGAAGCAATTATAGGAAGAGAAAGTACCTAATAGTATGCAAAATGTGCGAGAACTGAGTCATATGTAAAATTTTTTAACTTCTTTGCTCTTAATTTCTGGTTCCTGGAATCCCTTCTTCGTAACTGACTCACAGTCTATTTTGAACAAACCTGGCAGTACTACACCCCTTTCACGATAGATTAAAATTCATACCGAAAAGTCAGAGAATGATGGGATAATCAGGTAGTACTGACTGAGGAGCCTCGCACCCATGCAATCCTGTGCGAAACACTAAGCATATGGCTTTCAGGTTGAGGCTGACCTAAACTCTCCACGTTTTGTAGTTATGTTGCCTAATGTTGTGTTTGGAAAAATGAACTTATTAGAAATACCTAGATCGCAGTTCAGGAGAGATGCTTGATCTTGTTCTTTATTTAAAATATCAATTTTTTTTTCCACTTCTAAGACTTCTCTAGATTTTTTATTTATTTTTTATTTTTTTTAAGATTTTACTTATTTATTTGACAGAGAGCGAGCGAGAGAGCACAAGCAGGGGGAATGGCAGGCAGAGGGAGAGGAAGAAGCAGGGTCCCCGCTGAGCAAAGAGCAGGATGCGGGGCTCTATCCCAGGACCCTGGAATCATGACTCTAGCCGAAGGCAGACGCTTAACTGACTAAGCCACCCAGGTGCCCCTTCTCTAGATTTTTTATAATGAATTTTATCATTTTTAAGTAATTCCTTTATTGTCTTTTTTCTAAAAAGAGTTTGGAGCTATATTTTCAGCTTGAATTTAGTTTCTTCTCCTCCTTTTGTTTACAATGTCCAGCTCATTTTGTTTCAGAGTTTATATTCACTTCTTAACTTTAAGAAGATTCTTGCCAGGCACCTGAATCATAGGCCTAGAAGGGACATGAGTATATCCTTTACCTTTAGGCAGAGCCACCCAAAGAAGATGCTACCCAAAGAGTATTTCTTATAGCTCTAGAGAAAATTGCACAATGTCCACCTGCATGTCATCTTGACATTTAAATGCTTCTGATCTGTCTAACCAAAGCCTTCACACTTCAAATCCAGTCTGTTTGCCTTGTTTTGTACTCAGTGCAGATAACTGACCATTTCCTTATAAAAAGCTATTACCCTCAAAGTATATATTCAATTGCCATCTGGTTTTTCTTCAAGAAAATGAGTAACAGTCCCATTTACCTCTCTTCATTGGTCTTATTTTCCAACACTTGAATCATTTTGCCATCTTTGTGGTTGTTTTCTAAATAATTTCCAAGTTCTTCAGTCTTTGAATATGGACTCCCAGAGTTCAGAACAATACTAAATTGGGATTATCTGACAGTTCTTTCACATCATTCTCTCATTCTATGTGTATTTACTTTTATATTGCTTTTTAAGTATCTTATTATTAAAAACATATTTTTAGTCCAGATTTAGATTTGTTTTTAATGCAGCTGATTTAGTAGACATTTTGTAGAGGAGACATTGTACTGAGTCTATACGAAGTAGACATTTTAATGCAATACTGATACATAAGTAAGATTTCTCTAAGAAACATTTATAGAAATTATAACCATAGCTAAAAAAAGTTTTATTGTATTTCTATTTAATTTTTTCTAATATTTTTCCTCTACTTAATCTTGAATGAATTTTCCAATTCTATGTTTTTCCAGCAAGTTTCTAGCCAAAAAAAAAACAAAAAAGAGAAAGAGAGAGAATCAGAAATTAGCTGCATAATACCAATACAATAACTATGCCAATTTAGTTTGGCATCAGTGTGATTATGAACATATTTAGAGCCTTAAAAAATATTTTGGGCTATTTCTGCATGAATTATATTTGAATCTCAGGTCTATTGTTTTCCTTTTTTTTGGGGGGGGGAAGCAGCCTGAAAATGATTAAAATATATGCAAGTATGCAATTTGTAGTTCATTAATTTGATTAATACCTCTGAAGGTTTAGGCCTCCTGAAATGGTAACCTTGTCTGGCATATTCAGTATTGGTCTTTGGGAAGTTTACCAAGGTACTGCCCTGGCATGTGTATTTTCATTTACCCTGGGAGAGAACCAGGTCCATGGAGAAACCAGACAATGGACATAATGATTGAGGCCCATAGGACTTAAAGAAAATCTTCATGGGGGAGCCTTGACACTCCCTGTTCCCTGTTTCCCAATGACACAAAATGAACCTGTCATGGATTAATTGTAGAGAGTATTATCTCTGCACGTGTCCAGAGAAACTCAAGAACACTAAACTAGAATTGAGGACTAGAGGGGGGTACACATGCATTCAAGATCATCAATAATTCTATGCTGAAAGACACATGAGACTATAGCCTCAAAATTCATATATATATATATATATACACACACACACACACATACCTATATATGTGTTTATATGTATGTATTTTTATAGTAACGCTTTACATCCGGTCCTTTTCCAATCATTAGAACATTCATCCCTCCATTTCCTAGATATGGACAAAACTGTTCTGTTTGCATTAATATAGATAGATAGATAGATTTATAGATATTGATGCTAGATAATTTTTACATTATGAAGATAATAGAAAAATATTAAAATTTTAGGAAATTGGAAACAAAAGGAAAGCATCCATAATCCCACTACAGTAAAATAATAAGAATTGCTTCATGTATTGACTTGTCTGTCCTTCTGTACACATTTGAAATACAATTTTATATTATGATTTCTTTTATTTAACATAACAATGGGTAACATTTCTTCATACCATGGAAAATACTTAAAAGACACCATGTGCACAGTGGCTATGCTGTTCTTTACTTGATCATTTTCTCATTAAACACTAGGTTGCTTCCAGTGTGTTGTAATTATGAATAATGTTAAGATGGCTTTGTGCACACAAATTTATGAATTATTTATTAGGATAAATGATCTAAAATGAAATAAATAAAAGTATTGAGCATCTTAAAACTGTTAAAATATAAGAGCTTTCAGAAAACATTTAAAAATTAAAATACAAGGAGCAGTCTATGAGAATACTAATTTTACAAAACCCTTGCCTGCCAGCACTGAATATTGTCATTTAAAAAATTAGTTCTGTTTATTATTATGAATATCATTTTCTCTTAAAAAATAAATATTCTAATCAAACACCATTATTGATAATCCTATCCCTTTATATGGGGAAAAGAGAAATACGTATCATTTAAAATATATTGGTAAGGCATTTTCCTCTTAGGTTTTCAATGAGCAGCTTGCATTACTTAAGAAGTGTGGTGATAAACCAGTATGCTGTTTTTTTGTTTTGTTTTGTTTTAATTTTATTTTATTATGTTATGTTAATCACCATACAGTACATCATTAGTTTTTGATGTAGTGATCCACGATTCATTGTTTTCACATAACACCCAGTGCTCCATGCAGTACGTGCCCTCCTTAATACCCATCACCAGGCTATGCTGTTTTAAGTTATAACCCACCTCAGTAGCCTTTGAGGCAGATTTTCCATAGCATCAAGGGCTAAAGTCTAACTGATTTGCAGGAGAATTATATAAACTGTTGTGTTCTGAGCCGTCACCCTCCAGCCTTGCTCAGCATCTGTACTGCAAGATGAAGTCCTGTTAATTATCACATCAAACTCTTATGGCCTTCTGTACATAGACTGTTTAGTGGTTTTAGCTGGGGAACAAGGTGTTGGTAAAAGAAGTGTTGAGTTCAGGAAAGAAATTACAAAGATTCTAAGCGAGCTTTTTCCTTTTCTTTTTTTTTTTTTTAAAGATTTTATTTATTTATTTGACAGAGAGAGACAGTGAGAGAGGGAACACAAGCAGGCAGAGTGGGAGAGGGAGCAGCAGGCTCCTCGCTGAGCAGAGAGCCCGATGCGGGACTCAATCCCAGGACCCTGGGATCATGACCTGCGCCGAAGGCAGACGCTTAACGACTGAGCCACCCAGACGCCCCTTTCCTTTTCTTTTTCTTTTTCTTTTTTTTTAAAGATTTATTTATTTATTTATTTGACAGAGAGAGACACAGCGAGAGAGGGAACACAAGCATGGGGAGTGGGAGAGGGAGAATGCGGGGCTCAATCCCAGGACCCTGGGACCATGACCTGAGCCGAAGGCAGACGCTTAACGACTGAGCCACCCAGGCGCCCCTCCTTTTCTTTTTAATTGGCTTCCCCATTCCTGGCCTTGAGGCCTCATCCTTGCTATTTGCCACAAAGTCCAGAGATGTATGTAGGAGCATGCACTTACAGGCGCGCGCGCACGCGCACACACACACACACACACACACACACACAGAGAGAAGAAATTGTTGCAGATATATATTTGGGTATGTATGCATGGGAGTTTCCTGGAAGAACTCACAAGAAACTGTTGGTGGTGGTTCCTGGAGACTGTTGGTGATGGTTGTGGAACTAGGGACAGATTTTCTTTCTTCCCCTCAAAAATCAATTTAGTTAAAAAAACAATTACGCCCATGCATGTTCTGAAAAGATATTCCTCTGTTTTCTTTAAGAAACGAAGCATATGTGACCAATATAAATGGAACTGGCACTTTTGTATGGCTATAGAGTAAATAGTAGCAGGATGGAGTGACTTTAGCAGATGTGTAAGTAATGGACTGCTCAGATTCATTTTCCTTTATGCACTTGGGTGCTTCACGCTTACTCTCGTTAGGTTAAAATACTCCAAGAGAAACAGAAGGGAGGTTTAGGGACCAAGCGGAGGCATTAACAAGCATAGCATACATGAGACGAAACCTTGCCATCAATCTCCCCATCCGCACGTCCCCAGCCGGTCTCTCTCTTCCGCAGCGCCAGTGATTTGTGGCAATCAGCCAGAGCAGGTACAAGACCTGAACTTCCATTCTTTTGATAAATATCATTTGGAACCCCCATGGGGGACCTTGGGATACATTGAAAATAAGGTGACAAAAGCAGTGACCTGTATGTGTTTACTTTAAGACATACTTCTGGTTTTGAGCAGAACTGAGTAGTAATATGTCTACATGTAAACATAAAACCATGGTTGATCATCCATTCTTTTAATAAGTATCTATTGTCACTTGGCTACGTAACTACTACTATGGCTGGACTAGTACGCTAGCATGTAAGGCACTGAAATTTGGTGAATAAGTCAGGACACAGTCCCTTTTGCTCCAGAGCTTACAGTCTAGGAGCATCTAAATTATAAATAATGAGCAATAGAAAGTCTTTGTTTTTCCAGGAAGTATGTGTTTTTGTACTTTTCTGCTCCCTCCCCTTTTTTAAATTTCTATTTCCTTGAAATGGAGATTTTTCTCCCCCAATTAATTTTTAATCATTGCTTTGTGAAAAAGTATCATCTTATAATCTTTATTTTCCCACAACAAATACTTAAAAACAGCAATATATTTTACACCATCTGGGAAGAAAGTGAACAGTGATGGTATCAAGAATGAATTCCATTCTTTTTTTCCAACAGGCTAATAAGGCAGAAATAAGCCCTCAAATTAAAAAGAATAAATCTCAAATAAAATTTTCAAATAACATTTTATTAATAACTCATGTATAGTATTTACAACTTAAGTCACTCGACTTCAAGTATGTATATATTTGGAAGCATTCTGGTTTAGTGATGAAAAGCCTGGGCTTGCTAGCTGCATTTTCCTTTTACAAGTTACCTTATTTTGGCATCTGTAAAATGGGCGAAATGATAATAATACCTTTCTCACAGGGATGTTGGGAATACAAAGTGAGTTAGTTAATGTGAAGCACTAGAACAGTATGCTTTTCCCTCTTGGCTTGAGGTGTAGTCTTTTGCCCTAGAAGGCTGTGCTTGTGTTTCACCCTCTGAAGTTTTCCAGCACGTGCTTTTCTGGCCTGGCCCAGTGACGGGTCCCTTGCAACAGTCCTTCATAGGCCCCAGACAGGTTCGAGGAGACATGTGCTCCAGGGCCAGGGACTGGGAATGAGGGAGCAGGTGGGAGGGTTGACCCTTCAAGACTGCCACTGAGCTGAGGAGAGGTTGGGGTGAGGGCAAGTAAACGCAAAGCTTTCCTACCATTTTCAGGTTGCCCACCCCCCTTTTTTAATTCAACCTTCATTTGGTCACTATAAACCTTTGTTTTCCAGAGTTTTAACAAATTTGGTTCTGACAGTTCCTGCTTGCTTTTTGATGTGTCTGCCCAAGGACAGGCGCTTGGAGGTGCCTACTCTGCCATTTTCTGATGTCACCTCCCTGGATAAGACTTCAAAGGTTGACTTGTCCATACTTCCCCTCCTCCCAAGAAGGGACAGCAAGAGTGCCCAGAGGTTGTTCAGAGGGCTCACTGAGTAATGAGATAATAAATATGCTGGCCCATTGTAAACACTCCATAAAAATATGATTAGTAATTATTTGCTGACATATAGTGTGACTTTAAATTCTAGGTCTAGGAAAACTTCAGTAGTGGATTGCGGTGACATTTGGTTCCTTGTTTAGGACAGCTAAAAGTAGCATCATTCAAGTCCTCAGTAACAGTCCTATATGCCTTTAAAGATCTGGAATGTCTGTTTGATCCCTGACCAAGCTCTGGATCCACAATTAGGCTTCATGAATATTTTATGCTCCCTATACGGAATGATAAAATACAAACTCAAGCCACTTAAGGATTGTCTAGAGCCCACTGAAAAATAAGTAGAAAAAAATATGGAGACAGAAAGAAAAGATACATGTAAGCTGCATATGGAAAATACATGCCAGGGGGAAACAGCTAATGCAGGATCTTCTTGGAACACTCATAGGCTCACGTTATTATTCTGCTTACTTCCCAGAAGTTACTTCCCTCAAGTGTTCTGGCTGGGATCAGAACCTACACCTCTTAAAGCTGAAATTCAGTACTTAGTAAAACTATCCACTTCTCCACGTGTTATATATATGTTTTTCATTCCCTGAAAATTTTCCCACTTATTTCTCCATGGGCCTAATGACTTACCCACTGAATACCAAAGACATGTTGGATAAAGAATCATTGTCAAGATGTATGATTAACTTGGCTAAATGCTAACACAGTTTCGCAATGAAAACCTTCCATCTCTGCCATTCAAAACTTTGTAAAAGATGTATTCATGGTGTTTTTGCTTATGCAAAAAATACATTTCATAATTGTCAGGTGTTGTTTTTAACATGTGTTTCATATCAGATACAAGAAAGGTCAAATGAGATCTTAAAAAAAAAATGTTGGCTGGATCTGCTATAAGTGAGTCTTCCAGCACATCTGGGAACCTCTGTAAAAAATTAACTCAACATTCTGGACTCTTGGGATGGCCAGATTATTAACTGGTTTTGCAGAAGCACTCTGTGAAAGCCAAGGCATATAAGAAATATTTTTAGACCTATAGACCATTAAATACTGTATAGTTAGCCCACTGCATGAGAAAAACAGCAGGTAGTTAGATGGAGGTGTCTAGTTCCATTCGCAGAGGGAAAAAGAAACCATGCATTTGTTGGCAATTGCATTTGACAATTTAGACTCTAGCTAAAGTGTTATTGGAAGATTGAATATCAGACTTTTTTATTAAAAGAAAATTAAACATTAAGAATTATAACAAAGAGCAAATTATAATCACATTGGCCTTGAATCTGACATAGCTCCTGTATAGGAAAACAGTAGGAACATTTTTTCCTAGGACCTCACATAAAATCCAGATCCAGATTTCTGTTTCTTCCCCCTCTTGTCAAATACCTTTTTGGAGGCAAGCTCAAAGAGAAAAATACTAGGGAATATTGTCATTTGCACTGAAAGATACTCAAGACATTTCTCTTTTCCCCATAATGCCTAGGAGTAGGTGTTTGTTCATCATTTAACTTAGGCCTGGAAGTCATCCCTTATGTTACCCTTGTATGGTACAACGACCCTGAAATCGCCATATTAGTTTCTTCCCTGTACCCAGTGGATAAATACGACTTAATCCATGTGACTTCTTTTTGGCAGAAGTTGGTTTAAGCATGACAGAGATTCCTGAGAAGTTTAGAACTATGCTGGGTCTCCAGTCTCCTCTCCCCTCGCATGGGGTCCTGGCACTGGTATTTTTTTTTTTTTTTAAGTTTCTCATTGCAATATGTAGCCTTGATTGAGAACCACTGGAAAGCAATGTGTCTTAAGGAGGGGAAAGAAAAATCTAGTTGTGGACTAGACACGGACTAGTCATGGACAAATCCAAATGATGTATTGAATTGAGCCTGAACCTATGCACAGTTTTGAAGATGATTCTTCCCAGCCACCTGTGGTGTATAGTCATAGATAATAGTCTGCAAGAGGAATAGAGCCAATCATTAATAACTTTTTCCAGTGAATGTATTTGGTAGCACCGTACAGCCTAAGCAGTTTTCTACATCTTTATGCAAAGAAAAATAAATCGTTTGAATGGAATGTCAGGAGCTAAATAGCAGGCCAGGTCCCAGCCTTACCGTGAGGCAGGCCTGCAGTTTCTTCCACTGCTATGCATTTCTGGAAGCATCAACTACTGAGTTAACCCCACTGTCAATCACTTCAGGACTCCAACTCCAGAAATTCAGGAGGGTTAAAACCCTAGAAGAAATGAAGACATGTGTTAAACCAGCACATTTTGGCATAATGATTATCTCCTTTAATTTCTAAGAGCTTAAATTGAGGGGGGCTTACAGACTTCATTTTTAATTGTTTAGAGATTAATAATTCAATCATTTAGCACATGTTTACTGAATGCCTACTGTGTGCAAGCAACCCTCTGGAGGCATATAAGAGACCATGAAAAATGAATGAGACAATTGTATATTAAGTGTCACAGGGAAATAAAAAGCAGAAAGGGAAAGACATTTCCATTTTAAGCAGGGTGTCAGGAAGGGCTTGACAAATGCCTGGAGGATGACATTGGAGCAAATACCTGGAGGAGGTGAGAATTATGCAGATATCTGAGCAAAGAAAGTTCTAGCCTGAGTGCTCAGCAAGCACAATGCCTGGAAAGAAGTCTTTTTTAGCTGGTACTATTTAGTATATAGATAATTCAATTAACAGAGCAAACTTTTTCCATCAAAAGATTCTATCTCTTCTGGCCTCCAATCTGTCATGATTCTCCTATTAACATGTTTGATTGTATGACCATGGCTAATAACTCTTATCAATTATTGAGCCCTACAGGGAGCTAAGCCTAGGCCTAATCCTAAACCTAACTTTAACTTTGCCAATTTTTCCAGTAAAGAGACTAAGGCTAACAGAGATTATGTAACCTTCCCAGGGTCACTCACAGAGCCAAGTCTGGGGCTGCCATATTTTATTACAGGTCTATCTGACTCCAAAGCCCATGCTCTAAACAGCCATATCTAATTATTTCTATCAACTTTGATCTAAAATAAATGCAAGGAAGCTTCCCTTAACCACAGTGGAGGTATTGCAAACAACATGAATAACTTCTGGCTATCTGTGTGACCTTCTGTAAGTCACTTTACCCCTTTCAGAATTTGTTTTCCCATCCATTAAATAAGGAGGCTAAACTAAGTCATGTGTTAAATCCATTCTACCCACAAAATACTATTATTCTGTGATACATTAACTAACGCTGGCCCCTGTACCATCTTTTGAATCCTACCAAACCAATGATGTAGTCAGTGAACATGCAGTGATTGCCTTTTCTGAGCCAGGCACAAGCTACAAATACCATGCCCCCAAATAATTTATATTTAAGAATTTAATTACATGCTTTGGTACAGATTATATAAAGGTTTGACCTGGATTCCAGTCAAACCAACTCTGTATGTCTTCTTTGTTTTGTGTTTTAACTTACAAATGAAGATGTGTGATTGTTGGTTCTGATGCTATTACTGAAAAGTAGCTAGGGTGGGCTCCCTTAAGGCTTCTAAAATGACCACATATTGGGGTGCATGGGTGGCTCAGTCAGTTAAGTATCTGGCTCTTGATTTCAGCTCAGGTCATGATCTCAGGGTCAAGGGATTGAGCCTGGCATGGGGCTCTACACTCAGTGGGGAGTCTGCTTGAGATTCTTTCTCTCCTTCTCCCTCTGCCCCTCCCTACTGCTCCCTCTCTCTCTCAATAATAAATAAATAAATCTTTAAAAAATAAAAAATAAAATGACCACATATAGCCTGACTCCCTACTCATGTCATCCTATTTATTGCCTCCATAGTGCTCATCTCAACTGCCAGCATTAGAAAACAAGTTTCATGAGGGCAGGGACACATCCATCTGGTTCCCGACTATTCCACTCAGCATTGTCCCTACCATTCAATGTTTTCCACAAATATTCATTCGATGAAATGTATAATTGAATTAATTTCAAAATTGAAGAGAAATCCAAGTTTTAAGGAACCAACATCAGTTCTCAACAGACATCTTGAAATGTGAAGACTTAGACTCTATCCCTTGATCAGTCACTCACTTAAGCTACATTACCCACTAGTCCTCAGTATCCTCCATCTATGAAGCAAGGAGGAAGGTGACGTAAGATCTCTTGCAGCTCCCCAAATCTCTGATCCTTTCAATTCTACTAACATCTGATTCAATAGAGGTTTAACTTGGACATCTTGATTTTATGTAGACCAGAGGTTGAAACTGAAACGCTTGCTGGGCCGGTTGGAAACATAAATAAGCAAAATGGGCTGGATGGTAAATTGTCTTAAGCAATTCACAGTCACAAAGGCCAAACCGAAAAATATAAAAAACCAACAAGAATGCAAGTGAAATAAAGCCTCCAAAAGAAGAACATTTGTCTCCTTGCTTGGAATCACAACTTCTGCAGGGGCCAAGAATAGTCCCTATGCTCCATATCATATGGATGTAATTAATGTTAAGCAACTGAACGATGATAAATCATTAGTTCACCCAGAACTATAAGACGTAGAATCTCTGTTGAGATCCTTTGACGAAACTCTTGACAAGACTCTTGCTGTCCTTGTGTACACTGTCAGATTAGTGATACCAGATACACAGACTGTGGGATGTTTGTTGAAGTGAAACAGTGTGGATGGATTCTCATCCTGCCATGAGCAATGTGGAGGATTAGCCCAGAGGTAGAGGCTTGAGAACCACACGCCCCGCCCTGCTCCCCGCTGCCGTCCACAACTGTGCAAGCGTCACCACTAAGCACCCAAAGATGATATGGTCTGGGTCTGGTCTGGGTCGGAGAAGAAGCAAGTGCTGCCAGAAGGACCGTAGGTACAGCACAGGAACCAGGGCCTACGTGTGCTCCACGAGCTCACCACGTTAGCTGAGGCACAGTGTAGAGTGGTTTCTTTAGCTGCCGAGGACTGTGGACAGTCATGAGCACAGTTGACCATCCTTCCTGGTCCCCAAGATCCAAAGCTCTGAAATATGTTGGACTCCTCCATCTTCCCTCATTTTTGGTCATCCCTCAAATCTTACAAAATCATTACAGCTGCCCTTCACAGCCATCTCGCCCTTTCCATTTTCACAGTGCCCTTGCTCGTCGTGCTCTCGTCAATGTTTCTCTGACAAGGCAGCAGCCTCCTAATCTCCTCGGCTTTGGTCCTTTGTGACTCTGGTCTTTCATACAAACTGCCAAGGCTCTTGAATTCCCTCAGAGTAAAGGATTCATTGACATTCAAAGTCTTTCACCATCTGGCTTCTATCTAGTTTCCAGTCATTTCTCCCATGAGCCTTCTATTCCCAAGAGATTGTTCCACCAAGAGTTGCCTAACCATATGCCTTATTAAGTGTTGCTCCCACACCTTTGTTTGTATTGCCTCTCCCACCCTGGATGCTTTTCTACTGCCTGTCCACCAGTCCAAATGTTGCCAGTATTTTCCAAACCTGCTCAAGTCCTCCCTCTTCTTTAAAGCCTTGCTTGACAACTTTGCCCACACTATTGCTTCCTTTTTAAAACATGGACAACATTTAATAGCTATACAACCTTCTTCATCTTGGATTTAGAGGTACTTGATATGAGGTTCCATAGACATCTTTGTGGATGTCTATGTCTTACTCCCAAAATCAGAAAGTAGGATCCTAGTGATCAATGCATTTCCATTGTACCCTTATAACAACCAGGATAGCCCCTTGGCCTTAAACAAAAGCTAAATAAATACTTGTTGGATATAATGAAGTCATCCAAGAGAAAAAAATCAAGGAAGACTTTTCTTCCCCTGGATACACAGAACTTAATTTAAACTTAATGTTTGCGGGATGGCTTTACATCCTGTGATTGCATCTAGAGGATGTTTTTTAAAGCTTCACTAAAGCAGTTTAAGAAGCAAAATCTTATTTGCCTAGATATAAAGTGTTCTTGCTTGCTTTTGAACATCATGTAACCTGAGATGGGAGAGAATCAACTTCCCTGGTTAAGAAGAAACAAGCATGTTGAGAGTTCCTATTGTATTTTAGGGAGAACTATGACTTTAGCAGCAAAGTATACTGCATACTTTAGTAGCATTCTGCTAAAATCATAAAAAGTCATACACAAATTATAAATAAGTCAAAAGTAAATCAGGGACAAATTCATATGTTCTGATTTATTTTTCCTATATCATCACCACAGGTGATTTTTAAATTATTTATATATGCATGTACATTTATTTATTGTGGATCAATGTTCTTTAAACCGGGATAAGATGGAATGAGGAAAGGGGACCATAGGCGTTTCCTTTCTGGCAATCCTACAAATATTACAACTTGTCATTAACTGAAGGCATTTTATAGAATTAAGATTTGGCTCATTTCTCATGTCAGTGGAATCTCTAATGATTTATTCACAGGTTCATTTCCCAGAGCTTGTCCAAAATTTCTGAACATCTGACATCTCCCTAGATGAGTTATTCTGATGCACCCTACCTTCTAATATTAAACTACTTCTATCCTTGTTTCAAATGCCCTTATCTTTCTAATGTTCTAATGTTATAGTAACTTATGAAAGTACTTCTAGATCTCAAAACTCTAGGGAATAAGCATTCAGCAATGACCTTCTAGAAGTAATCCTCTTTCCTTCACCTTCACACTCTAAAACTTTCCATTCTATTAGGGAAGGAGATTTTCCCTCCTTTCCCTCCAGGGACATATTAGAAGTAAGTTGGAAGATAGTACCACTTCTATTAGAAAAATATTTTTTTAAGATAACCTCCCCCAAAGGCCTGTAAGGTTTAAGTGAGTGAGACTAAGTTCCATTGACTTTGTTGAACTCACAACTTTAAAGGATCTCTTCCTAATCATCAGTTCCAAATTGCTCTGTATGCAAAACAGTGCAAGGGCTCATTCTGTTTTTCAGAATGTTTATGCTGTCATTAATTAAATAAATAAACTTTAACAGCCTTCATTAAACTTTAATAAATCTAATTATGGTTGAAATTGTTGGTTGTGCTAATGGCATGTGGTTATGGAAAAAAAGTCATTAGTTAAAAACATTCTAAAGAAATTATAGATGAAGTGTCATGATGTCTGGTATTTGCTTCACAATATTCCAGCCTAATAAAGAGGGGAATAGATGAACTAAGATTGGTAAAATGGTAAAGTGTTGAAGACTGTTAAAAGCTGGATAATGGGTACATAAATGGTTATTATACTGTCTACTTTTGTGTGTGCTTGAAATTTTTACCTCAGTAAAGAGACTTAAAACCATTTCATGAGGAACAGAGGAAGGGAAGAGGCCTGCTAACCTGGAAATGAGAGGCTCAGGTGAGACAGAATAGCTACTCTCCAATATTTGAGGAATTATTTCTCAAGGAGAGCAGATCTGTTCTGTGCAACTCAAGAGCAAAGTTTCAAGGATCCAGATTTCAATTCAACTTGTAAAGAACTTTTAACAATTGGAGCAGTATTTTAGTGGAATATGTTATTCCTTTGAAGGAATTTATACTGAGGCCACTTAGTGAAGTTTGAGGGATTTTTACATTGCTGGCTCAAAATGTCATCCAGGGAATGGTGCCGTTCCACACATTCTTTTTTTTTTTCCCCTGAGATTTATATTTTCATGATTTTCTTTTACCACAATTTAACTTTTGAAATCATGTTTCCTATCAATTAAAAACACATTACACTACCAGAAAATTCCATTAATAAAATGTAGACGACTTCCATTTTTATTTACCAAATTGTTTATGTGCCTATCTGATATATTCACAGATGGAGGAGGGTGACCAATCCCTAGATTTTTTTGTGTGTGGTAAGAACAATTACCATGAAATCTTCCCTATTAACAGATCTTTTCAGTGTACATTACAGTAATACTAACTTCAGGCCCAACATTGTTCAGCAGATCTCTAGAAATTAATCATCTTGTGTAACTGAAACTTTATACCCACTTCCTCAACTTCCTACTTCCCTAGCCCCTGGCAACCACCATTCTACTCTCTGATTTTGCATGTTTGACTATAGATTCCTCTTAGAAGTAGTATCATGCAGTATTTGTCCCTCTATGTTTGGCTTATTTCCCTTAGCATAGGTTTATCCACGTTGTTGCTGATGGTGGGATTGCCTTCTTTTTTTTTTTTTTAAGATTTTATTTATTTATTCATGAGAGACAGAGAGAGAGAGAGAGAGAAGCAGGCTCCCAAGGATCAGGGACCCAGATGCGGGACTCGATCCCAGAACCCTGGGATCCTGACCTGAGCCAAAGGCAGACGTTTAACCATCTGAGCCACCCAGGCACCCTGGATTTCCTGCTTTTTAAAGGCAGAATAATATTTCACTGTATGTGTATACCACATTTCCTTGATCCATTCATCTGTCTAGAGACATGTAGGTTGTTTCTCTCTCCTGGCTGTTGTGACTAATGCTGCAATGAACATAAGGGTGCAAATAATTCTCCGAGATCCCGATTTCTACACGTTCTTTGGTAGTAGCTCACAACAAGAGAAGGAGCTCATGCCAGATTGCAAACTGATGCACTGCTTCTTTCATCGGTAAAGACCTGCTATGGAGAGAAAAGGCCAGCTAAATATTGTATATATAATATGTATATGTATATGAAATCTATTTCATAGATTTCAGGGACTTTTCACAGTAATCAAATTATAGATACAAAATATCTATAAATGGAATGTCCTTCTTAACCCTAAGATTTATATTTCCCCAATTGAAACATACTGGAAAGCCACACATCACATTAGTATAAAGTTGCACCCAAAAAAAGGATCATTGCTGTTCCCTGGAAATTATTGTGAAGAATCTATTATTTGGCTGTGCACTAGGCAGAGATGTTAGGTTGAATGCATTATATATATATATATATATATATATATATATATATATATATATATTGCCTATGCGTATGTGCTATTTTAAAAATATAGATTCTGTTATGATTATAAAATAAGAACTCATTTTACTTGTTTCAAGTTTTTGTTCAAGTTCTCTTTAGTTAACATATAGTGTGGTATTAGTTTCAGAAGAATTTATTTTAAAGTGCCACTGAATTAAAAATAGCTCTCCCTTATGTATTTTCCCAAGCATATATACTGAAAGTACCATCTCTATTACGAAGAAGTCCAAAACACGTTTCATGTGATAAGGGTCCTTACGTTAATATATTGCTAATCCTACAAGGCCTCTGCGTACAGCTGTATAGTTTGCACACTGCAAAAAGCATGGGAGAAGGGAGCTAGTGGAAGCTGAGTTCCAGCCCCCAGGTGCTTATCTAGCCATAAGCCCTGGCGGTGAAACTGCGTCAGGTCAAGGGTCACCCACGATCCCAATTTGCCCAGGACGGCCATATGTGCTAGCTTCAAGCTTGGACTCTTGCCTATAGAACTGTAGGTTGGAAACAGCTGAAACAGTGAATCCATTTTCACATCACTTCTTTTCTCCTTATGTTTTCAAGGCGAAAGAACCATGTAATCATGCCAGCATCCTGACCAAGCCTGACCCAAGAACCTTCTGGACTAATGATGATTCAGGTATTATTGGAAAAATACACTCTGGCCCTGTGATGTACAAGAAGCATTCTGTAGTAAAGCCCTACACAAAGGCAAGGTTTGGGGGGAAATTGTGTTTTGTTTGTTTGTTTCTTTGTTTATACCTAGTCCAACACTTGACTATACTTCATATATATAATTGATATATATGTGTGTATATATATGTACATTATATATGTGTATATATACATATATATCTGTATATGTGTATATATATATATATGTATATATAATACAAGTCCCTTTGTTTTATTTTTTAGTATCTAAAGATATATATGATCAGGCATAGCTTTATGGAGTGTGAAATATCTTCAAGCATTGGGGGTAACAGAGGAATGAGTCTATTTCCTGGAGTGGAGGACAGAGGTAACAGATAAGGTGGGCAAATACACTGGCCCAAGTTTCTCTTCCAGAGGAAGAAGTAGATTTAAAAAACCCAGGGTGAGTCACACTTGAGAATACTTAGTGGAGGGCAGGCATGACTTCTATCCGAGGGTATAAACTTAGAATCAGAGGAATGTCACTTTCTGAGATCAGAGAGACTATGCTTCAGGATGTGTAATTAAAAATCACCCTCAGACAAAGAGTATGGTATGGAAATGGAAGACTTTTTTTTTTTCTTTTTCACAGTTGGGACACAAGGCCTAATTGCATGAGGTAAAAACCCACTAGAAATAAAAAGAGAAGGTTAAGCCAAAGGAGCTAAAATACCTAAGAGAGTGTTACTAGAGCTTTCCCCGTTTCTAATTAAATAAGATCTAATTCAATAAAGAACAGTAGTAGAGCAGTAGAGATGATACCCCATATTTGTATCAGGCCTCACAGCTTTATGAAGCGCATTCACAAGAATGTAATTTATGTGTTTTCGGCAACCCTGTGAAATAGGAGGGGCAGCCTATCCACACCGTCCCTGTGTGAGAGATAAAATCAGACCCTGAAAGAGGTTGGCTGACAGATCCAAAGCTCATGACCAGAAAATACCAGAGCTGGGAGTAGGTCGGAGAGCCTGCTGGCCCAGTTCTATAACATGCTTCCTTAGAAGAAGAAGCCGTCTTGTGAGAGCCAACGTGGGCTAAGTCTCTGCTTTAATCTTTCCTTTGTAAAAGAGAGTCAGAGACTATGCGCATTGGCAGAAGCTGGAGCGGGGCCGAGGAAGGAAGTACAAAACCCTCTCGTGCCTTTTTTTTTTCAAAGACCAGGCTTATAGTCTAAACTTACTATCAATTTTCTCTATCAAAGAAATTATTCTCTCTTGTTTTCTGCCTTTTGAACAGAGATGAAAAGCACGAAAGTGAATTGGCCTATTTATGCCATCATTTCGGGCCATTAGGGGTACAACCGCCGAAGAAACCAGCCCTCCCCTGGCTAGCACAACTATTAAGACCCGCGGCACACATGTTGGGAAGAAGCTACATAGAGCAAAACATCCCAATTAAAAAATAAAAATACTGTTTTCCAGGGTAACTGCCCCAGTTTGCAATCCCACCAACAGTGCAGGAGGGTTCCTTTTTCTCCACATCCTCGCCAACACTCATTATTTCTTGTGTTTTGATTTCACTCTAACAGGTGTAAGGTGATTGTGGCTTTGATTTGCATTTTCACATGATGATTACTGATTGTCTGTTGGCCATCTCTATGTCTTCTTTAGAAAAATGTCTATTCAATTTCTCTGCCCATTTTTAAATCAGATCATTTGGTTTTTTGGTGTTGAGTGGTGTAAGTCCTCTATATATTTTGGATATTAACCTTTTATCAGATATGTCATTTCAAATATCTTCTCCCCACTTAGTAGTTTGCCTTTTTGTTTTGTTGATGGTTTCCTATGCTGTGCAAAAGCTTTTTATTTTGGTGTAGTCCTAATATTTATTTTTGCTTTCGTTTCCCTTGCCTCAGGAGACATAGATAGACAATGTTGCTAAGGCTGATGTCCAAGAGATTCTGCCTACGTTTTCTTTAAGGAGTTTTATGGTTTCAGATCTCACGTTTAGCTTCCATAGGTTCCATACAGATTTTAGGATTATTTGCTCTAGTTCTGTGAAAAATACTATTGGTATTTTGACAGGGACTGCATTGGGTCAATAGATTGCTTGGTGTAGGATGGACATTTTGATGATATTAATTCTTCTAATCCATAAGCACAAAATATCTGTATATAATATGTCATCTTCCACTGGTTGCTTTAATCTTTTTAATCTTTGGTTTTTGTCAGTTTGACTATGATGTGTCTTAACTAGAATCTGTGTTCTTTAAGATGTAGACCCCTCAGGTTTAGGAATTTAAACATCCTTCTAGTCTATTAGTAGTTTTCTTAGAATTTGAATCTGAAAGATGCAATTATTTCTGCTGTGGTTTCTACACTGCCCCGTGTCCTTTGTTCTTCAGCATATCAGCAGTCCAACTAAAACTTTTCCTAAATGCCTTCAATTCTATTAAGTGTAAACACAAGCTAAAGCAACTTCATAGCCATCCTTCTGCAACATGCAAACATGTGAGCCTATAAATGGATCCTTTACAAAGGCAATGTTCTAGTCACAGTATGAATTTTGTTACGGGCAACTTTTATCAACTCCTGAAATAATTGTGATAAAATTATTCCATCATTTCCTACAGCAAATGTATTTCAGCAAATGGCATATTTCCATTCAAAGCTAACCATCATCAGAGTATTTTACTTATTTGACCTAATGTATAGTCTCTTGATACACAGTTTAAGTAGAGTTAAATATTAGGGGTAATTAGTCCACACTGATAGAAAGAGATGCTAAATTTTTTTTTGAAATAAAAGCATACTGAGGGTTTGTGCGCCCTGAAATCTGGTGAGACTGTCTAGATATTTCATACTCACTGTCTTTTTGCGTGACCATCAGAGGACAGGACTGGCTTGCTCAGTTGCCATGCGCAGATATGGTAGCTGGAGAAACAAAAGTAATTTTTAAAAAAAGTTGTGTTTTTTTTAACATAATATAGAAGTAACATTTCATCATAGGAAAGAAATGGAAAATAGAGAAAGGAAGAAAATTAATCGGCCATAATCCTACCACCCACACTTGTTTTCATTGGACCGGACTCCCGCGCATTCCCAGCATCTGTCCTGACAATGAGCAAACAGGCTACACAAGTTTAGACTCTTTCCTATTTTCTTTGTTTTTAGGCTTTGAAACCTGAGTTGTTTGTTTTTGCACACCTTTGTTTTTCGACTGCTGGTCCTTCAGTGGCCTGTAACATTCTCTTAAATTAGAATTTCCAGGTAGGATGAGTTTCTCCACACTTTCAAAATGTGTGTTTTTCCCAGTACTCGTACTAGCTACACAGATAATGCTCTTTGCTTAGAGGAAGTCAGATAATGAAGTGGTTAAACAATAAGGTTTCTTTTGCAAAGGCATGATTTTAACTGGGCACTTGATGTGCCAGGTAGGAAAATGGAACCCTCTGATGTTCCCTCTGGGCTTTGATTTAAAGTCACCTTTTCACAAGAAAATGTAATTCTACCCTTGGGATTTTCAGAAGGTCTATATTTCTTTCAAGCAAAAATTAAAGTGCAAGAATCATTATTGCGCAATTTTTTTCCAGAGGGAAGAAGAAGTGATTTATCTCTTCTGTTTTTCAGGATTACACATTGTTTCTTTATATTTTCTAATGAGTCATCACATTTTAAAATTCAGCCCAAATTTCTGGGGCTGTGGAAATCACTATAAAGTGGTATATTCATATTTATTCAGAAGCAGTAATAGCTTATGTACCAAATGTAGAAACAAAATGATTCATAGTTTAAAAACATATGGACTACAGAGATATTTCAGTATTTCAGAGAATACGTAAAATTAGATCATTGAATTAATATAAGGAGAGGGAGGACTTCATTATATAGATTTTAAAAAGTGAAGAAACATAATTTCTAGACTTTTTTTCTTAAAAAGCAAAATGCTCTCATATTTATATCTAGAAAATAGTTGCTTCATCCCTCAAAGTATGGCATTATCTCACAAAAAAGAAAAATGTGACACAAGCTGAACAGGATCTGCTTACATGGAAACTTTCCATCTGGTACATGCTGGCCAGTGTAGACTTTGCCTCTTGCCATTGAAGATAAACCATTTAGTAAGAATCTATGGATAGGTGAAAATCTTGTAAGTGGACTAACCTCATTTACTCAGGTTCCAACTACAGAAAGGTAGCTATCTCAGTAGTAAGGTCATCTTACCCAGAGTGAGGAATCCCAGAGTCCACCTAGCTTTTGACTGCCCCTATTTCTCCAACTCAAGCTTTTCAAAATCAGACTTGGTATTAATTTCCTCCGTCATAGATCAGATAGCCATAATCATCCTTGGTTTCCTGAACCACACATTTCTTTCAGTCAACTGGACCCAAGCACCCTAGAGCTGACCAGCAAGCCATTTGGCCAGGCTTGCCAGTGAACATGTGTGGAGCAACAGGAAATGGCTCAGCTGTTCACCTTCCACTGTGGCTGGTGCCGTGAACTCCTAAGAAGGGCCGCCTGAGTTGGCCACCAACTTCAGTGCTTTTTACCCGTGTGACTTGGACAAACCGTTTCATCCTTCTGTACTTCCCATTCTTTCACCTGCAAAAAATGGAATATTTATAATAGATTGCAGAGTTTTGTGACGGTTAAAGGAAAGAATGCAGGTAAATGTACTCAGAACTATGTCCAGCATATAGCTTGGGATCAACTTATGTTAGCTCTTCTTACTTGTAGAAAGAATTATGTCATTTATACAAATCTGAGCACAGATAGTCCTGCTCTATTTAGGGCTTATGAACCATGGGCTGAAAGAATACATTTTATTTTGTTATTTTGTTATTTATTGCTGTTACTGTCTCTTATTTTACCAGACCTATAGCTTGTGTTTTTTATTTTCCTCTCTGAACCACAAAGCTCATTATTCACTGTCAACTGTTATCTGGTTCCCCAGACACAAGCCTGATAAGTTTCCTGAAAATAGACATATGGCTGGACATAAAATCCTCAAGCTGGAAAGAACCTTAGACATGGCCTAGTCATTTAGATAAAATATCACCTTCTTCAGCAAGGATCTGTAAAGCAAGACACTTTGTTTTTACATGACTTTAACCTTTTACAATGGTTTAGAGGGTTCCAAGTTTAAGGACGAGTTATTTATTCCAGTGAGTAGCAGAGTATCATTTCAGAACTCCTCTGTTTAAAGATAGAGTCATGCTCATCTAGCATTTAAGGTACGTTTGACGGCAAAAGTTTGTCAAATCTGATCCTCCTGATCGTCCTGCTGTCAAGTGTGTGCATATGTGACTGCAGACTCAGTTCAGCTCAGCACAGAGAAGCCCCCTCCCTCTCCCTCGGACCGTGGAAGTGACGAGTTTAGCTTTCTGAAGCTTTACAGTTGGGAGCCAAATCTGTTTCTGCCTCTGTTGAACTCACACTTGTCTCTTCCTCTGTGTGATGACCAAAATTACTTGTTATTGCTGCTGTTTTACCCAAGGCTGACCTAACAGTGTTTCACAATGACTGAATTTTCTGATCCCCAGAACTCTTTTTAAATGTTTGCACACAGTATTTCCTTGTGCCCATTTTACCCAGATCAGTCATTTCATGTCTAAGATCTTTGATTTTTTGTAGTATTAAAGGGCATTTTATTATGGCTAAAATGGTACCAGAAAATTTTCTCACTTAAAAAAATGCAAGGAAAGTAGATTAAATTGAACTTCATAGTTTCCCCAAAGTTATCTTTCTCACATTTTAATGGATATTTTGTTTTATTAGTTTGCATCAGACTAATCAGACAGCAGATTTGAGTGGATTTTGGTTGTAGCTAATGTGAAAGTGTCCTGATGTATTTTATTATTTTAAACGTGCTGAAATAATTATGCCTCTGACAGTTTTCTTCTTGCTCAAGAAGAGTGCCCCATAATACATGAGACATAATACATGAGACAATATTTCAAGAGGTTATATGTCTGTCATAGGAGAAACTAAAGAAAAAAGGGTTTGGGATTGTTGTCTTAATAACAGAAGCATTTTATTGAGTCAAATATAAACATAGCTTTCAAAATTTGAAGAAAAATTACTTTTTAATTTTACAATTGTACATTAGAAAGAGAACAGATCAGTGACTAATAATGCAAACAGGCATAAAATGGCCAGGGATGAAATGGCCCTTGGAAAGGGGCAGGTGTGGGATAGAGAGGGAGGTATTGGGAATGGAGGGGTGGGATGCATGGGGGCAGGAGGAGCAGGGGGATATGGAGAAGTATATATACCTGGGATGCTCAAAATGAAAACAGAATTGGAATTTAGGGCAGGGAGGCTCCAGCGAGCCCATCTGTAAAATGGAGAAGTCATGGAGGTAAATCAACTCTAAGATTCTTCCTTACTCAGAAACTCTTATTCGATGAAAAAGGAAATTGATAGTAAAAAGGAAGTGCAAACGAGTTTCGGAGAAAAAAAAAAAGCTCAGTGTGGGTTGGGGCCTTTGGCATAGACTTCAATGAGCAGTGTAGCTCTGGGGGCCCATCTTTCCCTCCTCAGAAACCTGTGACACTGGGTGTTGTATCTAAGTGATGAATCGCTGAATTCTACTCCTGGAACCAAAATTACGCTGCATGTTAACTACTTAAAATTTAAATTTAAAAAAAAAGAAAGAAAGAAAAAGAAATATGTGGCGATCAGCTCTTCCATTGATTAAAATTTTGGCTCTTAGAGGAAAATTTTATATGACTAGTTCAGCTGTGCTCTTCTGGTAGGTATTATATTACATAAAACACTTGCGTTTTCAAATTGTCCTCTCATACCTCCCCTCATCTGATCTTTCCAATTGCCCTGTGGGATTAGCAAAATGGGTGTTAACCCAGAGGATACTTGAAGAAGTTAAGTGTTCTGCCCAGAGCTAACTATTGAGTCATAAACACTAAAATACAGAACTGAAACCAGATCTGGAAACTCGTCCAGCTCCCCTGCTATAACCTCACAAAGGTAAGAAGGAAGTTGTGCAATGAAAGTCGCTTGAATGTGGACACAAATGTTTGGGGAAAGTACAGAAAGTCAAGAATGAGATTCAAACTGAGATGTGGCCTTGCCAAGGGGCTGGGGCAGCTGGGGAAAAGGGGAAAATTAAGGTAAGTGCAGGCTTTGTTTTACAGGAGGGAGGTATAGGGTATCCCTTCCTGCCCGGCACTCTGCTGGGTTCTGTGGGGAAAAGGAACAACGGCTTTTCCCCTTGAAAGTTCAGGTAGATAAACTGGACCGACACAGGTAGGCTATGAACAAAATAATGTAAATCCAAGGTAAAATAGTTACAGCTGCCTCCAGATATGTGAAGGACTGTCATTTGGAACAGAAGGGGAGGCAGATTATTTCACTGGTTAAAAGCACAGCTTTCGGTGTCAGAAAAATCTAGATTTGCATTCTGGTTTCACCACTTCTAGCTATGTTGCATCACACAACTAATGCTTACCCCTTTAAGCCTCAGGTCTTAAGAACATAGAGGGGGAGAGTAAGTTCTTCATATGCTTCTTATGAGGATTAAATGAGAAACTGCATAAAAAACACTAAAGCATAGTGTCTGCCACTCAGTGTCATTCCAAGTTAGCTATTGTAACAGATGTACTGGACGCCCTACCAAGAGGAACACGTTCATCTCTACTTACCACGCGCCCCTGGCAACACTAGGTGTGCCGATGTTGGAATGTGTAGAGGAGCTAGTCCCTAAAAAAACTTCCATGAGGATATTTGAACATGGTCTACGGAATAACTTTAATAACTGATGCCGGTTGACAATGGCAGAGATCGCCTTGGAAGTAGAGGTGATTCCAGTGGAAAAAATAAACAAGAAACAGCTTGAGAAATGGGTTAGCAGGAATATCATAAGGAGGTTCATAGTTCCTGAGGGCCTTTTCACACTGATGGAATCTGTCCACAATTCTATGAGTACCGTGAAGTGAGAACAGCGGTGCTGGTCAAGTAAAAGCCCTAACTTTCCCATCTATACCATAGTTTCAAACTCTAAAACAAATAGAAAAAGAGAATTTAGTGTGTGGGCTATGAACGGTCCTTCACACACATGAGCACATAAATACAATAGAGCTAAGGTGAGTAGTGGTTGGGTTATTTTTAGAAATGGCAGGGAGTCTACAATGATCCAGCTGCATACCTTCATCCCATCTCTTGGTGAGAAAAATTATCCGAAAGCAGTCAAAATGAGAAAGGATGTCTCCGTGAAGAAAAATAATTGGCTTCTGTGGGACAGATAAGGTGTTAGATCCTGCAGCTCATGTTCTAACAAAGCTACCTGTGTTAGATAGTTTTACTCTTATTCCTGGAAGTCACCCTACCTAGGTCTAGTATGTGTGTTCTTCTTTGATATCTTTATGTAAATGTGTTTTCAAACATTTTCAAAATATTAAAATTTTCATATTTTCATAATATTAATGTCATATACAATGTAGATTCTATATCACACATAAATACACATAACATGTTGCATGTAATATTAATTCTAATCCTCTGTAACTGTTTTAGAAACGATATGGAAAAAAAAAATAGCAGTCCTGACGGACCCTACAAGGTCCCCATTAACTTTCCAGAAACTGATAATCCTAAAGAAAATGAAAATCCTAAGAAAAGTACACGGGAAGTGGGAAGAAATAAGAAGGAGGCAGAGGAGGGTGGCAAGTGGGGCTTAGACATAAACTGTGTATGTTGGGCTCATTTCTGCCCTTTGGTTATTCGTTCCTGTTGTAAAACGCAAAGTCATAAGGCAGTGGGCCATTAGTGATGCTTCCGAGAGCAGCTTGTGGACGTAAAGGTACAGTATTTACAATGTGATAAAGAGGAAGAAAACATGCTTTTGCTCCTAAAAGGTAAATTCAAGGCTTATGAAGCAGGACTTGCCAAACTAGATTTATGTTGCTATATAAAAAGGTATATAAACAACATGATTTGAAGAATGAATTCCAAACAGGTCTATCATGATGATCTATGCCTGTGTTCTAAGGCTTCCAATTTTTAAGCAATATTTTATGAATTGTGAAATAGAACCCATTGTAGATACTGACAGTAATAGGCCTATCTCTTTGGAATAGTCATTTGCTCTAAATGAAGGTAGAGTAGCATGGAATTTTAAACATAAAGCTTTATAAGCAAATAACATTACAGCAACTTCTTTAAGTGACCATATTGATTTAGAAAGTGAGGCATTCTTCATGGTTTCTATCTTTTGCTCACATCTGTTTAATTTCTTCTCTGTGATTTTTCCTGTGGTCTTATACAAAGCTTATTTTTTTTTTTAGATTTTATTTATATCTTTTGTGCAGTCGTGATTATGAAACAAGCTTGGTGTTATCACACACACACATACACACACACACACAACAGAAGTAGTTAATATATCTGAAACTCTTAGCCAAGCCATCAAATCGTTCTTTCAGGACAACCAATCTTATTTGTTAAAAGGACTCTGTAATCACAGCTCAAAAACAAATACTACTATCAAAAGTGTCTGACGGTATAACCATATGCTTTTAGAAAATTTGGCAATGACAGCTAATCATAGTTCTGATCCAGGATACAATAATAAAAAACAAAAATAAATGTATTCCCATTAACTCGTCTAGAATACACATCTCCGAGGGCAATGTGTGACCTGAGCAAAGAACTGTGGCTTTTAATGGTCATCTTAGGGTTTTAAAGCTGAGGAATAGTAAGTAGGAGAAATTATGGTGGGCCCAGCAGAGAGACTTATTCATTAAATATGTCCAGTACTTACTGTACATTGATAATGTGCAAGGCATATGTTAGGAAATGAGGAAAGACAAGTGCACAAAATAATCCTGCTTTTTCCATGTCTCTAATTACTAGAAAGGTATAGACATGTGCACAGATTCCTACCATCCCTGCTCAGCTGAGGGGGTCACTGCTAGCAGGGATGACATCATGAGGTTATTGGTGGTCTTCAGGGTTGGGGACAAGCTTCAAAACTTCAGAATAAGCTCTGTGGAAAATGAAGTTCCTGTTCTATCTCCTGAAATTCTAGGAATAACCAATCATGGAGGCATACTGGATGCCTCCCAAAGTAACAGAAATCAAGAAGTCACCTTTTCTTGGGGCTTTTTGAGGCATCGGGACTAAGGTGCTGTAACCGGGCACCCAGAGTGTTCGGCAACCTCAAATTGCCAAGTTGTGGTTCTGCTGTGTAAAATATAAAATATGCTTTAGGTGACTCTCTGAATTTTCAACAAAAACTGTCCAGTGCTAAAATAATACCTTCCATGCTTTGACTCAGTATTTTTCAAATACTTTAAGTGAGTGGCCAAGTAGTATAGTTAGGGCATCACTAATATTTCTTTGAATTTTTGCTTGATAAACTGATGCAGTGCCCAATTTTCACAGGGTTACAAAGAATATTGTAAATTATTAGCTAAATGAAGAGTGGGAGGACATGAAAAACAACAAAACCCAAATATCAAACCTAGCCAGGAATGTTTTAAAAATAGTGAAATGTACTCAAATCTACTAAGCACTAAGAAAGCAGCAAATGATGTAGAACCCTCAGGAAATAAAAATCCAAGTGCTTAGTATCAAGTCAGTAGGTTAGTGCATTTCCATATCTCTGTGTGAGATAAAGCTTGTATGTGACCCCCTCGGGTTATGAATGACACCACTTGAGATATTGACACCTATAAACACAATCATGGAAGTGGACAGCTGGAATCCTAGTCCCTTTCTGGGACACTGCTGAAGGACAGCAGGGAAGGAAGTCCTCTCAGTGGGCAGAACTGAAGAGCAGTTCCCCCGGTTGCTCATTTTGCTTGGAAAGAAAACTGTGATTATATATCCATCATGGGAGGTGGCTAATGATTTGGCTGGATAGTCAGGCAATAAAAATGGGTGACAAGGAAAGTCTGGGGAAGAGAAATACAGACAAACTTCACTGAATAGGCAAAAAAAAAGGGAAGATACTGGTGTTCCATGTGAATGACTTCCAAAGGGCGACCTCAGCAAAGGGAGATTTTAATAATCAAGTGGATAGGATGACCCATTCTGTGGATATCGGTTAGCCTCTTTCCCAGACACCCCTGTCATCACTGAATGGGCTGGTGAACAGAGTGGCCATGGTGGCCAAAATGGAGGTTATACATGGGCTCAGCAACATGGACTTCCATTCACCAAGGCCAACCTAATTACAGCCAGGGCTGAGTGCCTAATCTGCCAGCAACAGAGACCAGTCCTGAGCCTCTGATATCACATCATTCCCCAGGGTGATCATTCAACTATCTAGGAGGCGGTTACATCCAACCCTCCCATCATGGAAGGGACAACCTCTTGTTCCTACCAGAATATACACTTACTCTGGATACAGATTTGCCCTTCTTGCACACAATGCTTCTACCAATACAATCATCCGTGGACTTACAGAATGCCTTATCCATCATCATGGTATTCTATGCAGCATTGCTTCTGATCACGGCAAATGAAGTATGGAAATGGGCCCTATGTTCATGGAATCCACCGGTCTTACCATATTTCCCAATACCCTGAGGTGACTGGCTTGACAGAATAGAGGAATGGCCTTTTGAAGACTCAGTTATAGTGCCAGCTAGATGATAATACTTTGCAGGGCTGGAGCAAGGTTTTCCAGGAGCCTATAAATGTTCCGAATCAGCATCCAATATATGTGCTGCTTCTTCCATTGCTGGGATTCACAGATCCAGAAGTCAAGGAGTGGAAATGGGAGTGGCACCACTCACTATTAGCCCTAGTGACCTACTAGCAACATTTTTGCTTCCTGTTTCCCACCTTTGTGCTCTGCTGGCCTAAAATCTTGGTTCCAAAGGGAGGAAAGCTTCCATTGGGAGACACAGCGATGATTTCATTGAACTGGAAATTAAGACTGCCACTCAGCTGCTTTGGGCTCTTTGTGCCCCTAAATCAGCAGGCAAAGAAAGGAGGTACTATGCTGGCTGGGATGATTGGTCCTGATGACTAAGGAGAAATTGGATTGCTACTCCATAATGGAGGTAAGGAAGAGTATGTCTGGGATATGGGAGATCCCTCAGGAGTCTCTTACTGTTACCAGGCCCTTTGATTAAATTCAGTGGAAAACTACAACAACCCAATCCAGACAGGACTACTAATGGCCCAGACCCTGTTGGGAAAGAACGTTTGCATCACCCTATTAGGTAAAGAACCAGTCAGTTAAGGTGCTTGCTAAAGACAAATAGGTAGTGGAATAAAATAGTTATAAATACCAGTTGAGACCACATGACCAATTATAGAAACAAAGACTGTGATTGTCATGAGTATTTCTTCCTTATTTGTTATGAATATGTTTGTGTTTGTGTGTGTGTATGTAAATCTCTTTGTTTCCTTCCCTCTCTTATCCCCTTGTCATGTAACATAAGATGCATTGACTTTATATCACAGTATTTAAGAATTGTGAACTTTATATCACAGTACTTAAGTTATAGGATATCAAGAAGCATAAACATCCTACAAGAACTTTGCATCCTCTTCTGCGGAAAAGGTTATTAGATTTTCAACTATATGCAAGATGGTTACATCATGTTAGGTAGAAGTATTGACCTTATTATTGTCTTTATATGGAGATTAAATATAACTTAAGAAGATGCATATGAGTGCCAAACTGACAGAAGGTGAGCTTGTGATAGTTAATTTAATATATCAACTTGGCCAGGCCACAATGCTTAGATATTTGGTGAAACATTATCTTAGATGTTTCTATAAGAGTATTTTTTGTATGAGGTTAACATTTAAATCTTTGAGTAAAGCAGATTGTCTTCCACAATGTGGGTGAACTTTATCCCAACAGCTGAACAGTGGAAGGCCTTAACAGGGCAAAAACTGACCTCCCTTGAGCAAGAGGGACTTCTATGAGCAGACGGCCTTCAGACTTGAGCTGCAATGTTAGTTCTTAACTGAGTCTGCAGCCAACCAAGACTTTGGACTTGACAACCTCCATAGTCACATGAACCAATTTTTTAAAAATAAAAACTCTCGGGCGCCTGGGTGGCTCAGTTGGTTAAGCGACTGCCTTCGGCTCAGGTCATGATCCTGGAGTCCCGGGATCGAGTGCCCGCATTGGGCTCCCTGCTCGGCAGGGAGTCTGCTTCTCCCTCTGACCCTCCTCCCTCTCATGCTCTCTGTCTCTCATTCTCTCTCTCTCAAATAAATAAATAAAATCTTTAAAAAAATAAAAAAATAAAAAATAAAAACTCTCTCTCTGTCTCTCTCCATATATGCACACACACACACGCAATAATACATATATATGTGTGTGTGTACATGTATATACATATGTACACACACACTATTAGTTCTGCTCCTCTGGAGAACCTTGACTAACATACATGGAGGTACGTGTAATCACAGAGATCTGAAAACACAGTTACTTACCAACCTGCTACTTGTACATGTACCTGGCCACTTCTGACAACGAAATGGCCATTCTACTATGGCTTTAAAAAATGACCCACTAGGGGCGCCTGAGTGGCTCAGTCAGTTAAGTGTCTGCCTTTGGCTCGGGTCATGATCCCAGGGTGCTGGGATCGAGCCCCGCATCGGGCTCCCTGCTCTGCTTCTCCCTCTCCTCCCTGCTCATGTTCTCTCTCGCTATCTCTGTCCCTCTGTCTCTCTCTCAAATAAACAAATTTAAAAACTAAAAATAAATAAAATAAAATGAATGCTAGGTGCTGCACAACAGGGACCCTTTTATCAAGGCCCTACCATTGCACAGCGAAGGATATTTTAAAAGAAAATAAAGTAGAAATGCTTTGTAATAAATGTTCATTCAGGCTTTCGGGCAATATGAAAGTTATGGAAGACCTTTACAAGATGGGAAACCCTCTGTGAGGTGGCCGTGTTATCCTGCGTGTCCTCAGGCTCTTGGGGAAACGTTGGCGGAATGACAGAAATCAAAGCGATTATGACAGCATGCTTTTTTATAAACCAAATTCATATGGTATCGTTAATGAAGAGGGGTTTCCTTCCCTTTATTCCTAAGTATCTACAAATACAGTAGGACATCTTGCTACCATCATCTACTGAGGGTGCATCTGCTTTCACAGATTCTGCTGGGCTATCACAGAAAGCTGGGCAGAGACCTTGAGAGCGCCAACTGCACCACTCTGGGCAAGTTAGTTTGCTGTTTCTTTAAACTTTAAAAAAGGGCAGTTCTCCTTGGTCAACTACCAACATCTCGTAAATGTGATCATTCCACACCTGCAAAACTGGGGAGGTTCATAAAGGGAACAGGCCAGAGGGCCTTTGGTGGAAAGCAGAAGTATCACGGAACCGAATGGATTCTCACTTTAAAATTCTATCTTAAGAGACAGCGAAGAATTGGGGGGGGGCGGGGGGGGGTGGAGGCAATGGAGAATTTAGGGAGCAAGTTTAAAAGGAGATTTAAAAAAAGGGGATACATTTTTCTGACTCGTTGGATGATTATCTGTGGTCCTTGGAATAAGAGGCTGAATTGGCATTTACCAGGCTGGGCAGATGAAAGCCTAGATGGCCACCCACCCAATGGTTTGATTCTCTTAACTTGACAAAGTATCCATTGAATGTTGTCTGTAAAAAAGAGTATCTACTTCAGTTTTCTCGAAAAATGATTATTCAATATGATTGTTTAGTGACCTCATTAGACCAAAAGAACGGCCTTGATTTAAAAATCTTCATTGTACATCATTCATAAAATTTAGTGCCTCAGTTTTCTGAAGTTGAGTAGCATAATATGTATGTAACAAAATACCTGAACTCAAGAGTTTTTTGTTTGCTTTGATTTTGTCTTGCTTTTCATAGTGAGTTGTAGAGGGATTGCTAAGAAAATGTACCCTTGATTATTAGGTGAAGGGAGGAAAACAAAATTTTGTTGAGAATCTATTGTGTGCCCAGCAATATATAAGGGGCATATTATTAAATCATTTCATTTATTAAGCACTTCTGGGCCACACATTCTTCTGGGCCCCAGCGATACTATGAAGAATAAAACAAATATTCCTATCTTACAGAAACTGCTTTCTAGTGCAAGGAGACAAACAATGAACCCAAGAAAAATGTCAAATAATAAAACTAATACACAGATAATTGAAATAGGGTGAGTGATGAAGGATGGCCAGCTGGTTAGTTTAGGTCCACTGTGTAAGTGATGTTTACTCTGAGATCTAAATGGCAAGAAGGATCTAGCCATGTGAGCACCAAGAGGAAATCATCCCAGGTGGAGGGCATGGCATAGACAAAGTCCCAAAGGCAGACACAAGGCTGGCTTTGCAAAAAGGAATAGAGCCAAGATGGTACCAGCCTGGAGAGCAAAGGGAAAAGTGGAAAGGGAACGAGAGTAGGGCCTGATTAATGAACATTAGGCATGCAAGAAACATGAATCTTGCTCATGTGGTCTCATCTTCAAGGCACTCAACAGTCCAGAGAGGCACTTGAGATGTAAATAAGCCACAAAATCCCTGACTAAAGGCTACAATGCGGGTGGTGGGTAGAGAAGGGGAAGGTTCCAAAGGATTAGCCACATGAGGTTGTTCTGGGCATCCAAGAAGTTCCTTTTAGATTTATCTTTTCCCAGACAGTATTACAGCTACAGGAGAACTTCCAGCTTAGTCCTCACTTGAAAAAGTAAGTATTCCAAACGGTTAAATTTGCCCCAGGCTATATCTTAATGGCATTTAGTCATAGCTGGGCCTTAGAGAAAGTAGAGGTATCTGTAAGCTTACCTTTGCTTTGGGGAAAGCACTATCCAATTTAGCCAAATACATATGGAGTATGTCATCCTTGAGTGTAGCAATGCTGCGCATCTTGGGTATCTTTCTTACACCCAGGACTTAGCACTCTGCCTGCACAAAAGCAGGGCTCCATAGAGGTCTGAATGACTAAAACTAACAGGCCACACACAGTCAGTTGGAGCTGTTCTTCTTTCCCTGAGGACAAGCTGAATAACAGAGGAAAAGCATCCTCTGTGCTAGCTAGCCTTCTCTGATCTGCTTTCAGTGACCCTACCTTCTCCATAGGCCCAAACGTACATTCGATTGTGTCCCATCCACCCTAAACAATTAAAAACTCCTTTGGGTTAGCTTTTAGCTTACTCCCTGCTTGTTCTACTTAAACTTTAGCCTTACTTGATAAATAAGTATTTATTCTGTTATCATGGTATTTAGTTCTTTGGTACAACCCACTCTGGAGCATTGTCCATAGGGAGACCAAAAGAGGAGGGGGACATCCGAAGAACAAAATGGATTGTCTTCTCAGGCCTTTGATGGAATTCCCATCACACAGGCCTGTCCTTGGCCTAGCAGATTAAGTGGCCCATATGGTTCATGTGCTTAAAGCACAGCACATAACCATTATTGTCTTGAGTTGTGGGAGTCATTTGTGTTGTATGATATGTTCTGTTTGTAGTTGTGATGTATGTAGGGTGGGGGTAAGGAACACAGACCTGTCATAGTTCCTGTGTGAGATTCCAACTTGAGTGAGGCACTTACTGAATTCTCTATTTCAGTTATTTTTTGCAATTCATATTAAGTTAGCATCCCCATCATACGGATCATCAAGGTTTAGAGAATCCTTTGTCTAGAATCTCAGAGGTAATGAGCTTCAGGCGTAGCTGACTGACGTGGACCACAAGGAGCCCCACCTTCAGCAAGCTGCCGACACTCCAGAGCTTGCTGAGGGAGGTGACATAAAGGTATATGTAGCTTCCGTTCAGGCTTGAAGTTCACTAAACTGCTTTATATTCAAATGAGTCAACCTTCCACCAGCCATCCTATCCCTGGTTTTCCCATGTCGGTTACTGTTACATTTATCTTATTTTGTTGCTGCAATTTGTAGGCAGGGTTTACAGGAAACAATCCTTGGTTAGGACGAGCTTCTGTTGCTTCTTGCTAGGTAAATTATAGGGTCATAAATGGGAGAGATTTAGGGAGAGGTTGATTCTGGGCAAATTAAAGCTTTCAGGTTTCACTTCAGTCTGGCAAAAGATGTCTGCCAAAAATCCAGGTTCCTTATTTACTCTTGGCACTTGGTAGATAGAGTGGGGGTGAAAGAGAGCCCTTGATACTGTCTTCATGTAGGTTACAACTTTAATATGTGTGATCCATGAAGGATTCAGCCTGCGAGGAAATTTCAAGCCCTGTGAGGCTTGAATGTTAGGCTGGCTGGGGGACTTACAGAGAAAGTGAGTGCAGGTGTGTATTCACCTAGGGCAGAGTGAAGGAAGAGGCTCTGAAGGCCAAAGCTCTCTGGATTTCCTTGCCTCTACGCCTGGCATTTTATCATTACAAATCAATATTTTTGAATTGACGGGGCCTTTTAAAACACAAATGCCTAACAATAAAGCTATGTTGTTAACATACAAGGCTTTCAGTAAGGCCATAGTCCTCTTGTGTTTAGAAAATCGCAGATAATATTGAATTTGACTTAAAGAATTTTTCCAATTTACTCTGTGTTATTTTTCATAATCATCCAGAAAATTCTCTGGAAGTCATTTTCCAGGTCAATTGTGTGAGCCAAATATAAATCTGTCAAATATGTGCTCTTCCTCGCCCTTTGTACTATATTCTGGTTGACAGTTATTTTTTATTTTTATTTATTGCTCATTGGATCATGCTACATTAGACAATGACAACCTCCCAAAGATGAGGATAAGGTGGGGCTCCTGGCTGGCTCGGTCAGTGAAGCATCTGCCTTCGGCTCAGGTCACGATCCCAGGGTCCTGGGATCGAGTTCCATGTCGGGTTCCCTGCTCAGCTGGGTTCTTCTCCCTCTGCATGCCGTTCCCCCTGCCTGTGCTCTCTCTCTCTCTCTAATAAGTAAATAAAATCTTAAAAAAAAAAAAGGAAAGAAAGTGCTATTTTGCTATTGCAGCTGCCGTAGCAAGGGCCCTGTACATTTTGCTTGTGTGAGAGGGCTGAGTAAGGGCCGTATTTCCAAGTCATTCCAGAGGTGCTACGTAACACCTCAGAGTTTGGTACTCGTGCTCTGTCTTCTGCCTAGAATGACATTCCTCTTTTGTCCCCGGCTGACCTTTCCAGGATCAGCACAAATACTATGTCTTTGTGGGAGACTTTCCTCAACAACTGCACGTCTGTTGCTTCTCCCCAGTAGAAAAGTTCTCTCTGTGCTTCTAAGGTAGATTGCTCAGACCTCTGTTACCTCTGTTTTGTTTTGTTTTTTTATTTTTATTTTATTTATTAATTTATTTTATTTATTAATTTGAGAGAGAGAGAGAGCCACTTAACTGACTGAGCCACCCAGGCGCCCTGTTACCTCTGTTTTAACACTCATCATATCCTATCATAATTTATGTGTGTGCTCCCCACTCGGAATGACAGTCTATGAATTTCAAATAACGGGATTATTCATATTGGTGTCCCTTGAGCTTAATATTCATACTTACTTAATAAATGCTTGTTAAATGCTTGCATGAACAAATGGAAGGGAGGGAGGAAGAGAGGGAAGGAGGGAAGGAGGGAGAAAGCCTGGGAGAGAGGGAAGGAGAATCAGGTCAATACCTCCTGTGGCAATTAGCTGAGAGCAGGGCTTCAAGGCCTCTGGCCTTAGCAGGGAGGAGGGTGGAAGGCAATTATTTCCAAGTTTGCAGGACCACAGAGCGCACGCGCCAGGGCTGTAGGTGGGAAGCAGGAGAGGCACAGTAGTTAACTTCAGTGACAGGGAAAGGTTACAGGGAGGCGATAAATTCGGTTTCAAAAGCAAGTTTTGCTACTTCACAATTTTGCTTATCATCTGCTCAGCTCAGAAGAAAAATAACAGCAATTGCTGAATCCTCAATAGCTGAAAAGTGCTGTTGGAGAAAACAATCTAAGGCCTCTATACTAGACAGCCATGTGTACATTATGTAGCAAAACCCTATTCCAAGGTTCTTACAGTGTAGTCTTGCTTTACTCAAAACCCCTGTCTTGGAAAAGAAATAAGGCCTGCATAAATAAAGCATGTAGTTTTGTGCGTTTTAATAACATTGAATGCTGTTATTCGAAGTAATAGTTATCTTTTCAATCAGATCCTTACCTTCTTTTATGCATGTCACTTTTGACAAGTAAGAGTACGGAATGTAATAATCACTATAGAACCTGTGATCTATAGGCTCTTATTTAACCACCACTGCTGATTACTTACCTATAATAGCTCTTGTGAATAAACTCATTCTCTGTCATCTTTTTCTGTTTGATGAATACTGTAAAAAAAAAAAGGCATGCATTTGGTGACAACCTTCAACAAAAACTGATCCATTTAGTTGCTCTCTAGAGTAATAATTGTGTTTTTTGGTGTTTCTCTGTACTTTTTTTTTTTTTTTTTTGGTGATGCTCCAGGAAAAGGATTCTATAAGCATCAATGAATGAATCAATAAGCATGGGAACCTAAACTGTGCACATAATTGTTCTAGAATTTTTGGCCCTTTGGGTAATACAAAACAATTATATTCCCATTATCAATGGAAAGTATTGTACCTTACACAGCTGACACACTTAAGTAGTCGAAGAGCTAAGTCCTTATAAAAATTTTTTTGGGGACACCTGGTGACTCAGTTGGTTAAGTGTCTGACTCTTGGTTTCTATGCAGGTCATGATCTCAGGGTCATGGGATGGAGCCCAGCTTTGGGCTCCCCACTCAGCAGGGAGGTGACCTGAGGATTCTCTCTCCCTTTCCCTACCCGCCACCCCGCTTTCTCTCTCTTTCTCTCTAAAGTAAATAAATAAATCTTTAAAAAATATTTCTCAAAATATTTCCTTTCATATGTTGAGAAATATCAGAAATTTGTTTTCTGAGCCTGCGAATTAAATGAAAAGGGTCCTATCTTAGTAAAGCTTTCAGGTTGCAGTATTTACAGTCCCTCATTAAGGAAAATTAAAGTAGAAGAACTAAGTGATTTTCTGAAGCATTAAAATACACATGCACTGGAAAATGATTTGTTTCAGTGCAAACTTTGTATCTTGGTGAATCATTTCCATTTGAGTGTTTTGATTGCAGCTTCTCCAGTCTGAGGCATAAATAAGATTACTGGCTTGGGGGGTGGGGTGCGGAGGTAATTAGCCTATCTCCTACCAAGCCATCTGTATTTTCTGTGACTGCACAAGGTGTCGTAGAGAAATTACCTGGAACTGATTAAACCTCAGGAGAAGTGGGGGAAATTCTGCATTCCAGAGTGGTTCAACCAGAGAACACGATCGCCCTCTGGGTTGCATTTACAAGCACAATTTGGTGACGCAACTCTGGCCACTTCGCCACCAGGGAGTAAGAGGAAAGGGGCTGGATTCCTCCGGTAGGAAGACGCTCTGGACCAAAGAAAGAGGCTGGCGACGGGAAGGAAGAACAGAGCAAGCGTTTGAATAGCGGCCACAGGGCAACCCAAAGCCTGTGCAGTTAACAGGCCCGCATCTCACACCGTTCCCCCGTCTACCAGCCCCCCTACCGCATCCACCCGCCGCTGTGTGTCACCTTCCTGTTCGGAAGTCTTAGTAGGTTGCTGGGACAGAACAGGGGGCGCCTGCTCCACCCTTCAGGTATCCGGTTGGAAGAAAAGCCAGTCTCAACAACTTGATTCTCTACGTTAAATGATAAGTTTAGCAGACCTTCCGTCTCCAACTGCCGAACATTAGGGTAGGGGGAGGAAGGAGAACATCAGACGTTCCTTTTCTGTTCCAACCACAAATCATATGGTTGTGCCTCTTCTCTATTCCACTTAGAGCCCTCTAACTTGAATTCCACGTTCCTCCTGGAATGCATGTGGCAGAGCTTCTTTGAAAATATGAACGCCCTGCATGTGTTTTGAATTTTTTCTGGACTGATTTGTGATGATAATCAGTCAAGTTACATTTCTTGTGTGTCTTACTGGGGGTGTAATAAACTCAGGACGCTGATGACTGTAATTTTCTGAGTGATGTTGCAATGGAGAGAATAAATGGCCCAGTGTTGAACTTTGCAGCTTGCTCCCTTCCTGTATGTAAATTGCCTTTATATAAAGTGGGGTGCAAAACAGAGCAGGACAGCTGCCTCGCACTCCTCTGCTCCCCCTCATCTCAGCTTCCAGCCTTATCAGGCACATAGCAGGGAGGCTATTCCAGCCATAACTGAGCTCAACCTCCAGCCTCCAGAAAGTAATCCCCGACCTTCAGAGCCCAGGCAACCTGAAGAATGAAAGAGGAAGCTATAAAATCCCCTTTGAAAGGTTTGTGTACTTTTATTACTACAATTTGGAGGGAATGGGTAAAACGAAGATGCTTTAGAGGATCTGAGGTTCCTTGGCCTGGGGAAGGCACAGGAGGTGGGGATGCAGGGCATGGTGTCTGATGGAAGGTTTCTCAGTTTCACGTTTTAAGAACAAACAAGCAGAAATCTTGGTGCAGGTTGGTGTTTCTGGGCAGGCTTTGCCACATTTGTGCTCTCTCTCTCTCTCTCTTTTATTAAGTTCAATTAGCCAACAGATAGTACATCATTCGTTTTTGATGTAGTGATTCATGGGTTGCGTATAACACCCAGGGCAAATCTGCTGTCTTAAAAGGGGGCGGAATGGTGTGGGATAAGGGACCGGCTGGGCTAGTTGAAATGGAGCACACAGTATGGGGGTCACTGGCAGTAACAAAGTCGTATTATATGAAGAATCCATGGAAGAGGAAGCAGTAACGGGCCAGTTACTGTGATTTGGAGTTTCCTAAACCTTGCTTGAGTTGGGAGCGTCAGTATCAGGCACTGAGAAGTGTTTTCACAGTGGGTGCTGAGCAACATTTCCCAGCCACTCTCCAGGAGAGATAATGTGTGTTCCCTTCTCCCAGTCTGGGGCTGTTGCAACTGAGCAAACCAAGAAGCCTCGGAGGCTACAGATCATATTAGGGCAAATGAGGTGGCTGTGCCTGCAAAACAAATCCCTGCCCAGGACGAAAGAAAAACCGCTTCACATGCTATTCTTGGGTTTGACAGCTGGTATTTCGGAGTGTGTCAGACCCAGTATGCAACTCAAAAAACGGCAGGGCCCTTGACAGTCAGGGGTCAGGGCAGGGCAGCCACCGCAGAGAGCACCAGCAAGCGCCAGGTACCGGCCCTGCAAAGCTTAGGAACTTGCAGCCGCCGTCTCCCGCTCCGGCCCCGTCGCTCTGCTCGTGGCTCCCCCGCCCAGCGCTGGCCCGAGTCCCCGCGCCGGCGGTCAGACTGCAGCGCCCAGGCATCTCCCAGCGGCAGGGGGACGGGAAGGCCCCGCACCGCTGCTCCGCCGAGCTACCCTCTCTCCGCCGCTTTCTGGAGCGCAGGCACCCGGCTACTCTTCACGAGGCCGCGAGTCTCAGTTTACCTGGGACTTGCGAGAAAAAGCAAGGTGGTTAAACTGTAAGAAGACTCCTGGGTCAGCGCTGAAATAAACCGGAGGGGTAGGGAAGACGAGGACAAACTGAGGGTTTTTAAGACAATGTAACGCGCCCTTGCAGAGTTTTCAGGTGGGAGAGCGGGAGAGGGAATCGGGGAGTCGCCGCCGCCCGGGGTCACGCCAGGTCGGCGCCTCGCACGGAGCCACCACTCCCCGAACTTGCCACTTCCTCACGTGTTCTTGGCGTGGCGGAGATTAAAGATGCAAGAAAAAAAAATTACATGCGGAACGGACAGAATGTTCTCAAAGATTAGGGGGAAAAAAGTGAAACGCAGATTGTACTTTTTTTTTTCCTTTAGTGCAGAGACGAATTTTATTTCCGCCCCCTCCCCTACACATTCCTGACCTCTCCCTCCCCCTTCCCTCTTTCTTTCCTTCCTTCCTCCGCTTCCAAGTTTTGGGATTTTGCAGCCTTGCTTGGCTTTGGCCAAAAGCACAAAAAAGGCGTTTTCGGAAGCGGCTCGGCCGTGCACAAGGGCCATTTGTTTGTTTTGGGTCTCGGGGCAGGAAATCTTGCCCGGCCTGAGTCACGGCGGCTCCTTCAAGGAAACGTCAGTGTTCTCCTGTCGCCCTCGCCCGCTGCGCGCCCGGCGGCCGCTGCCCATGGGGGAGATGCAGGGCGCGCTGGCCAGGGCCCGGCTCGAGTCTCTGCTCCGGCCCCGCCACAAAAAGAGGGCCGAGGCGCAGAAACGCAGCGAGTCCTTTCTGCTGACCGGCCTGGGTAAGCGCCGCGGCCGCCACGCGGGGACTGTCCCGCTCCGCCGCTAGTCGCTCGGCTCCGGCGAGAGGGACCGGGGGTGGGTGCGCGTTCGCAGGGCGGAGGGACGGAGGCCTGGGGAGAGGGCGGCGGGAGCGGAGGACCCGCCCGGCGTCCCGGACCCACGGTGACCCCGCAGATGAGGGCGCGCGGGGCCACCCTCGCCCGACGGACACCTCGGGCTGGTGGTGCGCGGCCGCCGGGTGGGGGCTGATGAGGCTGCCGGGGGAGTGAGGGAAGAGGGCCGGCTCCGGGACCGGGAGGGAATCGGCAGTCAGGGTTTGACAAACCAGAGCGGGCATAGAGCCACCGGCTGGCCGAGCACCGGGCGGAAAGCGCCCCGGTGCCGCGACTCCGATTTCCTAGCTGGGCGGAATAAATGAGAAAGGTGGAAAATTACCCCGGACTCTCCCTCTCCCCCCCCGCCCCCCGCCTGCGGTTTCCCTCTCTCCGGCCGGGGAGCCGAGAGAGGCAGATTAACAGACCCGCGCCGGGCCTCCCGGGCAGTCCCCGCGCCCCCCGCCCCCGCCCCCGCCCCGGTCTCGACCTCCGGCCGGGGGCCGAACCGTTCGCCGCCGCCCGGGAGGGAGCAGCCTGCAGGGCAGCGCGACCGCCGGAGGCGGGGCTTGGGGCGGGGCCTGGGCGGGGCCGCTTCCTGATTGTCGCGTTGGTCCCGCCCCTGCGGCGGCTCAGGGCTTATAAAGCGGGCGGCAAGGCGCGCGACCAGTGTTAACTGAGCCGGTCTCCCGTCACTAACGACACCCTGCGCGCTCTTTCTGCGGAGATGACGGTGAAAACCGAGGCTGCTAGGGGCACCCTCACTTACTCCAGAATGAGGGGAATGGTAGCAATTCTCATCGGTGAGTGTAGGAATTAATACTGAACTTCTAGGATATGTGAGGTGGAAATTTTTTTAAGGTCGCGCGTGAGATTAGTGTGTGTGGCGTCGGACGTTACGAAGCCATCTAGACGTTTGTTTGTTTCTCCTCTCTTAATTCACAGCTTTCATGAAACAGAGGAGGATGGGCCTGAACGACTTTATTCAGAAGATTGCCAATAACTCCTATGCATGCAAACAGTAAGTTTTGGAGAGGACCGGGAGAAATAAAAATAAGTAGTAGAGTTTCAATTTACCAGCAGTAAAGACACATTCTCATCAGAGGGTTGAGATCAGAAAGCTGAAGCCTTCCCCGGGGGTGGGAGCCCTTTTCTCTTTTAAGTCCCAGTTGAAGAAAACATTTTAAACATTAAAACTAATGGGCTGATTTGGCCAGTCCTGGAGCTGTAAGATAAAATATTCATGTTTGCCTAATTCACCCCCTGTTGCGGTGAAGGACAACCCTCATCCCTGTATTTAACTGGATTTATTATTTCCTTTGGCTATTATTTTCTTTAACTGAGTAATTTCTTTGGGTGTTTTTGGTTGAAACACTCCGAACTGTTCGGGAAAAGTTGAGCCAGAAACTACTGGTGTTACTGTGCCCCCTTGTGTCGAGTTAAAGAGGTTCTAAGTCGTTCCTTTCTCTGCAGCCCTGAAGTTCAGTCCATTTTGAAAATCTCCCAACCTCAGGAGCCTGAGCTTATGAATGCCAACCCTTCTCCTCCAGTAAGTATTCTCTATTTGTGATGCTTCTGTAGAGGGGTCTTGTAAATGAGTCAGGTAGTATTCCTACATTGATGGATTACAATAGCATTTCTAGAAATTAGTATTAAGACAGGAATGCCTAGTTAATGGCATAACAAGTGACATAAGCACTTACTTAACTATTGAGTCAGTGAAGTATTTTAAAAGGCCTATTGCCTCAAAGTTGTATCTGGTTACAACACGATTGTGTACAATTTCCATACTCCCATTTGAAATATTAATGTGTATGGATGAAAAGTAGTCTTGGTTGTGTCTATGATGTGTGGTGGCTTGCCTCAGTCATTTGCAGATGTAGCATCTTTTACATTGCCTGCCCTTGATTGTTGTGTTCCTTTGAAGCAAGGATACTGAAAGAAAACTTTTCTTTTCCAGCCAAGTCCTTCTCAGCAAATCAACCTTGGCCCATCATCCAATCCTCATGCTAAACCATCTGACTTTCACTTCTTGAAAGTGATTGGGAAAGGCAGTTTTGGGAAGGTAATTTCAGATCTGAAGACCTCATAATTTATAGTCTTTCATTCACATTCATTTAACATTCTCCGTGGGTATAGATAGCAAAATGATTTTTTTTGTTGTTGAAATTCCAGGTTCTTCTAGCAAGACACAAAGCAGAAGAAGCATTCTATGCAGTCAAAGTTTTACAGAAGAAAGCCATCCTGAAAAAGAAGGAGGTACGAAATGCACTTGATGGACTGGAGCTGGAGATAGACATTCATTGAGTGGTTTTACCTTGGAATTTTGGTACCAAGTCGAAATTTGCCACTAAATCTTTAATTGTCCTTTTTCTAGGAAAAGCATATCATGTCAGAACGGAATGTTCTACTGAAGAATGTGAAACACCCTTTCCTGGTGGGCCTTCACTTCTCTTTCCAGACTGCTGACAAATTGTACTTTGTCCTTGACTACATCAACGGTGGAGAGGTGAGCTAACCTTTAGGTGTCTGGGCATGGCATTCCTGGTTTTAGTTTGAGAGGAAAGTTTTTCAATGATATTTAGGGGGGAAAAGTTACCAGAATTAGCCTTTCCTTCAACCTGAAGGTTGCAAATAGTTAACAGACTATTTAAGGCCACTTCCTGCAATTGTCCCCTTTAGCTATATATGTCGAGACTAATTAAATGCATTGTTATCAAGCCTTGGCAACCCAGCCTAACTTTGTTCTGTCTCCTGCAGCTGTTCTACCATCTCCAGAGAGAGCGTTGCTTCCTGGAACCACGGGCTCGCTTCTATGCTGCTGAAATAGCCAGTGCCTTGGGTTACCTGCACTCCCTGAACATCGTTTATAGGTAAGCTGGAGAGCTCTCAAGGTTACCTTCCCGGGTAGAAAGGAGACTGAGCCCTAGTCTTTGACGGAGCCTTAAAATAATTTGTATTTATTTACAGCTTGGTCACCTAAAACCAGATTCCCTGGCATGTGAGCTGCCTTGACTCCATGCCACCAGGGAACTAGCCAGCTAGGATTGTGCCTAATCCAGAATAGATTAGCAGAACAAGGACTCCCTTTTTTTATTCACTATACAGCTACAGTGAATTGGAAATGCTTCTAACACCCCGAGCTATTATTTCACAGAGGCTTTCTTATGAAGTGAAATTAACTTAACACAACTTTCTTTTTTTTTTTTTGCAGAGACTTAAAACCAGAGAATATTCTGCTGGATTCACAGGGACACATTGTCCTTACTGATTTTGGGCTCTGCAAGGAGAACATCGAACACAATGGCACGACATCCACCTTCTGTGGCACGCCTGAGGTAGGAGCACTCTCCACTTAGTGCCTGGTCTGCCCCCTCCTGGGAGAGCCAAGTGCAAAAATTAAGTTCTACCAGAAGGATAGATTGTTCTCGGAGGTTTCTCAGTCCAGTTGAGTGCAAGGAAAATACATTTGCTGTTTGATGCAGCATGAGAAATCCCAAGGCCTCATGTTGCTTTCATTAAGACCAGCTTTTTGCAAAAGCCATGTCATAAATAGGTTGTAAATTCCCACGTAAGCTATCTGTTGGCTGCCCAGTCGCTTCCTAAATACCAGTACACATACCTGGCCAGTCAGCCTTCCAGTCCAGCAGTTTTATCAGGAAGTAATGTAAAGAAATGTATCCTGCAAGTGGATCCAGGGTCTGGGCCCTTTCAAAGTGCATGCCTGGTCGTGGGATTGCGCGGTTTCACAGACTTCTAAACTCTGTTTTCCTGCTTTGTGTTTCAGTATCTCGCCCCCGAGGTGCTCCATAAGCAGCCTTATGACAGGACCGTGGACTGGTGGTGCCTGGGGGCCGTCTTATATGAGATGCTGTATGGCCTGGTGAGTTGAGAGCCATGGCATCTTGCCCCTGGTTTGATAGTGCTCCCTAGAATGTGGTCGTCTTAAAATCCAGACTTACCAGGCACACAAGCCCCATTGCAGATCTGGTCATTGTGTTTTGCCCCTTTATCAATAAGCTTATCAGATGCTGATAAGAGAGGCCTATTGGTTATTTTATAAGTGTTTTGGAGTAAGCTCTTAGTGAATTTTTCTTTTGTAAATTCACGTTTGACTAGATATGACCCCCTTAACCCATGTGAGGGAAAATGTGGCTTATTAGCATCTACTCCCTGATAAGGGTCGTGAAATAGACATATAAAAATCCAGGGCAAAGAAAACCTATTAAGGGAAAGACTTTGTCAAATCTAGCTTAACCTGTTTGAAAACTTTTTCTCTGTTGGTTGTGTGTGCTGTACAAACCTTCCAACTGAGCATTAATTTTACCTCTTCTTTCAGCCTCCTTTTTACAGCCGAAACACAGCTGAGATGTATGACAACATTCTGAACAAGCCCCTCCAGCTGAAGCCAAATATTACCAATTCTGCCAGACACCTCCTGGAGGGCCTCCTGCAGAAGGACAGGACAAAGAGGCTGGGTGCCAAGGACGACTTTGTGAGTACCTTTTTCCTGTTCTCCTGGGCTGTCTGGGAAGCACACTAGATCCCCACTGCCCTTCTTGAATTCCACCTGTCTAAACTCATCTCCTGTTTCTTCTCGACAGATGGAGATTAAGAATCATGTCTTCTTCTCCCTGATTAACTGGGATGATCTCATTAATAAGAAGATTACTCCCCCTTTTAACCCAAATGTGGTGAGTATCTCTTTCTTCTGAGTATAGGAGGGCCCAAAGGACACTTCCTGAAGTCAAGAGTTGGTGGTGGTAGAGGGGAGGGCCCCAAGGAATACATTGGCAGATCCTTTATTCACAAACCATTATTTTCCCAGGTAAAAAGTAGAATTTTTGTCCCAACCAAGCTAACATAACCTTTCCACACATTCATCAATTACAGTATCAAAGGATAAAAAGTGAACACTCTCCTCGTTATTTAAACTTTATGTGGCCTGTGGGTTTTTTGCCTGAAATAGATGGTTATTATGGGAGTTTCCATATAGTACCCCAAATACTGAGCTCCAGTATTTAAAGCCCAAAATGAGGATTTCCCTGTCCTGTCTGCACACTGAATTCTTGACACTGAGTGTTTTTGTTTTTTTTTTTCCTTCCCTCAATAGAGTGGACCTAGTGACCTGCGGCACTTCGATCCTGAGTTCACCGAAGAGCCAGTCCCCAACTCCATCGGCAGGTCCCCCGACAGCATCCTCCTCACAGCCAGCGTCAAGGAAGCGGCTGAGGCCTTCCTAGGCTTTTCCTATGCGCCTCCTATGGACTCTTTCCTCTGAACAGCCCTCGGGGTGGTCTTGAAGGATTTTGTGTGTGTTTGTAAGCGTTTTAGTTAGCCTCGTGGCAGAGCTGCCCACTGACAGGACATCTTAAAAGAGAATTTGCACATCTCTGGAAGCTTGCACATCTTGGCAGTCTTATTGCACACTGTTTGCTGGAAGCTTTTTGAAGAGCACATCCTCCTCAGTGAGCTCATGAGGTTTTCATTCTTATTCTTCCTTCCAACATGGTGCTATCTCCACAGTGAGCATCTGCGTGCCGCCGTAGACAGATGCAGTAGTCTTATTAGGATGATGCAGTTCTAAGAAGGGTTTTCGGAAGGTCTGTCTGGGCCGTGATAACGAATCTTATGAAATGTGCCTTTTCTGATGAGATCGTGTTAGCTCCAAAGCTTTTCCTCTTGCAGAGTGTTTCAGTTCTTTATTTTTCCTTGTGGATTTACTGTGTGAACAGTGGTATGAGTGTGGTATGCTTGATCACAGATGGGTTTAGTTCTAAGCATCAATGTGACACTTGCAGGACACTACAATGTGGGACATTGTTTGTTTCTTCCATATTTGGAAGATAAATTTATGTGTAGACCGTTTTTGTTTTTTTTTGTAAGATACACTTAATAACTAAAATTTATTGAAAATGGTCTTGCAATGACTTGTATCCAGATGCTTAAAGAAAGCATTGCTGCTACAAATATTTCTATTTTTAGAAAGGGTTTTTATGGACCAATGCCCCAGTTGTCGGTCAAAGCCTGGTATTTTCATTGTTTAAAATGTCACCTGTAAAATGGGCATTATTTATGTTTTTCTTTTCTTTTTTTTTTTTTTTGCATTCCTGATAATTGTATGTATTGTATAAAGAAAGTCTGTACATTGGGTTATAACACTAGTATATTTAAACTTACAGGCTTATTTGTAATGTAAACCACCATTTTAATGTACTGTAATTAACATGGTTATAATATGTACAATTCTTTACCCCCTCCCCACCACACAACTTTTTTTGTGTGTGATAAACCAACTTTGGTTTGCAATAAAACCTTGAAAAATATTTACATAAATTGTGTCGTGTGTGTTATTTTGTATATCTAGGTTGGGGCCGAGTGGGGTGGGGAGGGATAACAATGGGTCCATTTAAAAATTTATAACCCTGGGAAACTGCTTTCTTTGCAGCTCAGTGTTTGGCCCGCAACAGTAGCAGCTTCAGACTCCAGGGAGGTATAGAGTGGTCCTAAAGCCAGTTTATCTTCCAGGTCTTAGCAGTGTTTTATGATGTCAGTCAAACAAACTCTTCTCAATGTACAAATCCATTTCCCAAGGACAGCCATGAAGCCATGTTCTCTGTATTGCCTACCCTCTGAAGTTGGCTGTTCGTCCTGACATTTGGCTTGCCTAAAGTAACAGGTAATTCTTTCAACAACTACTTCGGGTGCCTACTCTGGGCCAAGCCCCGCTCTGGTGTTGGGGATGTAGCAGCGGGCAAAGCAGACAAATCTCTGCCCTTTAAGAGCCTAATGGAAAAGGCAAACTTTTTCAATAAAGCAGTTTGTTGAAATGGAAGCCAAGATAATAGTCTGCAAGCAGAATACTGCTGAAGAGGGTAGGGATGTTTGTCATAAAGGGATATGTCCCCAAGAAGCTGAGCTGGCAGGACTTCCGGTTTCTGAGAGCAACCACAGCTGAAGGGAGTCCGGGGCCAGCTCAGAGAAGGACTCCTGAAGAGCCAGTCCCTGTGCAGACCAGCAGCTGCTTAAGGCGGCCCCGCTGACTCTGGGTCTGGTCTGCAGAGGCCACTCGTGGGGCCCATCCCACTGGAATATCTACTGAGGAAGAAAGGAAGATATTAAGATATCAAGAGATCATCATTTTGAGTCCAAATTGTACTTTTTCACTTTTCTAGGCCTTTCACACAAATTCCTGGCAAATAGGGAATCCTCAAACAGCTGATGGTTGCTTCCGTAACCTCTAAGCCCACTGCGCTGCCTTCACCTGACCTCTCCGTTTAACCAGGGATTCCCCCAGGAAGGTTGTGATCTTCTTCCCCTATATCCTGGTTCTTACATCTCACTTCACACACACACACATCCTCTCCCCCAACACACCCCCGTTCCTTCCAAGGCTTCTAAGGGCTGAACAGGTATTTGGAAATGACTTAGTTCTTCCCCCTGGTAATCCACTGAAGGAAGGGGACCAAAGTGAGTCAGTGACTTCTTGCTGAATGTGGGCCCCCCTTTGCATTTGAGATGCTATTGGACCTGCAGATGCTAGCTAGCTACATGTTAAATCCCCTCCCAGACACACATGCCAAAGTCAACTAGAGTGACAAAGAGAATCTAAAGCCTGTACTTTCCTAATAAAGATTGATAACCAACTCTGACTGGGAGACGATTTGCATATCTTCCCCTCATTCTCATTATCAATAAGGGTTACGAATTCCTTCTTGAACAAAGAGTGCTTAAATCACATTTTTATCAGGACACAGTTCTTGCAGGTTGGGCGTCTCCAATCTAATTATAGATAAGTCAGAGGGGCTAGGCGTGGATGACAGAGCTTTTTACTTTTTTAGGGTAGAAATTTGGTTTATTGGGTTATAGTCCATCACTGTAGAGGATCTCATTGTGTTGCTCGGGAATTGATAAGAGCAGAGGAGTCCCAGGGGTTGTCACACAAATATGGGAGGAGATTAGATCAAACACAAGTGGGTGGGAAGGGAACAAGGCAAGAACAAGGAAGTCAAGAAAGAACAAGGGATCAATTTAAAAAAAAGAGCAAATATTTACTGAGTACTGTGATGGCAAGTCATATACATGCAGGAGTATCTTTTATCTACGAAAGTAAAGTACATCCCTGCTAGCATTTGAAACTACATTTGAGTGTGGTGTTTGCAAAGGGGGACAGTACACTTCTCCATTGTTCTCTCCCTGTGGATCTGTTCAACAATGGGTTTGGGGGAATGTATTCAGCTATGATCCCCACAAGTTAAAATGGGACTTTGAAACCACTGCTACCATGAAGACTAAGTCAGTCACTGCACTTAGGGCATTTGCCATCTACCTGGGGAGACATGGCACCTACTCATGGTGTCGGGCAGGTGCTGAATGAGGGATAAAGAGAACTTCAGAAGTCCAGGGGCTTCTGTGGGGTCAGCTGCCTGGAGCAGACTTCACAGAGGGCATGCCAAAGATTCTTATACCAGCTGATTCTATTTGTAGGAAGTCTAACTGGGTGCAGGCCCTGAGCATTCGAGAACACTAATACCTAACACTATTGAGCTCTTACTATATACCAGACATTATTCTAAGTACTGTCTAGTCTATTTGAATCTTCAAAACAACCCTGCGATGTCAAAAGTGAACAGACTAGCACAGGCAGGTAACTTGCGAATTAGCGAGTGGTGAAGTAAGAAGGCAAATCATGATGGCCTGTCCCCAAAGCCTGTGTTGTAACCATTACGATATTCTGCCTAACAGGTGACAAGAGGTATAGGAGCAAACAATTGTAGCCATTCACTTACTATTTCATCTGACTTCTACTAAGATACTTTGTAGGTGTCATGCTATGCAGAGAGGGAGAAAGGGGGGTGGGATTTGCAATTATAATGTAGACACTGTCGGTCGTTGAAGAAGATGAAACGCAGCTGGGAATACACCAGACCTTGCCATGGGAGCATAAATTAGCACAACCACTTTGGGAAAACTGGCCCTATTTCCTAAAATGATCATACATATAACTTATCACCTAGTAGTTTCCCTCCATGATTTATACCCCAAAGAATGTACATCTATTCAATAAAAATTTTGCAATAATGTTCATAGTAATACTATTCATATTAGCCCCAAATGGGAATGATTCAAAATATCTACCAACAGTAAAATAAATTAGTGCATGGAATGGAATATATATTGGAATACATATAATGGAATACTGTATACTACAATGAAAATGAATGAATAATTGCTACATACAACAACAGGGACGAAATCTCACAAACATAGAAGCCAGACTTCATGGTTTAATTTATATAAAATTTGAAAGCAGACATACAAAATGAATCTTTATAGAAGTCAGGATATAACCACCTTTGGGGAGGAGAGGCAAGTGGGGATAATGATCAAGAGGGTCCAGGAAAGGGGTGGTCTTCTGCCTGCTGGTAATTTCTTGATCTGGTTGGTGGTTTCAGGGAGTGGTTTTGCTTTTTTATATTTCATCAAGTTTTATGCTTATGATATGTGCACTTTTCTCTGTGATGTATCAATAAAAATGTTCATTAAAAAATATGTAGTATAATAAAAAAGGGATGTCATGGGAATGCAGAGGAAGAGCACCTTACCTAATTTGGGGTCTAGTTGTCAGGTAGTTTAGGCCAGAGATGCTTAGGGAAATCTGGAGTGTTCAGATAGGCAGTTTGGGGAACTGAATTTTGGAAGTGAGGCAGAAAGAGGGGCATTTCGGGTGCTGGCTGGTAGAGGTCGGGGAGCAAGGGGGCAGCCTGCGTAAGTACAGTGGATGGGATATTGGGAAAAGGAAGGGTGTCAGACAGATCTAGGTCTGAATCCCACCTCTACTAATCAGCTTTCTAGCTTTGGGCAAGTAGTAACTCTCTCCTAACCTACCTCTTCACAGTTATCTGTGGGACAAGGCCAGAAGGAATTGGAATTCAAAGAATGCAAATTAATTTCTTCTTTCCCAACTCATTACATTTCTCAATTTCCCCTCCTCTTTACTGGAGTATAGGAGAAAAAGATATCAAAAAACCGTGAGGAATCATTTTGAATAGAGAGACGGACCTTGTCATTGCTGTTCCTGAAAGTCTCACGGAGAAGTTTAGAATTCATAAAGTAGCAATAGGAAGCATTTGGAGGCTCTCCATGAGGAAAGTGGAGTGATTGGAAGGAGCGCTCTGGTGACCCTTGCCAAGAGCTGTGAGTGTGGGGAGGGCTTTGCAATTAAAAGAAGAAGAAGAAAGGAAGCCACCTAGGAGACTTCTGATAGTCATCCCACTGGTGGTGGTGAGGAAAGGATAAAGAGATGTTTTGAAGACCCCAAATCAATGGAGTTTAGTGAGTCGCTGAGAATGGAGGAAGAGGGGTTAATCCCAAACAAGGCACATTTAATGTAGTTTGTTCATTAATGTAATTGACTTGACTTATTGAAGTTGTTGTCATAGCTGCAATAATAGCATCTAAGGCAAAGGCCACCCACCAGTTTCTTCAACGTCCCCAAGACATAAGGAATCAGATGATCAATTATCAATTAGCATAATTAGCAAGGCAAGATGTTACACACTGCAGTCAATCTCTACCCATCCTGTTAAAAAAAATTTCTTGCCTCATCCATCAAAAAGCCTCTAAAAACCTTATTCCATATGCCTCAGGCTTTGTCTTAAGAGCATAATGATGTTAAACTTGACCTGGTGTTAATCAGAACAACACTTCTATTAAGAAAAATATACTCATCTAAATTAATTAAGCCCAATTTGAGAAATTAAATGTTTTCCTCTTTTTTTTGTTTTGTTTTGGTACTTTTATTTTTTTTATTTAAATCCAATTAATTAATATGTAATGTATTATTGGTTTCAGAAGTAGAGGTCAGTGATTCATCAGTCTTGTATAACACTCAGTGCTCATAACATCACATGCCCTCCTTAATGTCCATCACCTAGTTACCCCATCCCCCTACCCCCTCCCCTCCAGCAACCCTCAGTTTGTTTCCTATGATTAAGAGCCTCTTATGCTTTGTCTCCCTCTCTGATTTCGTCTTTATTTTTCCCTCCCTTCCCTTTGCTCCTCTGTTTTGTCTCTTAAATTCCACATATAAGTGAGATCATATGATAATTGTCTTTCTCTGAGTGACTTTAAATGTTTTCCTCTTATTGCCTGAAAACTGTTACCCAGTCACCAAAACCAACAATTAATGATTATTGCTTAGACTTCCCTTATGCTTAGATGTGATCTTTCCTGGTCTACTTTGGTCTTACATACCTGTTATATAAGAACATGTTTCACTTATACATGTTTTTTCTGCTTTCCACATCCTCTCTGTGAAAAACTGCGGCAGCAAGACTTGGGGTAATCCTTGATGTTTGTTTAGTGTTTACCTATAACATTATGTTCAGACAGATAAGTTTGTGTATTTGGATACCTTGGAAACCATGGACTCCAAAGGATAGAGTTCTTGGTTTCTTCTTTTCTGTGTTGTCTGTTCTGTGCTCCACCTAGCATATCACAGCATATCATGATGACGATACTGTAACAACAATATACAAGGTACAGACTGTTTCCAAGAGAATATACACACAATCACTACTTGTGAACAGTAGGTCAAGGGTCATAAGCATAAAAACATAGTGTCACTTTACATACATATATATAAAACAGATGAGCCTCAGCCAATTTGTTCATGATATCTAGATAATCCTAACACACTTCTGCTCAGTATTATTTTACTGCCACTTTGGATAGTCGTATCCACTCTTAATGTAGCATTCCAGAGGCCAAAGTCATTGCCCTCCCCAACCAGACCTAAACTGCTCGATTCTAAATGTGTTGCTGTGTTGCTAGCAAAGTGCAGTACGGATCTATTTGTTTGGGCAATAATTAATTAAAGTTTATTTAATTAAATTAATTAAAGGCTAGAAATGATTTGGAGTCCAAATTAAAAACAGTGGTTATATTTTCCTCTGAAAGATCATGAGAAAGAAACATATGGTGATGATCTGATCTTCGAATTAAGTTACATGATACCTAAAATGATGGACACTATGGGATAAACTTAGAGAAAATATAATTTTTCAAATCAAACATATTTGTGACAGCTCTTTTAAAAACAGAACAAAATAAAGATGAAATAATCAGGGAGGAGGAAAGAATGTGAATTAAATGATGCTTTCCTTTATTTATAAATGGATAACACGCTCATGGTAAAATAAATAAATAAAAACATGATGGGTTAAAATGACTAATAATTTCACAGTTGCCTCTCCCAGCCATTCCCACCCCAATTTCCCCTTGGTGGGAATAACCAATAGTAAGCTTTTGGTGTATCTTTTCAGAACTGTGGTATGCATGTACAAGCATAAAGGCTTCCTTCCAATAACACAGAATTAGAATTTTAAAGGAGGGAGCAGAGGAGGTGTCTTGACTGCTGGTTGATTTCTTTTTTTAAGTTATCTTAATTGTTCGTATTATTTTAAGAAGCTCAAAATCTCACTTGTGGAATTCTAGTGTCTAAAAAAATGTTGGTGCAACAGAATCTTAACACTGCATGTGGACTTTTTCATTTGGTGGTGAATGAAACACAGCAATCTGGTTTCATGTTGCAGAAAAAACAAAGTGGTAGACTCACTGAGACACAAGACTTGGCTTTCGAGGTTGCCCTTTGCAACTATGTACCATTTTTGCCTTGCCCACAGTCTTTGGAACCTAACAGCTCAGCAACTTGCTCTAGCTATACTCTTTCTAAAACAGCTGAAAACCATCTTGATTTTCCAGTCACTGAAGAGCTGTTTCATGTCTAAGGCATACCTGAATGTTTTCACAAAAGTTACCTGGTTAGGGGATAATACTTGCCCTTCCAACTATTCCCACATTTCTTTAAGTCATTCCCCCTCTCAACTATCCTGTCCTTTCCAATTCCACAGAATCATAAAAATGTCAAGGAGAGAAAGATTACTAGGTCCAGGGGTCATAAACTCAGTGCCTTTAAGAACCAGACTTGTAAATCATATTAGAATAAGACAAAGGGAGTCACGGACAATTAAAATAATAATGAAGATCAAAAATAAAAATTGTGTTGGCCAAGTAAAACGAGTCTAATGGGCAGAAACATCTGCAAATTTTCTAGTCTAATCTCATATGCAATTATGTAAAATTCAATGAGCCTCCCTCTCTTTTGCATTCTTGTCATTCCTTAACTATGAGCAACACAACAAAAAACAAAACCCCAAACACAGGATTGAAAGCTCTGCTTCTCTCAACTTCACAACAGTGAGGAAGAAATGAGCTTACAAGGATAGGAGTCTGGCATTAGATGACACAGAGTCCATCCCTCAGACTGTCCCTAGCTCCCAATCATATTCACACATCAGGGGTTCCCAACTTCCATCAGAATGCTATAACCGGTTTTGGAAAGGAAGCTGGCAGGCTTTTTAGTGTATGATCTAGGAGCTTTCAAGAGGCCCCCTTTTTAGCAGACCACTCGCTCACAAGGGAAAATGGATCACATATAGTTTTATAATAATCTAAAGAATGTTCTGCCTCCCATAAAAGGATAAGGAACCAGGTTGGCCAAGCTATCCTGAGTTCCAATGAACAGGATGCCAAAAGAAGGTATGTTGAGGAAGACAGCATAGTAAATTCGGAAAAAATCTCTGATTTTTAAAACCCATCTCCACTTCTTAGTCTCCCTGAGCCTTCCTTCCTTCTTTCTCAAATTGGAACTAAAAGCATTTCTTTTGTACTATAGAGGATCTGAGGTAATATGTGTCAGGATACAGAAAAATGTAATTCAACAAGTAAGTAAATAACAGTGCTCTTGGCACTTGACTGGGGGAGCTGAGGGGCTGGGACCACTCAGATCTTCTGCATGCTTCATAACTTAAAGTATTGCTTCCAGTCAACTGCTCCAACTGCGCATCTTTAAAAGAACAGAGAATGACCACGTGCCCTGAGATCCTTAGGCATATCCACCTTCCAGCTGCAATAGGCAGATCACGAAGGGTTACAATACAATATGTAAGTAAATAATCCCATGTCGCACTTATATGGAGTTCAAGGTGTTCCTAATAGTCCCAAAGGATTATTAAACTTTTCAAATTAAGTTCCTTTTATGTTTCTTAAGCATACACCATAAAATAAGCATGAATTGTGCCACATTACTCACCAACAAAAACAGAGTGAGTGGCGCAGTGCTCTATAGGCTGACACCATACCCTGTCAACCTTGTCTTTAAAGACAGATGAGTTGAGTCACACACTCATAAAAGCTCTGTTCTTACTGTTTCATTATTGCTAACATCAGTGCAGTCAAATCTGTGGAAGAAACCCAGGGTTGTTGGGGGCATGTCTGGATATAAGCCAGAAGATTTGGGCTCAGGTTCTGCCTTTGTCATCTTGGTAAACCTCCTATTCCATACAATGGGGATACTGGTAACTAACCGTTGTGTTTTCCTTACAGGCCAGTGCAAAGATCCAACAAGACAGATGCTGTATGAGAATGGGCTTCACCGACCAGGAAGTGATCAGTTAGCTTCAGATGCTTCTCACGAGACAGCGTGCCTTGAACTGTACCAATTTACATGACTTTTTATTTTAATACTTGAGACCTCTAGGAGTCTGTTCAGACTTTCCTAATAGATTGTCCTACTCAGAGTTTCTTACTTAGTAGAAATTGGTTTTTAAACACATCTAATGCATATGTTTATTTGAATTGCCTTTGAAAAATTTTCCCCTTTAAAAACAGGAAGTTTTTTCAAGGAATTAAATCCCCAGATTCGGAGATGAAGAATTTTTCTTCATTTTGCTAACCCTTAACATGATGAAATCTTATATGTGAGCAAGCAATTTAAAATATAAGGTACAGGGGCAACTGGATGGCTCAGTCTGTTAAGCGTCCGACTCTTGATTTCGACTCTGGTCATGATCTCAGGATCATGAGATGAAGCCCCCAGTTGGGTTCCCAGCTGGGCATAGTGGAGCCTGCTTAAGATTCTCTCTCTCCCTCTGTGCCTCTTCTCTCTCTCTTTCTCTCTCTCCCCCTCCCTAAAAAATAAATAAATAAGTTATAAAAGATATTACTAAATAATGAATATCCACATCATTATTTCACTTTTCTTTAAGCTTTATTTAAATGAGAATCAAACATTGGAGAGAGAGAGAGAGATCCTGATAGTATGAATCCTTGTTGCTATTCAATATATCTAACATAGTTTTAGAGGATCCAGTAACATAAAAAGACCAGAAAAAGAAATAAGAGGTATAAGTATCAGGAAAGAAAAGGCAAAATTGTCAATGATGCATATGATGTGATTCTACAGAAACACAAAAAAGTCAACAAACTACGGACCTACTTGGGGAGTTCAGCAAGATTGCCTCATATAGTATCTACCTACCCAATTCAATAATGTTCCTCTATTCAGTAGTAACATAACAGAAAAAAATATTTTCTTTATATCTATAGCAAAAATTATAAAGTATCTAGGAATTAAGTAACCTAACAGAATGTGCAACAATTTTATAGAGGAAAAAATTATCTCTATTAAAGGGACTGACTACATGACAAGAAATACCATGTTCATGGATGAGGATGTCATAATTTTGCAAAGGTATTGATTCTCCTCAAATCTTTCTATTGGTCTCAGTAGATTTCTGAGGAAAATTCCAAAAGGATTGTTTTGGGGGGAATTGAACAATCAATTATGAAATGTATATGAAAGATTACATCTTACCATCCACTAATATTTCATATAAAACGTACATGAAAGAGTTGATCCACTATAACAGAAAATGGAGGGTAAAGAAGGGGAAGGGGATCTACTATATTTAAAACATATTACAGAGATATCAAAAACAGTGTTAAAGCAGCATGCAGTTGGAGTATGGACAGACAAATGGGCCAAAATAGATGGCATATAAAAATATGAGATTAGTACCACCACAAATCAACAGAGAAACTGTGGATTATTCAGCAAATAATGTTAGGAAATTTAGCTCATTGTATGAAGAAAAAAAGTTGGATCTCTACTTCACATGACATTTAAAAATAAACATCAAATGGATTGAAAACCTAAATAAGAAAGATAAAACTATAAATCTAATAGAAAAAAAAGACTATCAAGTCATTGATTAGCTACTTGGTGAGCAGGTACATCAAGTTGAGAGAAACCTCTTGGTTTGCAAAGCTGAGAGGCTTCTGTATGAGGTTTGGGGATCACCGTGTAAGCGGGATTAGGGAAGCAGGAAGGATTTTAATGAACGTGGAATAAGCTTCCAGGGAAAGTGGGAGCAACCCACATCCACAGAGCACTTTACACTGTCACAGGCTGACTCATTTTGTCTTATCAGACGGGAGAGGCAAACAAGGTAATTCTCTTTTTATATATGCTAAAGTTGAAGCTTTGAAAAGTTCACCTGACTAGACACCCGTGGAGTCAATGGAAGAGTCACACCCGAAGCCACTGCTTTTGACACCTGAGACTTTTCTTTTCAAAGCCTCTTCTGAGCATGCTGGCATATTTGCCAGCAGTGAGCCAGGGAGTGGAAGAGCCACCGCCTGCAGCGGACAGGCCAGCTATTTTAGTCTCCCTTCCACAGAGACTGCCAGTTTTTGAGACAGACACTTGAAACTGGAGAAAGGAACCTAAGGTCACCAGTAAATAACTTTGGAATATGCGGTTCAAGTTCAAATGAGTCATTTAAAGTGAATAGCTCCATTAAAATTTGTTACAAATCTCCTGAGAGGCAGTTTCTTCTGCTTAATGGTGTCTAAGGTCTGTGTTAAAGAGACAGTAATACATACTCTACATTCCTCCTAGAACTGCTGTAAGAATCAAATGAGAGGAGTTCTTACATATAAGGAATTACCATCCTTTTTAAATTTTCTGATTCCCTTTAACATGTGAAATAACCTCAACATCAGTCTGCAGCGCCACCTAGTGGATAAAATGATGCTTGCTATTTTTACCGGTTCTCAGGTGGTAAACTACCTACCTGTAGCAGACCTTTTCCAAACACTCAGTATATTTCTTTCATATCTTTGATTTATAAAAATTGTTTATGGGAGGTTTTGCCACTGTACTTTATTTTCATAAGTCATGACAAAAAAAGCCAAAGGTCAAAGCAAAACCTATATTTTACTTTCAGTGCTTCCCCCTCTCTGGCTGTTCTTGTCAGAATTGCAACCCAACTGTTTGTCTAATAGATGAACTATTATTTAACTCAGGAGGAAAACCTGGGGATGTTGTTGGAGAGGTCTGTTTCCTTCTTGATGTAAGTTGTACTTAAAAATTTCTGAGTCCACACTTGAAATTTTTCTTGTTATAGTTCACTCATTTGTACACATATCCGTGCCTTAATAAAAATCCATTGCATATTTTTAATGTTAAGCATCATGCCCAGTGCTAGGGATACAATGATGAGCAAAAAGGAATGTGGTCCCTGCCTTCATGGAGTTTGCAAATCTAGTGAGAGAAATACACAATAATTCAGTAACCATACAAATGTTGTTGCCTCACTGAGTTCAGAAAACGAGAATATTTGTTTCCTTTTATTTTTTTTCCAAAGCAGCAAGAGTCTAATTTGTCCTCACGTATATCTGGGTGTTTGGGGTGCAGTGGGCTCACAATGGAAGAGCTTAAAGCTCTTTTGTTTAAACCTGACAATCACAGGAAGAAGAAAGGAGTTTTCTCCATGGTATAGGATAACCGTGTAAAGGAGTGGAATTTGGAGTCAGAAACACCAGGGTTTAAGTCCTGTGATCTCTTACTATTCTTAGACATTCAACAAATGATTTTTTTTTAAAGATTTTATTTATTTATTTGACAGAGAGATAGAGAGAGAGCACAAGTATGCAGAGCAACAGGTAGAGAGAGAAGGAGAAGCAGGCTCTCCGCCAAACAGGGAGCCGGACGTGGGGCTCGATCCCAGGACCCCAGGATCATGACCTGAGCCGAAGGCAGCCGCTTAACTGACTGAGCCACCCAGGCGCCCCTCAACAAATGATTTTATCTCCCTGACACTCACTTTCTATTCTCTGTGAAATTGAAATAATAATAATAATACCTCCCCTGAAGAGGGAAAGCCGAGACTATTACGGCACATGGTATATAACAGGTGATTGATAAATACTTTGCTTATAGCATCACGTGATCAAAGGTCACATGATGTTTAATGCGTCAACTCGTATTCACTGACCCCTAAAATGGTACATGAAGTTTAAAGCAAAGAGAAAAATATTTTAAAGTAAAATTTAAAAGTAAGAGAAAATTAGTAGTTTTGAGACATTAGTGGATAGCATTGTGATGTGGGAATGCAAACACGTGCTATTTATTTTTCAGAGACATTCAGTGATGATATCTAAATTCTCATTTACTAGCTCCAAGAGTTGGGGTAAGGCAGATGTTATAAATCCAACTGGTAAGATGAAGGAGGGAGCAAAGCCTCAATTAGCTAGCTTGGGTCTCACGACTAGTTAAAAGGTGAAATGGAACTAAAATCTATGACAAACTCTCTGGGTTGTATCTCTTTATTTATTTTTTTTAAGATTTTATTTATTTATTTGACAGAGAGAGACACAGCGAGAGAGGGAACACAAGCAGGGAGAGACGGAGAGGGAGAAGCAGGCTTCCCGCGGAGCGGGGAGCCCGATGCAGGGCTCTATCCCAGGACCCTGGGACCATGACCTGAGCCGAAGGCAGACCCTTAATGACTGAGCCAAGCAGGCGCCCCTGGGTTGTATCTCTTTAAATACCATTGAAAAGACCAGATACTTCTGAATAGCTGAATAATATTGACAGAAAAGACTTCTCAATATTGTTAGAAGTCTTGCCATGCAGACAGTCTTTCAGATAATTCCCTTTTCTTACGTATGAGCAAAGGAAAACATCAAATGTTGTTCCAGTTACCAGAATACGTGACACCTTCCTACACACAACTCAGAATATCTCAGAAAGGAGGAAAGTTTAAGGGGCTAACATTTGTTGAAACCTACATGTATGTGAGGCACTGTGGATGCATTATCTTATTTATCAGGTATGTTGTCCCTGAGTTATAGAAGAGACACTGAAAATAGCAAGGATAAATAACTTTTCCATGGAGCTGGTGAATGGCAAAGACAGAACTCAAGTCAGGTCTTGCTGACCCCAGAAGCCCTCATATTTTGATGGCTTCCCACCCAGGAGAGTGACCAATGGAAACATGCTCTTCTCTGACCAGAATATCTTTCACTGTGTATGATATCCAGTCAACTGGCAGTCAGATTATGTGACATCAGGAAATTGAAGACTGTTAATGTTAACCTCTTCATTTTTAAAGAGAAAGTTGGGGAGCATCAGATCCTTCCCTTCTCTGGACATTACTAGAATCAAAACAGGTGTGTTACAATAAATGCATATTACTTTATATTGTCTGCTTTGGGGAAGTACATGTTTACCAAGCTTTTATTACTATTTCTCTATTCTTGAGCTCTGACCACATTTTTATAATTTTTCTCACTGCATCACGGACTTCTGAGAAGGGCCCACTGGGTGGTTCCTCCTTGGTTCATGTGCTTATTATTTAATATGATATGGTAAGAAGATGGAAAATTGGAAGTGAAAGCTAATCTGGAAAAGAGACTGGTCACTAGACCTTGATATTAATTTTCCAGATGACTTTGCAGCTGAGTTGGCATGACTGTGTGACATTAGAAGATTGAAAGTAGGTAATAAGGTCAATGGAAGGCCTATGCCTGCAACCACATAGCGTGTGCCATAAAGTAGGAATAGCCCACAAGTATTTGCACTCATCACATACACGTACTGAGTTCTAAAAGCAACAGGGACTTTTCAAAAAGGACTACTTCACATTGTTTCTGCGGCAGCTCAGGATGGAACTCCTGTTCCACGGGTTCTTTCAGATGAAAATCCCCCATGAAATGGGCATAAGAGAGTAATCCAGCATTTGCCAGGTGAGGGCTGGTGAGGGCCGGTGAGGGTGAGGGCCAGGCTAAGCAGCCAGTCTTCTGCACTGGGCTGTGCTCTGGGGGAAGGCATCTCGCTGTGCTCTGGTATGTGAAACCATAAGCAAAGCCAGCAAGTCCTGTCCTGGGGGCCAAGGTGATAGTTGGAACCCGATAGACAGGAACCAAACTAGATCAGGCATCTCGGGACCCAGACATAGTGCTCGGGCTCTTACCTGTCTCAGGGTTTTCTGTTTGCTCTTCCTTCTTTCTGAAAGGCTGCTTCACCTGTTCTTCATTTGATGAAAATGTGCTCCCTCCACCCTATCTAAAGCATCTCCTCTATAGTCTGTCTCCCTAGCATTTCTTTTAGCACACCACACTCTGCGATTATTCATTTGTGTTTCTTCTTAGAATGTAAGTTCCCAGAGGACGGAGACTTTACCTATCTGATCTCTATTAAAATCCTAGCACCATACACCTAGCATATAGTAAGTGCTCACTCAACACATGTTTGTTGGATCATCAAGGGAGTAATTCACTTGTATAATATTTTAGAGCATTTAAAAAAAATCTCTGCTAGAAAAGCAGAAGTGATATTACTTGGATCGATGTCAACTGGTCAACTAGTCAGAACAAACAAACAAAAAAACAAGTCAGTAGCTTGACATTAAAACTTGAGACTAAAAAAAAGGGGGCTATAACATGATATATGACAGAATCAGAATTCAAGAAGATAATTGAGAGACAAAATGGAAATTGGTAAAAAAGTAAATATGAAGTTTCAGATAAGAGTCCAAAGAGTCAATTTTACAACTATAAAAGTGACAAAGTTGGATTTAATAGTACATATGAAAATTAGACAATTTAATTGATTGCAAACTCAGGATGAGTCAAGGGCAAATGAAGTCTCCCCAAACCAAGTGCACTCTTAGGCTGATTACCAGAAATACTGTATTCTAAAGAAAAACAGTTCTATTTATTTTTACCAATGAGGTGATACCAGGAGAAGAAAGTTGTGTTTCTGGCAGGGTGTTTCAAGAAAACCACCCCAATTAATTGAGCAGGGTGGGAAAGGTACTGAAACCAGTTTACATACGCAAAAACCAATGTCTCGCTAGGAAAGGAGGTGTTGGACGTGGCAGTTAGCCTGAAGGGGGCGTGCAGATAGGGAGCTTGATAGCTGTGCACAAATATTTCGTGTGGAGGAGGAGTTAGCCTTCTTTTGCTGTCCTGTGTGGCAGGACAGGTGGAAATCACATGAGGGCAGGCTTCGAAGCAATCCGAGGAGGTAGTGAGATCTTGGGAGTTAACATGACCGTCTTGTGACTTTGTGTGTTAGTCAGAGTTCTCCAGAGAAACAGAACCAATAGGTATAGATATGCATAAGAGGAGATTTATTGCAAGAATTTGCTCATGTGACTAGAGACGCTGCGAAGTCCCACAACCTGCCATCTGCAGGCTGGAGACCCAGGAAAACCAGCAAAGTAGGTCAGTCTGAGTCTGAAGGTCCAAGAACCAGGAGCACCAATGTCAGAGGGCCAGAGAAGATGCATGTCCCAGTTTAAGCAAAGAGCAAATTCACCCTCCCTCTGTCTTCGTGTTCTATTCGGATCCTCAACAGATTGGATGATGTTCACCTGCATTGGTAGGGACCATCTTTTTTACTCAGTCTACCAATTCAAATGCTAATCTCTCCCAAAAGCAACCTCACAAACATACCCAGAAAATAATGTTTTGCCAGCTATCTGGGCATCACTTTGCCTAGTCAAGATGACATATAAAATGACCCATTACACTCTGTAACTACTTTGGGGGCAGGTTGTCCTGGATCAGGGAGGGACCTGAGCAGGTAACCCCCACATTTTCCTCCAGCTCTAAATATTTTACACTTCTGATGGTCTCTCCAGGATGTTGAGAATAAAACAAAACCATTTAAAAGTGTATACAAGCACTCTACCACCATAGCATATTATTTTTATCTACCATTAAAATTGTCTGCCTATACATTATTACTTAAGCACAAGTTGATTGGAGTTCTTTGAAATAACTAAGAAAGAGTTCTAGAATCAGATTATAACAAGAAAATGGGAAAGTCATTCAGTTGTCTATCCTTCAGTAATTGTGATATAGAAGTGCCATGTTTGCAGTTCACCAGCTTGGAAAGGCTACTTCCAGGGGAAACAAGGAGACCAAACCCCATTCTCTTAGAGGCCTGATAAGAGCTCTGTTGATGTCAGTCACCGATGTTTCACAGGAGAATCCTCAGGGAAATTGGGATTAAGGAATTCTCTGGGAAAAGCCCCAGAACATTTGTTTTAAACCACTATTACAACAGCTGCCAGATCAGCCTGGGGCACATTCTAGAAAGAGACATTCCCTTGGCCTTTCTCACCGTATCTCCCCCAACCCCACTCCAATTCATACGTGAGAGGGCATGAGTCTCTTTACACAGAAGGATTTTCTAACAGTGTGGGTTGTGGGTTAGTAAACTCTGGAATGCATTCTGGGGGATGGCTAAACATAAAATCCTTCCTTAGAAGTGATAGTTAAATAGGATAGATTCTCGTTTGTCAGGGGCAATTTAAAGTAGTCATCAGGGTAGGATAACTGTGCCATCCCAAACCCCCAGGACACACCCATGACAAGCACCTACCCGGAGGTTGCTTAGGTGGAAGTTACCCAAACCTAGGATCACTCTGATAGGATAGGATAAGTCACTGCAGATGTAGATCTGTGTTGATGTCTATGTGGTTTAGTTACTGGGCTCAGGTGGAGAGCAGCAGGTCCTCCCCACTTGCGAGCATGTAAGGACATGGTCAGTTCATAACACTTTCTCTGGAGACAATCATGCCAGCCCTTGTGCTTGCCTAAAATTACAGACCAATTGCACTGAATTGCATCCAAATTCTAGGTAGAGGAAAATAAAATAAACTGTTAATAACCCTCAATGGATGAGAAACAACTTCCAAATCCAAACCTGGAATTAATTTTCCATGAGAAAACATCCAGGAATCTAGAATAAGTCCTAGGGTCGAGGAGGGGCAGACCTAACAGTTTCTGGACACTGTGTAGGTCCCCAGACCTGCAGAAGACACTGGCCATTGTTCCTCAAGCTCAGCTTTTCTGAGACCTCCTGTGAATGGATTATTTCTGCTTGACCGGTAAGCCTTTGGTTTCTCTGGCTTCTTCCATCCCATTTTCTCCCTGGACCGCATCAAGAAACCTGGCATCACAGTCGTCGCTAAATTTTGCCAACTCCTTAACTCCATGTCCTTTAAATCAGACTTATTTTAAGGCGTTTGACCAAATGGATGTAAGTATTGTATTTTCTTTGAAGTCAATGCTTTTAATTTTACCACGGATATATGAACAATTGCTTTGTTTTGCTTTTCTCCATCTCCAAAAATAGGTAGAGGTTTGATTTGAACTTTCTATGGCTTAGTCATAAAAATGTAAGCAGCATAAGAAATTGTATTATCTCCATTGCATTTGGCACAAACATTGAGATCAAATAACCAGTAAAAGTATTATTAGTTTAACTTTTTCAAAGGATGCATATTCCTGGTCCATTATCCCAATGAGTAATGCAGAGACATTTTCTAGGCTATTTGTTATCCAAGACTTATAAGTGCTGTATAAATGCAGCATCGGGTTACATTTGGTGGTGCTATTATCATCCCTATTTTACAAGTGGGAAAAGTGAGAGGTTAAATGTCCTAGAGCTAAAGCACAAGTCATCTCCCCAGCCAGGATTTGATGTCATCGCTATTGGCTTCCCATCTCCATTTTACCAACAAGGTCATTGCCCTCTCCTTGCTATAAATGTTGTCCTGCTCGTGGTGCAAAACCTGCCAAAGGAGCACCCTACAGACACAACAAGGTCTGAGCTTTAATCCTGCATGAGATTATGCAATGGCTTGCTCCCCATTCTAAAATGAGTCCAAGGCTTAACCAACTGAGCCACCCAGGCACCCCTAAGAATAACTTTTGGTTTGCCTATTTTAATTTTGAGGGTTTTTTTCTTTTTTGGTTGTGTGAGAAAAGTTGCATTCAAGTTACCTATAGCCGCAAACGATCTCGGACATTTTGAATGAACTTAATTATATTAATTGATTCTATCATCCTTTTTGCACTCACGGATTTTCTAAAACAGTAATAAGAGAACAATAGTCCCAGGCTGTCCAGGCAATCCAGAATTCTGTCTATTTGTATCATTGCGAGGTTTTTAGGATCTTGTTTCCTGATGTCTTTATCCTAAACATTTTAGTTTTCCCATGGAGGTAACTGCTCTGTTCCCAGAATTTCCCAGGCTACATTCCTCTCTGAGTATTTCTGAGTACCACCCCCGGCTTGTTTTCCAGAATTTTGCTTTTGTGTCCCACTGCCTATATGTTCTCACAAAGCCATGTATTTCAGAAAGTGCCGTGTCAATGGTTTATGGAGTGTCTGAGAAAAGTAGGTCAGTCCATCCCAGTATGCACTGGGGGAAGTCAGTTATTCACTGTTTATAGTCAGAGAGACAGTCTATTATATTGGTGTCCCTTGTGCTTCCCACAGAGAGGCCATTTTATTAGCTCAAACTGGTTGGTGTGTGCCCACGTTTCTTTTTTTTTTTTAAAGATTTTATTTATTTATTTTGACAGAGAGAGAGAGAGAGACAGCGAGAGAGGGAACACAAGCAGGGGGAGTGGGAGAGGGAGAAGCAGGCTTCCCTCGGAGCAGGGAGCCCGATGCGGGGCTCCATCCCAGGACCCTGGGATCATGACCTGAGCTGAAGGCAGACACTCAATGACTGAGCCACCCAGGCACCCCTGTGCCCACGTTTCGTGGCCTCTCTGGCATGGTGTATGCATCTCAGAGGACAGTGTGGCCCAGCAGCTCCCTATTCCCAGCATAATGTCCTCATGGTCTTCCAATGGCAAAAAAAAGAAATTCCAACCAAGAATATCCACCAATTTGCCTCGGTGCTGTAACTATGAAAAGTGATTAGGATGGAATTATGACCACCATTCTCCAGTAATGGAATGTTCCACTTGGAAGGATTTAGCATTATTTGGAGTTATGCTGATAGTCACTTGTGAACTCTTAGGTTAATACTCTGATGGCCAGTTTCTGCTGCAAAAATAGAGTTAACATTTTTTCTTCCACAATGGAGAGACTCTTCTCTGCAGGGAACACTAAATAGGGCAGAATCACAGATATTTTGAAATAACCTTCTGTGCTTTCTTTAAATGCAACATGTTTGAAAGGAGAATAATTCAAATGAAAGTAACTGGAACATACAAAAACTATGAACACATTGCATCAGAACATGAGGAAGGTGTGCAGTTCTGTGACGAATTTGTTCTGGGGGGCCAATAGATAAGGCTGGGAAATGGTAACTGGGTGTGCTGGGTTGTTCGGGAGAACTAAGGAGAATCAAGAGAAGGAAGACCTTCTATAGAACCTATACCATGGAAACATTTATTGAGATCAGTCATTGCTTTTTCTATAAGGGAATGGGACCGGGTATGTATTTCTGTATTTGGAGGAGAGGAGAGGGAAACATGGAAAGAAGAGAGACCTAATCAGGCCAGGAAAAGATAAAGGAAATGCCTCCGTGAGGTGAGAAAAGTGCCTCACCCTCAGGGGATCCTGAGGGTAATTTTGTGCCACCACAGGAGAATAGTCACAGGGTCTTGGAGCTAAAATTACTACTCTTACTTAAAATGGCCTCTTCACTTCAAGAGGAGTTCAATTAAATACAGTTCTTCCAGTGCTTCCTGAGTACTTGTTCCCCATGGGAATCCTAATGGTTCCAGGACTTTCTATAATAGGCCAGTGTGTTTTCATGATTCCTCCTCAACTTTCAGCTTCTGAGAACTTTCCTTCATTCTCTTTGTCAAGTGTTTAGTATTACTGCAGTAGCAAAGTGGGAAACAAATTTCCCATGAGATGATAAGTGTTCTAAGAGGATTTAGCTGCTTGTCTTTTGAGAAGTCCACATGATTCATGCAAATCCTCTTACATTTCCCTTTTAGGCCATGACTGCTGTGTTACAGGCCGGAAAGGATGAGGGAGAGGAGTAGCAAGAGATTGAAGCTGAAAATTCTGCTACCAAGATGGTTCCTAAAATGGCATTTGCCTCTTTTTGAGAAACATTGCTGAATGTTTTATGCATAGTAGGCCCTCAGTAAAAATTTTTAGTTTATTTATTGAGGAATCCAATCTTTAAATTGGACCTAAGGTAAAAATGAGGAACCCTTGACCCCAAAATTAAATGTATGGTGAATGAAATCGTTATAGCCTGTCCTTTAATTTCATGTACAAGGCTGTTCTCCCAAACCTAAAAATTTTATAGAAATCTTACTCTTACCTTGCCTTTGGACACAATGATGCAGCTCCAGCATATCATAAATGTTCTTTATTTTCTTTTCATCCCTGAACAAACTACCATAGGCCAATGAATATCTGATCAAAACTAGAGATTCCTAGCTTTGGAAATGACTATTGATTTACACTTTTGCTCCAAATGTATTGTTTAGAAGACCTATCCTTTTCTGTTTATGAGCCAGCTTCCTGACTTTCATATTTTCATCTTACAATTAATTTATAAAATAATAAATTCTGATACAATAAAGTATTTTCGAACATTTTTATCCACCCTGCTGCACACACACTTTACAAGGAGTCTGAAACTTCCCATTGGCTGTCAGGTAGTGACCTCATGCAAGAGCTCAAAATGTTTGTTCCTTAAGTAAGTCTACAACAGTCTAAAAGCAGCACTACCATGTGTGGATTAGGAAAGAGTTAGATGTTGCCTTTATAGAAAAAGGTTACATCTGGGACAAGGGAAAGAAAACACTAGACACTATTCATTTGTAACCTCCTTGGGATCCCAGGTATAATCTGAAATCCACCCCCATACACAGAGGGCAGGAAGAAACCAAAGAAAGAGGAAAACCACTCTAGATGGGTAGATGAAAGTTTTAGTAATAAGCAAGGAACTGACTTACAAGGCTTGTCGTGGGCACAAGATGAGTAGTTTTCCACACTCACCCCACCAAATCTTAAAAGTTTATATAGAAAGGCCTTAATTATGTTTAATCACGTATACCATCCAGATGTTCTCAACACCACATTTTCTATCTCAATGTTGTATTCTTGGGCAGCTTCTGGGAAGACGGAAGGCAAGAGGAACACATATTCTGAGGACAAGGGAAAGGGTGAGAAGCCTCTAATTGCCTGGGTCCATTTCACAGATCAACAGGCAGTCATGTCTTTTTGAAGACCACCCCCAAGAGACATGCTTACAGTGTTAAGACCTTTCCAACTCATAAAACCTGGAGGGATATTGTTTTCTCCATTTTTTGTAAAGATTTATTTATTTATTTGAGAAAGAGAGAGCGTATGAGTAGGGGGGAGGGGCAAAGAGAGAGGGAGATAGAGAATCTCAAGCAGACCCCTCACTGAGTGCAGAGCCTGACCCAGGGCTCGATCTCACAACCCTGGGATCATGAGCTGAGCCAAAATCAAGAGTTGGATGCTTAACTGACTGAGCCACCCAGGCACCCTGTTTTCCCCATTTTTTAAAATGAAAAACTTAGACTCAGTGAAGTTTAACTTGCAAGGTCAGATTACAAAAAAATATGTGGCTGATTCAGGACGGGAACTCAGAAGTATTTAGATTTATAAGTTGTGCCCCTCCCAGGCAGAAACAAGGTACCCCAAAGCAACTCTTTTCTCCTTAAATGACACTACTGTGACAGAATTTGTTGCTAAAGCTCCCATTGTGTTGTTGTTGTTGTCATTGTTCTTATCACTTGTATGACCTACACTGAGGAACTTGGGGTAGACCAGATGCTCTGTCTCTCTACACATCAAAAAAAACCCCTGGCAGCTCTAAACACCAGCATAAGTAATTGGAAAATGCAGAAACCTTATATCAAAGGTTACCCATGTAGGCCTTTGTCATATATTTTTGACTGGGTTCATTGGCTTCAAATCTGACACTACAGCAATATCAAGTATATGCGAAAGAGAAAAAGTCAGAGAGAAATGAGGTATTTGACAGAAAGGGCTACTTTGGAAACCTATAAACGAAGAACAAACCAACCAAGCTATCTTTCTTAATCTGTTGTTCATTCTTGTGAAAGCATTTGGCTGATGAATCATCTTAGTAATGCCTTTTAAATATCAGAAATGTGCTGTGCTAGCTTTATAACCAAACTAGATATGGTCAAACATGTCTCTCATGCATAGCTGATTCAGAGAGATTCTGTTTGGCCAGTTGTTACAATGAGATCACTTTATGTGAAAATGTAGAGCAAATCTTGATACTCTAAGTCCCCATCTGTTTAATTAGTTAGAAATCTAGTCTTTTCTTAGGGTTCACCTCCCCAAACTTTTTGAAGAGTCCCTGGGTCTTATGTGTGTCTGTGAATCAGTTTCCTTTGCCATGTACTAGGGAAATGGACGATCACAATTTACTCTTAAGGTCAGACTCCTTAAAGCAAGATGCTATTGTGGGAATTTCCCATTGTCTTCAGTTCATTAAATTTTTTTAAAACTTACATGCAGTAAATTGCACAAGTATATGTATAAAACCACAACCAAGATCAAGATATGCCATGTTTTCAGTGCCCCTGAAGCCTTCCTGAGCTTCTCTCATTCAATTCATCAAAGATAATCACTGCAACAATGTCTTTCTATCCCTAAAGATTTGCTTTTTACTGTATTTGGTCTTCATTTATAGGGAACCATGCAGAAGGTGGTCTCTTCTGTTTGGCTTCTTTCACTCAGTATTATTTCTGTGAGATTCACCGATGTTGTACATAATCTGATTTTATTCTTTTTTTAATTGCTGAATAGTATTCCATTCCATTCTACTATACCAGTTTAAAAGTAAATCTTCTCTGAGTATTCTTATGCAGCCTGTTTTTGTACAAATACACTCATTTCTCTCAATTATATATTTAACAGTGAAATCTCTGCATACATTGGGAATGTATGTACATATTTAATATAATTATATATAAATATTGATTGGTTGATCAATGAATTGCTGGAACATAAGGTTTATATTTGCCTCATTTTGGTAGATACTGCCAGTTTCTAAAGTGGTTGTACCAGTTTACACAAGAGCCCTCAGCTCTATCCTAGCGGCACAGCTGATCTGATACCACAACCACTCTTCAGATGCTAGAAACTCAAATTATCCCTTTCAAGGTGAGAGGACAATGATACACCATCCCTTTATATTATAATCAGGCAAGGGGCCTGTGGCAAAGCTGCCCGATTCTGCATATTTGGGTTCTTTTGTTTTGTTTTGTTTTAAAATTTATTTATTTATTTGAGTGGGGGTGGTGAGGAGGGGCAGAAGGAGAGGGAGAGAGAGAATCTCAAGCAACTGCCTGACAAGCACGGAGCCCGATGTAGGGCTCAATCCCACGACCCTGAGATCATGACCTGAGCCAAAATCAAGAGTCAGATGCTTAACTGACTGAGCCACCCAGGTGCCCCATATTTGGGTTCTTTTAATTCACACATACATAGCTATTTCCTTCCAGAGTGACAGAGCCAAGCTGGATTTTAATCTCAGTCCCATGCTATACCTGCAACACTCTCCTTGTTTCAACAACTAGCTTTGGTTCTGGGTCTGATTTAATGCATCAGGTTCCTTGTTCCTTTTTAGGAGCTCTGTAGTTCTTTTTCTGTAACCTGGAACCATCCAGTCCATAAATCATATAGGTAATACCTAACCCTCAAAGAGCATCAAAGTTTCTATCTCTTTTTCAGGACAAGACTCCTATATAAAGCTGTAGACAAAGGTAGTTGGTTGGAAGGTGAGACAATCTCAACTCAACCTGCCAACAGCCAAGACCCCAAAGCATCTTTCTGAGACTAGAGACTGACAGTTTATAAGACTGACACCTTATAAGCAGAAGGAAACATCATTTCAAACCTGCTCCTAGTTTTCCTGTTTATCTATGAATGGAAGCTTGAATTTACTGCTCTATTTTTTATTTTATTTTTTTATTTTTCATCTTATTTATTTACTTATTTTTTAGGAAAAAAACAATTGAAGAGAGCTGTTGGTTATGCAAATGTAAAGAAAATATTTGCTTCTGAAACCTGAAGCTTGAGAGGATGAGAAACTGTTCAATATATTAGTATGGAAACTGTTCTTGGGTACTGCTACTTCACAGGACTTGTTTCTTTTGTGAATATGCTTTTTACTTTTCCTTCATAGAAAAGGCTTGTTCTCTAACTGTCCCAGGGGCTGTGGGAGGGGGGACAAAGCTGCCAGACAACAGGGCACAGGACAGCTGGGTGGGAACTAAAGAGCCCGTCGATGGCGCCCCGCCCCGGCCCAGGAAGCCTGACCTACAGACTCTGGGTGCAGGCTCAGCTAGCTTCCTGTGGTCTTTTCCTTTCTCTCAACTGTCATTTTCTGCCATGATTTCTAAGCCTTGAGCAAAGCGTTGTTAAACATCAGAGGGTGGTGCTGGCTGCCCTGTGGGGACTTGGACCAGGGCTGCGTCCACACCGGCTAAGTTGCGAGTGGGAGGGGAGAGGTGTGCTGGTGCTGGGGAGGGAGAGCGTCCTGCGGAGGCAGAGAGCAAATGGCAAGCACCATGCATTTATTGGATAAATACGGATCCATCTCTGGAGAGTCTTGGAGATAACTTGGGAAGGGAAACTCCGAAATTGAACTTCCTGCTGTGGCTAACATCGCAAATTAGAGTGGTTGCTACATGGACGTTAAAGCGAATAATAACACCGACAGCTGGAGAAGTTGCTGTTAAGGATTTGGAGATAATTCGTAACTCTACTTGCAAAGGTATCTGAGCCCTAGGCTCCTGCCTGACCCAAACATCTCGTTGCTTTAGGAACCTCGGCCAGTGTCCTCTGTGAGGCTGTTGCAGGTCATCTAGGCTGGGTTAATCCCCCCAATCCACATAACTTAATTTAACTTAGTATTACGATAAAAGATTTACCCTGCTTCTCTTCAGGGTAAAAAAGATTGATTTCTTTTTCCTTAAGATAAGATAGGTTCTGGATTATCAGATTTTGGAGATTTTTTTTTCTTTGTGTTTTTCTGCTGCATTTGAATGATTAAAACTAAGTATTGCTTTTTAGAAAATTAAATGATACTAGTATATGTATATTGGCAACTACTGTTATTAAATGGCCTAACAAGCAGTTCCTTCAAAATATAAAGTTACTTCAAACCTTTCCAAATTTTTCTGAGGCGTGCTGATGTGTTAGCATGTCAGAAAGTACATACCAAGCATTTGAAAAAAGTAGTAAATATCAGCTATATTTGTTATAAAGTGATACTGCTTTAAGTTTCTTGAAAGAATCTCTAGGGAAAACTTATCCACACTGAATGGATAAATATAAATTATATAGCTTATTGAAACCCTCCTTATTTTAAAGACTGAAAAAAACTAATATATATACTTTGCAAAATAAATTTTATTTCCTATTCTAATGATCATAAATAATGTGAGACTATCTTTGCAAATTTTATGATTTACCATATGAATCAGTTTTAAACAACCTTAATAGTCAATACAATGAGCGTCATTTATAAGAATGGAAGGCAGGCTCTATAATTTGATGAAGAGGATTCTCTTTTCTCCCAAATATCTTTTACATCGACTTTCCTAAAATTATCGCCATTAATCTATTCTTTAAGATAATGCACCAGAAATCCCTGTTAAAGTACACTAAACTGCCAACTACAGTTCCCCTATAGGAAATTAATCTATCGTAGTAGTTAGGTAACCGCCGGAAGAAATGGATCAAAGGATGAGTAAGCTTTGATGAGGTTTAGAAGACTGGAGAGTAAAGTCAAAGTGAAGAAACTGGGATGACCAGGTGTCATCAGGAGGGTCTCCGAGAAAGACAGTAAATGAGGGGAAACAAGAAGGCATTGTGCTGTATCCACATTTGAATAGAGTTGGTCACATGAATGAAATATATGATTCTCTTCATTTTTTTTTAAGATTTTATTCATTTATTTGAGAGAGAGAGAGAGCACAAGCAGGGGGAAGGGTAGAGGGAGAAAGAGAAGCAGACTCCCCGCCAAGCAGGGAGCCTGACTCAGGGCTTGATCCCAGGACCCTGGGATCATGACCTGAACCGAAGGCAGATGCCTAACTGACTGAGCCACCCAGGTGCCCCTATGATTCTCTTTAAAAACCAATTTAAAACCCATGTTCAACATTTCCTTTTATCTTTAATTACTTAGGTATAAAAGCACTAAGAGAATATACTCTTATTATAAAAAATTCAAACAATTCAAATGAAAGTGATTCTCAACCATTACCCCTAATCAGAATCCCTTATAGAGCTAACTACTACTACTAGTTTGGTATTTACCTTTTAGAGTGCATACATTTATGTTTATATTTATATCATTTATGGTTATATTATACCATATATACATGAATGTGTCATTTTTTGTTTGTTTTACATAGATATTTTTATGCCACACATTCTGTTCTGTGACTCACTTTTTCATGTAACACTGTCTCTCTGTGAGCTTTCCATATCAGATAGTTAAACATAACCCTCTTTAAACTGCTTCATAGTTAAGGTAGGTAGATACACTTTGGTTTTTTGTGTTGTTTTTTTTTTTTTTAACCTCTGTTAAGTATTTAAGCTGCTTACAGGTTTTTCCTATTACATACAGGGCTATAAAAACACAACCTTAAATATGCTTCTTTGTACACATGTACAAAGTATTGCTCCAGAAAGAACACCAATTTAAATTTCTGGATCATAAAATTTTTAACGTTAATTTCAAAATTACACTAAATTGCACTAGGTTTTAAAATTGTACTCTATAATATTATGGAATTTTTACTCCCACCAATAGGCATGAGAAAGACCCTTTATCCATACACTTGCTAACAATATTATCAAATTTTAATACCTTTAATATCTTTTGCAATGTACTGGGTGAAGAAAGGTATTTCATGAAAGTTTTTGTTTTGGCATTCCCCTGATACATGGTACAATTGAGCATCTTTCTGTATGTTTATTGATAATTTGTATTACCTCTTCTGTGAATTTTCTGTTCAAATTGTTTATCTTTTACTTATGGATTATGAGTTCTTTGTAAAATTTTGGATGTTGGTCCATTGATTAGGTATGTTACAAATATTTCCCCTCAATCTACTCGTTATCTTTTAACTTTATTTGCAATGATGTTTGTTACATAGAAGTTTAAATTTTTGATAAGATTGAATATATCCATCATTTGCTTTATGGATTTTGCATCTTTTATAACGTTTAAGAAGGCCTTCCTTCTTAACTGAAGACTGGATTGTATTTTCCTCTTTTTTTCTTTTGATACTTTTATAGTTTTTCAAGCCTTTGATTTATGTGGAATTTATTTTTGTGCATGGTATAAGATAGAGATCTAACATACTTTTTATTCAAATGGATTGGCAAATGTGATTTTAGACAATTTATTTAATTTCATTTTGCTTAATTTTCCTCAGAAGAAGAAAGGACTTTTCTCTTCCACTATGGGATCAATAAATTCCAGGGAAGCACTCGGCCCGCCTGGCCGGGACCTCATGCCCACAAGTGCCCTGACTGACAGCTGTCTTGACTCACGTGGGATGAGTATTTGGGAAAAGATCTCAAAAGAAGAGCGGATGTTGGTCCCAGAGTAGAAGAGGCAGAAAAGCTGGGCAGATGAAATAACAGATGCCAACCACAGCCCTAAAAAATCTCTTTTATCCTTTTTGTGCATTTCTTTCTGATCTTTTGGTTTGCTTCTATATAGAAGATGGTAATAGTCATCATAATAACGAATGCGGAGCCCTTTTCCATGCAGGGCTGTGCTATGTGCTTCACAGGAGCTCCTTTTAAAGATCTCTCTTTGATGGAAGAAAACTTCATCAAGGATTTTGAATACAGTTTGGAGCTGAGACAGAAGCTTGAGCTTTAAAGCTTTAAAGTTAGGCAAACAGGGCGCCTGAGTGGCTCAGTTGCTTAAGCAACTGCCTTCAGCTCAGGTTATGACCTCAGGGTCCTGGGATCGAGGTCCACATTGGGCTCCTTGCTCAGTGGGGAATCAGCTTCTCCCTCTCACTCTCCCTCTGTGCTCTCTCTCTCTCAAATAAATAAATACATAAAATAAAAATAAAGTTTGGGAAACAAAAGCAAAAATGAATCATTGGGACTTCATCAAGATAAAAAGCTTCTGCACAGAAAAGGAAACAATCAACAAAACTAAAAGGCAACCTACAGGGGGCCCTGGATGGCTCAGTTAGTTAAGCATCTGACTCTTGATTTTGGCTCAGGTCATGATCTCAGGGTCATGAGATAGAGCTCCATGTTGGGTGAGATTCTCTCCTTCTCTCTCTGCCCCTCCCTCCACTTATGTGCTCACGCATGTGTGCTCTCTCTCGCTCTCAAATAAATAAACAAATAATCTTTAAAAAAAGGCAGCATATGGAATGGGAGAAGATATTTGCAAATGACATATATGATAAAGGGCTAGTATCCAAAATCTGTAAAGAACTTATCAAACTCAACACCCAAAAAACAAATAATCCAGTTAAGAAATGGGCAGAAGACACTTTTCCAAAGAAGACATACAGATGACTAACAGACACATGAAAAGATGCTCAACATCACTTATCATCACGGAAATACAAATCAAAACCACAATGAGATACCACCTCACACCTGTCAGAATGGCTAAAATTAACAACACAAGAAACAACAGGTGTTGGCGAGGATGCAGAGAAAGGGGAACCTGTTGGTGGGAATGCAAACTGGTACGGCCACTCTGGAAAATGGTATGGGGGTTCCTCAAAAAGTTAAAAATACATAAAAAGTTAAAAGTTACAACCTAGCAATTGCACTACTAGATATTTACCTGAAGGATACAAAAATACAGATTTGAAGAGATACATGCACCCCGATGTTTATAGCAACATTATCAACAATAGCCAGACTATGGAGAGAGCTGAAATGTTCATCAACTGATGAATGGATAAAGAAGATGTGGCATATATACACAAAGGAATATTAGTCAGCCATCAAAAACAATTAAATCTTGTCATTTGTAATGATGTAGATGGAGCTAGAGTGTATTATGCTAAGTAAAATAAGTCAGTCAGAGAAAGACAAATACCATATGATTTCACTCATATGTGGAATTTAAGAAAAAACAGATGAACATATGGGAGGGTAGATAAAAGGGAGCAGGAAACAAGCCATAAGAGACTCTTAATGAATAGAGAACAAACTGAGGGTTGATGGAGGGAGGTGGATGGGGAATGGACTAGACGGGTGATGGGTATTAAAGAGGGTACTTGTTATGATGAACATTGGGTGTTGTATGTTAAGTGATGAATCACTGAATTCTATTCCAGAAACTAATATTGCACTGTATGTTAACTAGAATTTAAATAAAAATTTGAAAAAAATAAAATAAAATAATTGTAAAAATTAAAAATATATTTACACTTGTTATAAAAAAACTAAAAACAAACAAACAAAAAACAACAAAAAAAACAATAAAACCCTCCAGGTGATTCTAATGTACAGCCAGAGCATTTGTGATTACTGGATCAGTTGTCATAATACAGTCTGCTTAACATTGCTAAAAAAATAAATAAATAAAGCTTTAAAGTTCAGTTATCCTGGGTGCCTGGGTGGCTCAGTGGGTTAAGCGACTGCCTTCGGCTCATGATCCTGGAGTCCTGGGATAGAGTCCCACATCAGGGTCCCTGCTCGGCAGGGAGTCTGCTTCTCCCTCTGACCCTCCCCCCTCTCATACTCTCTCTCTCTCTCTCGTTCTCTCTCTCTCTCTCTCAAATAAATAAAATCTTTAAAAAAAAGTTCAGTTATCCTTTTTTCTAGTTAAAAAAATGTAGCAATCTAATAGGCATAGGAGATGCTTATCAGAAAAGTTAGAGGACATGAACCCACTCTGCTGCAAAACATATATTATTTGTGGTAAACAAACAAATTGGCATCCAGGTTAAAAATTCAGCAAAGTTATGTTTACAAAAACCAGATAATGGCACAGAAAATGACATCATGCTGAAACTGTCTTCATGCTTGGGTTTGGGTTCTGGTTCTGCCATTTGCAGTTGTGAGATTTTTGACTAAGGTGCTTAGTCTCCCTCAGTTTCTTCATTAGGAAAGTGGGGATGCTCACACTTCCTACCTCATAGAGGTGTCAGGAATTTCAAATGAGGTACTGGATGTGAGGTGCTCAGTCCTACAGGTGGAATGCGGCAATCCCTCTATAAAGGTCAGCCACTGTTACTGTCTGTAAGTACAGTGAACAAAAACCTATGCATGGAAAACAATCAGAAGGAAATGCGCGATATGGGACTAGGCAAAGTACTAGTCCTAAAAGCAGTGAAAAAGAAACTCCAGGTACTTACAGTGAAATAAGTATCCCTTTAATAGCTGAACTAAGGCTTAAACACCTTAAATTTAGCGACATCTGCTGGGAGAAAGGTGAATTATTCAAGTCACATATACTAGATACTAAGTGCCTATCCTACTGCATTCAACTCAACAATTCATTGAGCATAAATTTCGCATCCGATGCTCTGCTAGATTCTGTGCAAGGCAAATAATTCCCTTGCTCAAAAAGTTTAGTGTCTAGCAGCCCAACTCTAAACTGCCTGTGTCTGAGAAGGCAAAAGAAAAAAAAAAGGACGCTGTCCCCATGGACCTTTTTTAAGCTTTATTTATTTATTTTTTAAATTTTTTTATTAACATATAATGTATTATTTGTTTCAGGGGTAAAGGTCTGTGATTCATCAGTCTTACACAATTCACAGTGCTCACCATAGCACATACCCTCCCCAATGTCCCATGGACCTTTAAATTCTGCTCAGAAAATGAGATCTATCACCAAGAAAAACTAAATTAAATTAAATTAAATACATGGTTGGTATGTTATGAAATGCTAAAATGAAAACTATCAATAAAAGAGCTGTAGGGTTGTTGGGGGAGAGAGGAGGAGACCAAGTAATGGACACTTGGAAAGTCATTCAAAGGGGTGAATCTGGACTTTCTTTTAATGACACAGGGCAGGAGGAGCTCTGGATGTCTTGAGCAGGGAAGTGATGATAAAGTAGTATTTTATTTTATTTTATTTTATTTTATTTTATTTTATTTTTAAAAGATTTTATTTATTTATTTGAGAGAGAGAGAATGAGAGAGAGCACATGAGAGGGGGGAGGGTCAGAGGGAGAAGCAGACTCCCCGCCGAGCAGGGAGCCCGACGCGGGACTCGATCCCGGGACTCCAGGATCATGACCTGAGCCGAAGGCAGTCGCTTAACCAACTGAGCCACCCAGGCGCCCCGATAAAGTAGTATTTTAGGAAAAATAGTCTTCTGGTGCTGTATAGGATGGGTTGGTTGGAGGATGGACAGAGAATAATTGGGATGCTATAATGATTAACAGCTAGGATGATAAAGATCTGGACTGACTTGATTCCAAAGTAGGTACTGAACAATCATCTCTGCAAAAGTGATTATACCAGACTTCGATTTTGTGACAGACACATAAAGAAAATACGTGTTTCCATAAAAATGGACAAATGAAGATGTGTGCCCATAACCAGCTTGTGTCCCACAATCAGGCAATCTCAGTCACTCCTTTATGTATAACTTAGGCTATTATGAAATCACATTTTTAAGTACTTTTATCTCCACCTATTGAAAAATTATCCTTCTGAATTGGGAACGAGTTCAAGATACTGCAATTAAATATTTTACAAACAGCAAGAAGCGGCTGTTTGTAGTTCCCAACTCATGTGGAAGACAGAATTCGAACAGAATCTTGACCCCCCACACTACAATTCAATGAACACATTTACTCAAGTCTACAGGAACTAGAGTATAGTTGTTCTCGCTGATTAATAGTCTGCTTAAGAAAAGATTAAACTTCCTAATTTTGAAACGTGTCATTGACAATTTTCCGAAGGATACTTTTTCTAATTATGCTTTTCAGTCCTGGACATAAAGTGAAGTATATTTTTATCTTCCTTCAATTTACTAACAATATCTCAGGGTCATAATAAAGTGGACCATATAACCTATTGTTCAGATTGAGACAAATCTGAAAGTGAAAGGAGATGGGACAAACCACACGCAGGACTCCAGTGGTGGGCTAGTCCACCCCCAAGCCCAGCCCAGCCCAGCCGCGGCTCCAGGTGATGCCCCTTCAGAAGCAGTGTAGGGGGCGTCCGGCCCCAGGGTTCTCCCTCTGGTTGCTTGTCCTGCCCCTGAAGTTAAAGACTGATGCTGCGTTCTCCCCATAGCACGAGTCTTGTTTATTCATACATTCCACCCCGCTCGGTTTCTTTGTATGCTTCTCTTCTCTGTCACTCACTGTGTCCATCCCGGGCCTCAAAGGAGGGGCTCTGTTGGGCTGAGTGTGTCACCATCAATTGTGGAATGCTTCCACCTGGGCACAGCTGCGGTGCCAACCATTTCGGAGACCAGGGCCTGGATGACAGAGAGCTGCTTCAGGTCAGATGCTGCTACTGTCACAGAGATCCTACATCAGTCTGAAGCCACTTTCAGCTCTTTGCCCTGAGCGTGGTCCTGTTCCGTGGATCCCTAAACTGTGCCATTGCATGTTGTCTTAATTCTTTTTCCTTTAAGACTTCAGTTACATCACTTTATCTCATTTATTCTACACTTGAACGGATTTGATAGATTTAGGTGTTAGCAATTTCATGCTCGCCACACAATTCATAGCACCTAAAATAATCAAACGTATCATCTCTGAATATGAACACTCTTTCTAAAACAATAACAGAGATAATTATAATTCAGTTCCCACTATGCCACACATTTCATATATATATTCATCTCTCATTTAATGGTCACAACCTCAACACAAAGTTGATAAACTTCATTTTGCAGGTAAAGAAAGTGAGTCTTAAAAAGAGTAAATAGGGGCATCTGCATGGCTCAGTAGGTTGAGCATCTTGCTCTTGGTTTCAGCTCAGGTCATGATCTTGGGGTCCTGAGATCAAGCCCCCACCCGGGCTCTGCCCTGAACACAGTCTGCTTGAGATTCTTTCTCTCCCTCTGCCCCTTACCTGATCTCCTGCATGCTGTCTCCCTAAAATAAATGAATAAAATATTTTTTAAAAAATAGAGTAACTGGTTTACAGTTCTAGAACTCAGATTTGAACTCCATTCTGATTCTAAAGCTCATGCCATTTCTTCTTTACCCATGGTGACTTCCAAATTTCTTATTCCAGCCTCTCTTTTTTATTTTTCCTTTTTTCTCTAACTTCTCCTGAGATTTTTTTTCCTATTTTGTATTATTGTATCAGAATATATGCAATGCTATATTTATATACAAAGTTTCTGAGACCCTGACTTAGTGTAATAATCTGTATTTTTTTGGTGTTTCACTTTCATTTTTCCATCAAATTTTTGTGTAAAAATATTAATTCATTATCTATCTTATCTCCTCCTCTACCTCAGTCTTTAACCTACTTCCTCTTTAACCTTCTAGGTACAGCTGGGTGAATGCTTCTGGGAAAAAATTCTGTTTGAATCTTGTTGGTGGCATGTACATCATCATTTCCAGCTCTAAACTCTACTAAGGCTTTCCCTTTACTCTTAGTATCTGTAAGACTGTAAGAATCTTTGGAACTTCTGGATATCTTTAAAGTTCTTGTAATTTTGGCTGGGATTACTACATGACCAGGCCTGGGTGAGAGGTAGTAAGAGGAGGCTAGTTTTATCATAGAAAGGTCATCCTGATACCACATTTTATCATCATCTCCTTGCTAAGGTAGGACATAGGGAAGGTTTAAGGTAGGAGGTGGGCTCCCCAGTCGACAGATATCCATTGGTTACCATTCTTTTGAATATCTTTAGAAACCTAACTCAAACTGACTTGAGGAAAAAGGAAAAGAGAAAGAGCGTCTCATAACTTATGTACCTAAAAAGGTCATCAGATAGAGCTTGAAGCAGTAGCTTAAAGAATGTCCTAAGGACTCTTCTCTAACACTGTGCTCTGCTTCTGGCTCTGAGGGCTTTTACTCTTATGCAAAGTATCTCCCTGTGTGATGGAGATCTAGGTTTAAATGCTCTGAGCTCTAGGTTCAAAGAAAGGAGAGAACTTCTCTAAACTTAAAACAAAAGTCTTGTCCTGGTTGGTTTACATATCAATGAGCAAATTGCTGCAGTCAGAGCGTTGGGAAATTTTGTTGCGCTTAAGCTGGAACTTCTCCGTGACTCTTTACTGGGTTTGCTGGATGTTTTAAAGGGGAGCAATATGAAAAAGGAAACCAGGGGCTTTTTGAAAGGAGGGGAAGAATACCATAATCCCCTCTCTTTGAAATATTAAATTAAGGTTTTCTCTCAGGGTAGACAGATGGCCTGTGGACAGGAAGGTCACCATGGGCCCCCACCTGGGAACAAATCTTGGGGGGAAACTTTGACTGGGCTCAACAGTAGTACCAGGAGGTTGCTGGCTAAGCTTTGGAAGTTCCTCGGGACTTCAGGATGCTTTGGGAATAATGGCTAAGCCAGTGGTTATGAACTAATAGTTGTCCTTAGAGCCTGTAATGAGTTGAAGGGTGTCCCCCACCAAGATTGTATATGTTAAAGTCCTAAAACGCCCAGTATCTCAGAATGCAACCTTATTTGGAAATAGGTCGTTACAGATGTAACTAGTTAAGATGAGGTTATACTGGAATAGGGTAGGCCTCTGATCCAATGTGACTGGCATTATATAGAATGAAGAAATCTAGAAATGGATACACACATAAGGAGGCTGCCATGTGAAGACTGGAGTTATGCAGTCACAAGCCAAAGAACTACGAGGCCTGAGATACCTTCAGAGGGAGCCCTGCCGACACCTTGATTTCATACTGCTGACCTCCAGAACTGTGAGACAATACATTTCTGTTATGCTAAGCCACCCAGTCTGTGGTCCTTTCTTATGGCAGTTCTAGGAAATTAATACTGAGGCCAAGTTTTGGCACCTCTGTGACCTGTGAGAGACTGAGATTTAGAACCAGCGGCCATGACTGCATGGGGGATAAAGGTCCTCTGATCTATGCACAATTGGTGCTTATCAGGTACCCCATGGGACAGAGAATCTATGGTACCTGCGGCCTAAACATCTGGTGTTTGAAAGATGGATGACTTCTTTTACAATTAAGTAGGAGGTATTGAGGTGAGGTGATTAAATTGGATTATATTAACTGGAAAATTGCATTTCCTTGTCAAAATGTTTGCTTATTTATTTATTTATTATTGAAGTATAATTAACATATGGTGTTATATTAGTTTCAGGTGTACAACATGATTTCAACAATTCTATATATTACTCAATGCTCACCATAATAAGTAGAGTCACCATCTGTCACAAAAAATGTTATTACAATATATTGACTATACTCCCTATCCTGTGCTTTTCATCTCTGTCACTTATTATTTTATAACTGAAGTCTGTAGCTTTTAATCCCCTTTATCCAATCATCCATCTCCCTTCCCACCACCCCTCTTGCAACCACCAGTTAGTTTTCTATATTTAAGAGTCTGGGTTTTTTTGTTTTGTTTTGTTGTTGTTTTTAAAGATGTTATTTATTTATTTGTCAGATAGAGAGTGAGAGAGAAGCAGGGGGATTGGCAGAGGGAGAGGGAGAAGCAGGCTCCACCCTGGGATCATGACCTGAGCCGAAGGCAGGCCATTAACCAACTGAGCCACCCAGGCACCCCACTTTTAAAATTTTTGATCTGATTAACTTATCTTTAATTAGTCTAGGCTAGTGGTTCTTCATAAGCAGCAACAGAGTCCTATGTGGACCTTTAAAAAAGACAAAATGCCCAAGTTAATTCTTATGATTTGTTATCTCTTAGCTGGGGGACAAGAAGAGAGGAAGCAGACATCTGTAGTTATTAAAGCTTCACAGATGGGGCTAATGTTACCCCTAATTAACTACTCTTCTAAGCCTCACATCTCAACCTTGACTGCACTGGAATCACCTGGAGTGTTGTAAAACTACTAACCTGGGTCTCATTCCCACCCCAGTCTACTGCTGCGAGCTTCTGATTTAATTAGACTGGAGTATGTCTTGGGTATCAAAATATTTAAAAGCTCTCCAGTTGCTTCTCATGTTCAGCAACACTTGAGAACCGCCATTTTAAGCCATAGAAATTCATAAGTATTTTTCAGTTGTGGTTGACAAGATCAGAACTTGGTTTCAGGGAAATTAATTTGGCAACAGTATATAGGGTGGACTGAAGCCAAAAGAAGTTTCAGGGAAAGGACAGATAGGAGACTAATGAAGTAGGATAAAATTAGATAGTGAGGGCCTGAGAGGACAGAGTGCAGCTGACACTGCAAATGGGCAGATAGTGGAACTTTGGAACTGGTCTCAGAGGAGCAAGTCTAATCATTGAAAGACCTTTTTGATTCAACAATATTGCAGTGACCTGTGCATCTAAATGAGAAGATGCTTTTTCAACTGATACACTGATGTGCATCTTTAAAGTAAATTTCTTATACTCTTAATGCCTAAGCACAATTTGACATATCCTAATGCAATTCAGAGAATCTGCTCCTTGTTTACTACACCAGAATTTTATTGCTGAGTTCTCAACTCACATCTACAAGTATTGCCATTGTAAGTGATGTGACTTGACTATTAATAATCAATAAGTGAGAATTAAATAGACATAAATTAAAGATTATAATATAATGATATGCTAATTATAGCCATTGGTTTTTGTTGCTATAGAAATTTCATAATCATAAAAAATTAAATAAAATTTAACATTATTTAAAATTGAGAAATTATTAGGTGGGGAAATGCAGAGTTGGTGTTTAATGGGCATAAAGTTTCCGTTTGGCAGGATAAAAATGTTCTAGAGATCTGCTGCATGACAATGTGTATATGCTTAATACTTTTGAACTGTACACTTAGAAATGGTTAAGATGGTAAATTTCATATGTATTTTTACCACAATTAAAAATTTTTAACTGAAAAAATACAACAAAATCTAAACTAAAATACTAAGCTTTTATATTCGTTATCCTCCAATGTTAGAAAGAAAAAAATGTAAATGTATATATACATATGTTATTCTGTATAGATAATTAGAAAATGGAAAATAGAAAGCCATTGGAGAAGCAAATGGAAGAAGAAATTTATTACTGAATGAAATTTTGGAAAAAAATTGTAAAATTTAAACTGTGGCAGTTAGGCTCCAAAGATGGCCACCAACACACCACACCTCTTAGAGTTTTCTCCACTGTGTAGTCTCCCTCTCATATTAGATCTGGGCTGTCCTGTGACTTGTTTTGACCTGTAGAATGTGGCACAAGTGACACTGTGTAAGTGATCTGCAACTTCTGCTTTCTCCTCTTGAAATGCTTCTTCTTGGAAATTACCACATACTAGCCACCATGTTGTAAAGGAAGCTTAAGGAACAAGTTAGAGAGGGTTACAAAGAGGAGAACAGAGGCCCCCAGGTGACAACCACAGCTAAACTCCCAACCAATGGCCAGCACCAAGAGCCAGTCATGGGAATGAGATAATTTTGAAACTTTCTCTCAGCCCAGCACAATCTACCACAGCCTGCCTTCTGGTACAACATTCATGTATCTCCTATGTAGAAATATACTCACTCCCTCCTCCCAAAGTTTCTTCCCATTATGGTATCAGCTTAAATTCTAGATCTCATCATCTAAATCAAGGATCTTCTCAGGTATTGACCTTTAGATATAGCTCTTCAGGTGAGGTTTCTGGGTCATAGAGACCTGTGAACTAAATACACAACCTACATGGTGAAGAAGTGATAGGATAATTACAATATATATACCCATCCAAGAAGATGAGGAGAGATGGGAAGCACATAGCAGTTACCGGTTTATAGCAATTCTAAAGTTCAGAGAGACACATGTTGCCACTTTTTCCAACTCTAGGGGCACAAAACAGTTCTTAATTTAGGTCCAGTCCTTCTTCTTGAGAATAGTTCTCCTTGACTCTTGAGGTTACCCTTTGATTTATTCTTCCTTTTCTTTAGAAATGGCTTGTGTTTGGGGCGCCTGGGTGGCTCAGTCGTTAAGCGCCTGCCTTCGGCTCAGGTCATGATCCCAGCATTCTGGGATTGAGCCCCGCATCGGGCTCCCCGCTCGGCGGGAAGCCTGCCTCTCCCCCCTCCACTCCCCCTGCCTGTGCTCCTCTCTCACTGTGTCTCTCTCTGTCAAATAAATAAATAAAATCTTTAAAAAAAAAAAAAAGAAATGGCTTGTGTTTGCAGCTGAGTAACTCTTTCTCTGCTTCTTACTTGTACAAAGTTGGGGGCCTAAATGCCTCTTCTTATTTTGAACTGACTTTGTTTCCTATATTCCAACTTCGTATAAAACTTTGTGGACTTCCAGTGTAGTTTAAAACCTATGTGGGCTTCCTGCATATCAAATTATAATGCACTCCCCTAGCAAAAGCCATATTCGCAAATCTCTTTGACATATACTTCCCTGTCTTCTTTGGGCTGAGACTCAAGCTGCTGAATGAGAAACATCCTTCAGAATATCCGAAGCCCTATTGTCAAATTGAGGATCTTGACAACAGAGAGGCTTTCATCTGATTTTTATTTTTTATCCTGAGAACATGTTTTATAGGGTGCTCCATGAATTAGACTTTTTTCCTCAGAGGCCATTTCCTAGTTCAAGAGTCTTTTGCTGTCTAAATAACCTGAGAATGAGTAATAGTTTGTTTCCAACCCTACAAATCCCAGGATGAAAATATTTTCTCTAAATTATTTTTGAAAACTAAACATACCCTTCTTCAGCTCAGCTCACCCCTCCTGTACTTTATCATTGGCAGCCAAAAAATATCAACTGACATTTTCAACATTTTCTTTAACCATATCCACCCTTATATAGTCCATATTACTGCAGATGACAGCTTTGCTAATTTCTTCTGTCTGTACCTAATTTGTATCACCCTTTTCTTGCCTCTGGTAGCAATTTCCTCAGTGCCCTTTTAGTCTTTGCTAATTTTCTAAAGCCTTTACAAACTTCCACCCATTTGTTCAATCCCAAACCCAATGTCATATGTTTTTAAATTCCTTTATGGGAAACTCAGCTTTCAGGCATTAATTTTGCTTCGGATATCCATTGCTATAACAATATCAAACTATCAAATATCACAAACTGTTTCAAATATTTAGTGGTTAACTACAATTTATTAGTATCTCTCACAATTCTATAGGTTGACTAGATTTAATCAGGTTATTCTTCTGCCAGCCTCACTTGGAGTCCTTCAGGTCGGATGGTTGCTGGGCTGGAGAGTCCTCTGAAAGCTTAGCTGGGCTGGGCATCCAAGATGGCTTCTTCAGTCATGTGCCTTGGTGCTCTTCCTTATGGCCTTTCTCTCCAAGTGGGATCCCAGCCTCCAGGGCCTCCATGTGTGGCTTCTTTCTCTTGAAGAATAGGTGTCTTCTTATATGATAGTTGATTTCAAAGAGAGCAAAGACAGAAAGTGCCAGGCCTTCTTAAATGTTAGTTCTAGAACTAGCCTGATATCATTTCTAACACATTCTGTTGATTAAAGTGAATATTAGAATCAGCCCAGATTCACAGTGGAATTCATACAAGATGGGATCCTGGGAGATGAGATTCATTGGGGGCCATATTTTGAGACTAGCAAAAATTGAAAAGACTAAACCTGCTAGTTTCAACAGCAGGGGGCATGCTATATAACTGAGGGGGCAGAATGTAAATTTACCTTTACTTTCATGTCAACCAGAAATGAATTTCAAAAAATTTGAGGAGGCAAAACCTGAAGAATCCACTAAACCTAATATACTGTCCCCTGATGCAGGCATATAACCTTGTAATTTAAATAATAAACAACAGCACGCTACTACAGAAAATTAATGCTATCAATTAAGAAAATTTATTTTTCCAGGGGCGCCTGGGTGGCTCAGTTGGTTAAGCGACTGCCTTCGGCTCAGGTCATGATCCTGGAGTCCCGGGATCGAGTCCCGCATCAGGCTCCCTGCTCGGCAGGGAGCCTGCTTCTCCCTCTGACCCTCCCTCCTCTCATGTGCTCTCTGTTTCAAATAAATAAATAAAATCTTTAAAAAAAAAAAAGAAAATTTATTTTTTCAAATTACAGATACGATGTTTTAGAAGTCTATTACACATAAATCTTTTAAGTATCCAAAAACCTACCACACTTTGGTTTCTTTATTTTACCTCAAAACATTTTGCTAAATTGCAAATTCCTTGAGGATGGAAAAAAATTAACTGAAAAATAAGAATGTATAAAAAGATAGTCACCATTTATCATAAAGTCTTAGTAATCACGAAGAAAGTAAAATGACTTAGTAGAAGGCAGAATTCTAGATAGTCTCCAAGTTTGCTGCCTGGTGATATACACCCACAGTATAATCCCCTCCCCTCCCTTTGAGTGTGAGCATGGACCATGAATGACAGACTAGTCCCTCCATCATTAGATTACTGTAGCCAACTTCAGGAAAAGGAGATTGGTTCCCCTGATCTCATCAGGTGAGCCCTTAAAAGGGACTGAGCTCTTCCTGGAGATGGAGATTTGAATGGGAGGGCTATCTCTACTGATGGCTTTGAAGACAGAGGGGACCACGGGCTGAAGGACTGAGAGTGGTCTCTAGGAGTTACACACAGCCCTGTTTGACAACCAGCAAAAGAAGAAGGACCTCAGTCCTATGACTGCAAGGAACTAAATTCTGACAACTTCAGGGAGCTGGAAGAGGATCCTGAACTCCAGAGGAGAAAGCAACCAGTCAATATCTTGAATTCAGCTTTGGGAGAACCAAAGCAGAGAACGCAGGTGTGCCATATCGGAACTCCTGCCCTACAGATCTGAGCTGATAAATGGGTATTGTTTTAATCCACTCAGTTTGCGGTAATTTGTTATGCAGTGGTAGAAAACCAATTTAACAATTAGTTTTCATAAGACTTCAATAATAGTGGTATGTATTTGAAGTTAAATCTGATGTGAAAACACATGAAAGCTGCAGAGACTATGAGGACCAATATTCGGCTGTTCTTGAATGTACATACAGACAACACAGATTTTGGCAAAAAAAAAAGTGCAACACAAAAGGATCATCCAAGGAACGTCTTGAGTGTGATACTGGGAATTTTATTCCTTTGGCAGAAACTATATTTGCTAACATTATAGCAGAACATTCACACAGAAAATAAGCATTAACATCAAATATTGCTACACGTGGCTTAAGAGATGAAATGCAAAACCAAGCAACTAAAGTTATAGTAGATGTAGTGAATAAAATAATTTTGAATAAGGTGATACATGCTAAATATTGTTAAATTGTTTTTGATAAAACCCCTGATGGATGGAGGGGTTAATCCAGATAATACGTTTGGATTTGTGGATTCCTAAAGTGTAAACATTTCTATATTTGAATATTTAGGGAATTGTGTCTGGTAGATAATATGGTTAATAATACGATGTTTTGATATTCCTATAATTGCCTTAAATTTGTTGATTCACTAGAAACACAAGACTCAATAGGAGGTTGTACTTGTGGCTGAGATTTATTATGACGATAAATACAGAGCAAAAACAGCAGAGAAAAGATGCACTGGGGGAATACAGTTAGGCCGGGAAGGGATTCTGAGTCTCTCCTCACCTGAGGCCACATACGGTGTACCATCTCTCTGACAGAGAGCTACCATGACATGAGTGGAGAGTCTATGCCCAAGAAAGCCCATTTGAGTTCCAGAATCTGAGGCTTTCATGGGGTGCTGAACACATAGGTATATCCTGCTAGTCAACCAGCCATAGTAACTGATACTCAGAACCTCAACGATGAAAATAGGTAAACCTTATCCATCTTGCTCTTTGTGCAAATCAACCTGACAAGCTAGGATGATCCACTGCTCCAGATGTAAATAACAAAATCATCAATCACTAATATAAAGAACATTCCAAGGGCCACATGCCCGGAAGTTGGCCAAGGGTCAATCAAGATTCTAGGTCCCCTTGAAGGCATGCAAATTAAGCAACCAGATCTCTGTTAACTCTTTCTTCATACATAGTTATATATATGTTATATATAAATATATAAAGTAATGCTTTATATATATATGTTATATATATATATACATATAATGCTGGAAATATGAATGGAATATATAATATATATACACACACACAAAATCTATATAATGCTGGAAATGTGAATAAAAAAGCAGATTTCAATAGACCTTTTTTTTTTTAAAGATATTATTTATTTATTTGACAGAGAGAGAGATAGTGAGAGCAGGAACACAAGCAGGGGGAGTGGGAGAGGGAGAAGCAGGCTTCCTGTCGAGTAGGGAGCCCCATGCGGGGCTCCATCCCAGGACCCTAGGATCATGACCTGAGCCGAAGGCAGACGCTTAAGGACTGAGCCACCCAGGCGCCCCAGAAGATCTTTTTTTTTAAAGATTTGTTTATTTTAGAGAGGAGGGGAGGAGCAGAGGGAGAGGAAGAGAGAGAATCTCAAGCAGACTGCCCCACTGAGCATGGAGCCTTATTTGGGGCTGGATCCCATGCCCCTGAGATGATGACCGGAGCTAAAATCAAGAGTTGGGTGCTTAACTAACAGAGCCACCCAGGTGCCCCTCAATAGAAGATCTTTAAAAAGTATTAATTTAGGCTACAATGAAACAATCTATTGTATGAAAACACGTCTAACAAACATACATTTAAAAACTTAAACCACAATTGGAAAGTCAACACAAAAACTCAAATAATGGCAGTATGCAACAATCTTTTAGAAATTATTGATGCATTAATAAATTCTAGAATACAAGCAAAAAGTATACCTTCAAAAAAATAAATGTTGGGGCACCTGGGTGGCTCAGTCATTAAGCATCTGCCTTTGGCTCAGGTCATGATCCTAGGGTCCTGGGATCGAGCCCCACATCGGGCTCTCTGCTCCACAGGAAGCCTGCTTCTCCCTCTCCCACTCCCCCTGCTTGTGTTCCCTCTCTCGCTGTGTCTCTCTGTCAAATAAATAAATAAAATCTTAAAAAAAAAATAAGTGTTATTAAATTCATTTTATCCATATTAGTCTGACATGATATTTTAAGTGAAATTAATGTTACAAGCAAAAGAGGGCAGAAAATAGAATTCAGGGTAACAAAGCCTTTGAAATCATCAAAGGTACTAAGAAAGTCTTTCTGAAAAACAAATTGTGTTTATGAAAAATGTGTAATTGGTATTAAATAAAGGACAGAGTATATTGATTTTAATGCCAACTTCTCTACATTGAAAACACTAGAAATATTAAGAAGATTTATCCTAACTCTAAATCACAACTAAACTTCAAAATCAATTCTTTTCCTATATTGGATGTAAAAGCACTAGTATATTTTTTAAAGATTTTATTTATTTATTTGACAGAGAGAGAGAACACAAGCAGGCAGAGAGAGAGAGGGAGAAGCAGACTTCCCGCCTAGCAGGGAGCCCACTGCGGCGCTCCATTCCAGGACCCTGGGATCATGACCTGAGCCGAAGGCAGCCGCTTAACCAACTGAGCCACCCAGGCGCCCCTAAAAGCACTAGTATTAAAAGAAAGGGTCACTATATCAAAAGAATGTCATGGCTTTTTCAGTGCCAGATTACCAAAGTAATTTGCAGAATTACTGTAACTGTGTCAACATTTCTAATTTAAATAGAATACCGATCATAGTAAGGAAGGTGATCTTGATGGGCAGCAACATGTAAGTTTTTTCCTAAAATCTATTTTAAGTCCTATTTGTAATACAGCAAAACTGATTTGGGTTATGTTTGACATAAAACATTATGTCAGTTTAAGGCATACAATGTATTGATTTGATACATTTATATTGCCTAATACAGCAAAATTTTGAGAGATAATTTCCTGGATGTATTTCTGAAAACCTTCTTCTAATATTACAGAATATATGTAACTTTGCCAAAATTGGTCAGCAGTGGAGAATGTGGCTCCTCAAAATGAAAATTTATCAAAAATGACATAATGTCTACAGCATCCCACGAATGTCCAATCTACTAACTATTTCTTTAGGGAACCCATAGCTCCTAGCCTCTAGAAACAGGCTTAGGAACAGCCAAGGTCATGAAAGAACTGGGCACTGGGTAGTCTCCTCAACCCACTCGCCTGCTACCAGGACAGACTGAATATACAAACAGACAATGGCCAGGTCATATTTAAATATAGAACTGATCTGCAGTTTGCAACAACTTGCCCAGGAAACCAACCTCCTTATCTACAGTAACCAGCCCAGGAAGCCAGACGGCTAGAAGGCAGACTTGGAGGAAGTTGGACTGCTATGTTTAGTAACAATCCAGGAAGTGGACTAATAACTTCTTTAACAATTGGCTCAAAATGGTTAGGACATGAATAACAATTGACCGCTTCCTTAATTTTTGTTCCGTTTCCAATTTAGGATCAAGCAGAGAAAGCCAAATCCGTACCCCCAACCGATCACCTAGGATGCCCCACTTCTAGTTAGCCGGCTCACTGTTTCCCCAGTCCAGCCACCCCCCATCAGGGCATATCTGAAGCTCTCTCTCTCTCTCTTTTTTTATTATAAAGCTTTCCCACTCCTGTGCCTTAAATCTCCGCCGAAACACACGTGTAGGTGGCTGACTCCCTTGCAGCTCTGAATAAATAGCCTTCGTTTTTCTCATTGGGTTGGTCTTTGTTTAATTCCACAACCCCAAAACAGCTTTTGAAAAAAAGTGGGTGCCTGCTTCAGAGAACTCCCATGTGGGGGCCAAGAAATGTGGATGAAAGCCCAACTGAAATTTCAACTCTACAATGGTCCCAGTGGGAATAAAGGTAAGGACAGCTCCATCCAATACTGGATGCTGTACCTCCTCCACTTGAGAGAAGTCTCCCTTTGGCCACTGAGAGCTTCGTCTTCTTCATCTTGCCTACTCGCTGGCCATGAAGGCATCATGAAGGCGCTTCTGGCCTTCGGCTCAGCCTGCCCACGCATCCGTGCAGCCTCGGAGCTGACCGTACCACGGAGACTGCTCCATTACTTATAATTTCCCTTTCAGTGCTTCATCTTGGAAAGTGTGATATAGGAACGAAGTAGGAACACTTGAGGATCAGTTGACATTTGAAGTGTATTTTCCCTAATCAAGAACACACACTCCAGAAGTACTTAGTTAACATTTGAAACACTCTAATCAGGAGACCTCACTCCAGAGGCGACTGCTCTGTGCTTGACTATTTCTAGCTGCCCTGTAAGAATTGTTCATCAGCATAAGAGTTGTTAGGATTAATTTTACACTGTGAAAATGGATGGTGTTCAAGTTAGGTGATTTGCTTAGATCTATTGCACAGGAACGTTTGCCCCCATATAAACTGGAATACAAGACTCAGATGAGCACCACAGCCTGGACCCTTTAAAACTCTCATTCTAGGGCTCCAAATAAAACCTGGCTGCACCACTTCACAAAATCACCCGATCTGACTAGATCAGCTCAAATCTGCTGCCAGAATATCATCATATCCAGTGAATCTATGGCACAAGGTAGTCACAGAGCTTTTAAAAACAGATTGCATGGCTGTTACTGCGCCAACTTGCTCAAAGCTGTTTGCAAAGCATAATTCAACCTGAATCTTGCTTTCATGGTAACTTACACTGATAATTAGGTTGCGTAGTGATCCCCTAACTCCCTCTTCTACCTCATCACTAGACATGTCCCAAAAAAGAAGCGCTCTCAAATAGACACTTTAGCTTAGACCAGTTTCAGTCAAGGGGAAAGGAGTCTTTTAGAACCATATCTACACAATGTCTGAGAAAATCTATTCCATTTATCAAATGACCAATAACTTCTCTTAATTTATGAAAATTCATAGAAAAACAAGGTTATCAGGCAATTGAGGAAAACACATAGGTTTCTTTTAGCATTACTATAAGGATTAAATCAGACTACATGCATTAAGTGCCTAGTGTCACATCTGTCACTTGGTAAGTTCTCTGAGTGGTAATTATTACTTTTAATTATCAAGTGTAATATCTGAGAAATAGTCAACAGAGACTCTGAAGTTTCATTTACTCAATAATTCTCACACAAATTTAACACATTTTTAAAAATGCCTCCTATGTGGTAAGCACTGAGGCTGAAGGAGTGAACAAGAGAAATGGACCCTGCTGAAATGTACATCTAAGGATGGAGACACATTACCTACAAATAACTCTAAAATGCAAGGGAGTGGTCTGTGCTCCAAATCAACAGAGAGCTGGTTCCGGGATGGAGAGCAGTGGGACAGGGATGAGGAAAGGAAAGGGTGGTTGCTTTAACTGGCGTGTTTGGGGAAGCCTAGCTATGGAAGTGACATTTGAGCAGGGGTTTGACTGATGTGAGGGAGTGCATCGTTGCAATATCTGGGAAAGAGCATGCTGGATGACTACGATAGCAAGTGCAAAGGCTCTGATGTGGGAGTGTGCTGGAATGTTCAGGAAGAGCTGCAAGGCAGGTGGGGCCAGGCACAGTGATGGGGGTCCAGATGGAAATGAGTAAGGTCATCATGGGCCAGTTTCTGTAGGGCAAGAGGACATGGTGAAGAGTTTTGATCATACCCTAGATAATATGGTAGGATGCTGAAGAGTTAGAACAAAGAAGAGGCATGATCTGGTTTATTTTCTTAAAAGATCCATTCAAAGACATTTCAGTAGTCCAGGGAGAGAAGATTGTGGTTTGGCCCAGGATGTTAGCAGTGGAGGAGATTATTAAAAAGTCATATGCATTTTGAAGATCGAGCTAACGAGTTGTCTATGGACTAAATTTGAGATGTGAGAGAAAAGAGAAATTAAAAATGTCTCTAATATTTGGGGCCTGAGCCATGAGATGAAAGGTGGTATCATTTATGAAGATGGGTCGAGAACAAAGGAAGCTGCTGTGGGTAGGAGAAGAGGGTGTGTGGTAATGCAAACACCAGATCTGGATGGGTTGCAGGAATTCTCTGCAATTAGTGTTAAAGTCTTGATGCAAAAAAATTGACCATTCAGATTTAGCAAGAGTAAGTGTCAGAAAAGGAGACAATGTGAAAGTCAAATGACCAGAGCATTGGATCCTAACAGGACTAAGGCAAAAACATCTGGTAGCAGTTTTACCAAGTCTCTGATGAGGAGGAACATGAGTTATTATTTAAACTGCACTGTGCTTTAGTTGTGATTGTGATTTATAAAATATGTATGTGGCTGGTCACAGGAATTGCATGGAAGCATCCCCAGCGCCCCTCCCCATGACCTTCAGAGGAGAATTCTGCTGGTCTCCTGGGCCTTTTTGATATTGATCAGGGTATTCAATGAAGAAGAAGAAGAGATTTGGCAGGAGCTGAGAAAAGAGAGGCAAATTTACATTGGAAAGGGCATGAGCCTACAGAACAAATCTGAGAGCATAAAAAGGGGACAAAGCTATCTCTTGGCAGAAAAGAAGCAGGGTGGGAATGTCACAGTGGCCCTCAGTGAATTTCCGATCCGTGACAGCACGGAATGATTCGCTGCTTGCCTTCTGTGATAATACCCACATTCTAGATGCTGTTTTTAGTAAGTCTATGCAGCATTTCCAAAAGCATGACTCATTTTTTATTTGCTTATAGTTGTCTTTTGCAAGTTTTGTCACCATGATAAATTGAATTTATAGAAAAATGTGAAAATTCAAAATAAAACTACTGCTTCCAAAAATAGAGGCTGTCACCCGAAATGTCTCTCAATGAAGTAAATTTTAAGTGGCTTAAATAATTTCAGGAGATGGAAATAAAAACTTCAGTAACATTTGAGACTTTCTATCATGTTCTGCTATTGCAGAGCTATTGAAACAAATGAGCAAACAAATGAGAAATATCTTAGAAATCAGGAATATTCCCAGAAAGCAATCAAGAAGCTTTCATTCAGTTATGCTTTAAGAAGGAAGTAATGATAATCGCTAATGTTCACTGAGCACAAGTAAGTGCCAGGCACTGTGCTAAGTATGTCCACCCTATGGATGAGAAAGACCCAGAGAGCTTAAGTAACTTTCCCACACAGGTGGGAAATAACGCATCCAGCGTCCTTAGTCAGTAAACCAAACTGTGAAAATCTTTGAGAAAGAAGATTACTTCCCTTTCCATGCCAGCTTCAATAAAATTCAAAAAATAAACCAAAGGAAAAGCAAAAACAAAGCCTTCACACTTTATCAGCCAAAATTACATTTTGTAAACTACCACAGTAACTTCACCAACAGATGGCAGTATTGGCTCGAAAACATCTGACCAGCCCACTACAAAGGATCCTTACAGAAAATTCTGGCCCTAGAGCAACAAGCAGCTCTTTATGGCTTTTTCAAAGAGGATTTTTGCTTTTGTTTATATAGGGATGCTGTCACTTTATTACTTTATGATTTCTCTCTAACCTTCAAACATTAAATTTAGACTTGGAGCAAAGGAATGTTCTAGAAACTTTAAATTTACAAGATTTCTGAAGTAATATTTTGGTTGAGCTCACTTTATCAGAGAGAAACAGTGCATGCGTGAAAATAAAAATTAAGTTTATCATGTTGAAAACTTAAAACATTTATTTTTAATCTCATTTACTTTAAAAGAGAAGTGAAGGGGCGCCTGGGTGGCTCAGTCTGCCTTTGGCTCTGGTGGTGATCCCGGGGTCCTGGGATGGAGCCCCACATGGAGCCCTGCATTGGGCTCCCTGCTCGGCGGGAGGCCTGCTTCTCCCTCTCCCACTCTCCTGCTTGTGTTCCCTCTCTCCCTGTCTCTCTCTCTGTCAAATAAATAAATAAATCTTAAAATAATAATAATAATAATAATAAAATTAAAAAAATAAAAGAGAAGTGAAACACATTTTCCCCAGGATTGAAGAGCTATAAAATCATAGAATTTAAAAGCTAGAAGGTAATTAGATGTTAAATCCCTCATTGTATCGCAGATTTACTGAAGTGAAGCGCCATAAAATAAGATAAATAAGATCATTTAATCATTTAATCCTTTGTCTTACATAAATATTGTTTGTAAATATCTACTTGCCCGATTGTCCCAAGGGACTTGATTTTATTGTCCAGCCTGTATTTTCCACTAACAGTAGTTAAAAATACTCTGTAATGAACACACATCAACATTGCCATAAATGCTGAATATTTGAGTCACTTCACCAAAATTAAAGGAAACTTCTCTAAGCGGCTTTGTTTCAGGGCTCAAGTACTAATTTAAATGGAATTATCTGCTGTTAATGCCTGTCATGATTTTTTAAATCATGAACAAGTTTAGACAGGGAATATTTCCTTTGACTTAGGAATAGTTTCATTTTTAGCTGATTATACCTATTTTGAGCTTCATCATTCTGCGGTTTTAATTACCTGTGTTGGGGGCCTGGGTGGCTCAGTCCTTAAGCGTCTGCCTGCGGCTAGGGGCGTGGTCCCAGGGTCCCAGGATCCTGGGGTTGATCCTTGCTCAGCAGGAAGCCTGCTTCTCCCTCCCCCACTCCCCCTGCTTGTGCTCCCTCTCTCGCTGTGTGTCTCTCTCTGTCAAATAAATAAATAAAATCTTTAAAAAGAAAAAGTTACCTGTGTTGATGCCACCAAATGATAAACTTGTAGAGTGACTCATCAGTTTCTAATACAGATAACAGTAACCACTGATTAATTTTCCAAAGAGGATGGCAGGGAACTTAAGTCTGGGTGTGACTTAATTGACTCATTCACTAGTTCATTCATTCATTCATTCATTCAGTAAATGTATACAAGCACCTAGATGCTAGGGCTATAGGGTTGAAGAAAACTGTTAAAGCCCTACCATCAAGAAACTTACATTCTGAGTGACTTACAGTAAAAGCCAATATTTAAGTTAAGGGTAAGACACATTTGCTGTTACAGTGGTATTATGCTGGTTGCTTTAAGCAATACTCTACATTTCACAATAAACTTATGAAGTTTATGGTACTAATTTATATCAAGTGAATTGTGAATTGGCTTCATATCTGAACAGCATGATATTTTGACCTTGGAAAAAGGTATGGAATTCCTTTCTCAGTTGCCCAAACCCGCCAGTTGGGTAACTAAGGATCATCTATGGTTTAGATCACACTGATTTTATCCATCAAAGAAAATTTATTGAACTACTATGTGCTGATGCTATGCTATAAATTAGTTAAGAGATGTAAAATCAGTCTCTGCCCATAAGGAACATATACTCTGGTTATATCACTGTATTCATTTGTAGTCCATAATTCAAAATGGCATCCAATGAGGATCCTCCAACCCATCTTCTTTCTACTTATTAAAATTCTTAGGAAAAGAGAAATATATGGCAAAAAAAAAAGAAATATATGAAAGCTTACAACACTAAAAATTAAGACTAGGAGAAATTTTCCCTAATTCCATGGGAATTCCATTTCAACCTGGGTTGAAATGCCTTGTCCATACTGTGAAGCTAATACCTTGCAGACCATGTGCCCTCAAGCCAGAAATGCAAGGCCCGATCTAAAAAGAAAACCAGACATCGCTCCCTCTCCCCTGTGGCTGTTGCTTTTCTAGACTCCCAAATTGCCATTCTCCCCTCTATCCACCACTCCCAAGTTCCTTTTAGTGCCATTCTTCATATATCTATTTAGGGACTATGGCTTAAGGAAGATAATTGGATAAGGAGGGAATGCATTGAATCTGGGGATGTGCAATTTCCATAATTCAAGTGCTATCAGCAAACAGTGCCAGATCCAGAGGGAATCACTTTTTTAAATCTTTTTGTGTTCAATGTCCGAAAACTGGTAGAGGGGTAGAATAAAATCCCATCAGTTCCACAGAACAAAACTAGATGAATGTGATTTGTAAACTGCTAGAATTTGAGCTAGGGGTTGAGATTACTAACCTATTAAACAGTTACAGATCTAAACAGAAAATTTAGCTAACACCCAATTGTCAGAAATTTAAACCAAGGGCATCCATCCACCTCATTTGGCAAATTCTAGATCTGGATACAGTAGGTATCCCACCGTGCAAACAAAGAAATGAGAAAACATGGTGCATCCATTTGCTATTATTGCATAACAAACAACAAAATCTTAGTGTAGTAACATGCAACAATAAGTATTTATTCTCATGGATCTCTGGATCAGCTAAGGGTTGGATGATCCAGGCTGGACTCTATTGAGTGTATTCCTCCATAGAGGTGAATATTCTTTAGCAATAATCGAATCTAACATATATACAAACAGAAAATATAGAGATTCAGGAAATGTATTTCAGAATAAGAGAAGAGACTCATGGTATTTAAGATGCAAAAAGAAAAGAGGAAACCTGTGAAAATGACTTTTTGTAGAACCCACTCCCAAAAGTTGAGAAAACTGTTTGAAATTTTCAGTAAGATTCAAAATGACATGGTCTATATCAAATAGGGCCAGAAAGTTATAAGGAGAGAAAAATCTGAAATTAAAAAAAAAATAGGTATGCTAAGATAATAAAAGCAGGGGGCGCCTGGGTGGCTCAGTTGGTTAAGTGACTACCTTCAGCTCAGGTCATGATCCTGGAGTCCTGGGATGGAGTCCCACGTCGGGGGGCGGGGGGGGGGGATCCCTACTTAGCAGGGAGTCTGCTTCTCCTTCTGACCCTCCTCCCTCTCATGCTCTCTGTCTCTCATTCTCTCTCTCAAATAAATAAATAAAACCTTTGGGGCGCGTGGGTGGCTCAGTCGTTAAGCGTCTGCCTTCGGCTCAGGTCATGATCCCAGGGTCCTGGGATCGAGCCCTGCATCCGGCTCCCTGCTCCGAGGGAAGCCTGCTTCTCCCTCTCCCACTCCTCCTGCTTGTGTTCCCTCTCTCACTGTGTCTCTCTCTGTCAAATAAATAAAATCTTTACAAATAAATAAATAAAATCTTTTAAAAAAAAGATAATAAAAGCAGAAAAATAGTGAAACATTTTAAATGAGCTTAAAAATGAAGAAACAGTTAAAAGTCCACATTTAAAGCAATAAAGAGCAGACTTGATATCAGGTAAAATCCAACTGGAATGTGTAGGAGCCTTTGTATAATATTGAGACGGTGGTAGAAAATAGACATTCATGATACAAAGTTAAGGATTCCCTGAAGAAACAACTCAAGCAATTGAAACAAGCAATAATTATACACATATTGGAAAAAGCTTCCTGAGTTGTGTCAATGCCCCTCAGTCAAAGGCCACCAGGAATTCACTCACAGTTAAGCAAAGTGTGTTTTATTGGTTTATTGCAGGAGGGAAAACACACATGGTGGGGAACCGTGGTAAAAGGATATATGAAAAAAACTCAGAGGACCAAGCCTTGTGTTAGGTAATTTTGAGGAGAATTCAAGGAAGTAAAATTTCGCTCTGGATTTGATTCTGTGGGGGGGGGGGGGGAGAGGATTATTCTATGATTGGATATTCATTAGTTTCCTAGCGCTGCCATAACAAAGTACTACAGACCTGGTAGGCTTAATCAACAGAAATGTACTGTCTTAGCGTTCCAGAAGCTAAAAAGTCCAAGATCAAGGTGTCAGCAGGACCAGCCTCCCTCTGCAGGTGCTAGGGAAGGCTCTGTTCAGACCTCTCCTGGCTTGTAGGCAGTTCCTTGTCTTCAGACAGCATAATACCAATCTTCACATGGTGTTCTCCCTTGTGTGCCTGTCTGTGTCCAAACTTCCCCTTCCTACAAGGACACCAGTCACATTGGATTAGGGGCTCAGCATGATCCCATTTCAACTTCCTTCCATGTGCAACAACCTCATTTCCAAACAAGGTCACATTCCTAGGTGCTGGGGGCTCGAGTTTCAGTATATGAAGGGTGGCACAATTCCATCCATAAGTGGTATCTTAGTGAATCTTACCTTGAAGGAGAGAACAGAACAATGAGGCTAAGACTGTACCTGGTAAAGAAGCCCCAGTCACTTTTATTGATCAGGCTAGGAGGATGTTTGGTCATTTTTGTGGTTTGGAGAATGTTTGTGTTTCTCTGTGCTCAGGCATGATTAAAGAGCAAACTTGTTTTTCTCCTGATCCATCACGGTCCCAGTTGGTCTTGCCTGGTGTTGATGTTCTGTGAAGCTGTTTTTGTTTAGCAGAAAGCGACAAAACTTAGCTAGGAGCACCAGCTGTGAGTGCTAGCAAAACCAAGATCTAATTAGTAGTACAGGCCAGCAACCTGCTACCGGGACTCTTTGCCTCATTCCCACCCTACCATTTGGGGTTTTTTTTTTTTTGTCTTTTAAAGATTTTATTTATTTATTTATTTATTTATTTATTTATTTATTTATTTGACACACACACACAGAGCACAAGCAGGGGAAGCGGCAGGCAGAGGGCAGAGGGAGAAGCAGGCTTCCCACTGAGCGGAGACCCTGATGCGGGGCTTGATCCTAGGACCCTGGGATAATGACCTGAACCGACGGCAGACGCTCAACCGACTAAGCCATCCAGACGCCCCTCCACACACACTCTACCATATTGATCAAGGGTAGATGAAGTGAGGTCACAGGACACTAACTTATGATTTCCAGATCTTCACCGTGGCCAAAATTTTGCTGATTAGGAGGTATTCCCGAGAACACAGTGCCTGTTTCTCTGTTTGAACTATTTAAGACTTCAGAGTTAGCTCTTATATAACTCTCCTTTAGTGCAGAGTGGAGTTCTTTTTCATTCTTTCCCCCAAAAGCCAACTTTACCCTAGTTGAAAATTTGCCAGTAGAAAGACAAACTAGAAAATGTACTATCAGAATATATGAAGTAGTCAATCCCCATGTTTTATATATAAAAGCAGATTTCATTCCATGGAGAGTCAAGGGCAGAGAGCTGTGCTTACATCCCTTGGATATATGGAGCTTTCGAAAGCTCCATATATTTTTGTTTCATTAAAGAAGTTCTGAATTACTGTGACAGTGAGAATTGTTTCTTTCTAGGGTTTCAGCAAGGGTGAAGGTACAGATGTTAGCTTTGGTCATTGTTGAGAAACTTTTAAATCAAAGCTGTGCAAAGCTCCAGATTTATCAGTAGCCAAAGGATATATAAATCTATTCTAGATCAGAATTGGGAGAATGAGTTTTATTTTATTACTAAGCACTAAACCAGCTGCCTCATCACGTTTCAGCTGTAGATTGGACAAAAATATAATTTCTGACAAAAGTCTCTGGTTTGATCATGAGATATATCAACATGGAACATTTTATGGACAATGGCCAAGTTTAGGATTAAAGAACATTCATAAGCAAGACAAGTTTTCTGGAGTAAACTTCATTGTCTGTTGAGTTGTGCTTAATGTTCCCTTTGTGTGTGTGTGTGTGTGTGTGTGTGTGCATATATCTATGAATATATATATGAATATATATATATAGTGAACTTCATGAAGCTCTAAAAATCAGTTCCCAGTCTTTCACTTATGTTGTATTCCTTTCCCATTATTGCTAATTAAGAACCCAGTACCACTTTAGTAAGATGTAAAATAATGGCTTGTCTGTGTAATCCCACTGCCCCCATCCCTCTAGGGAAGTTCCCTGAGTTTAGAGAAGCCATACTGCTTTTTAATCTTCTCAAATGTACTTCTGTGGCTAATGAATTTAAATTCCAAAAAATAAAGCAAGATCCTGCAAAACCCTAACCCCTTTCCCTTTCCCTTTAATTAATTTTTAAATTGAGATATAGTTGATATCTAATATTACATGGCTTTCAGAGGGCTAGCTTTAAAAATTACTTCCTGCTTTTCTCTTTCTTCCCCTCCTCCTTTTTCTCTTCCTATTTTTTTCTTTCTCTCCCCTCTTACCAAAACGTAACTGCCTTGTGCTCTATTTCTTGACAGTCGGTCTCATGATTAATTTAATTTAATTAACTTAAACAACCAAATTTGTGGTGGAAAACAGCTAAAGATGTTACCACTTCTTTAAACATTTTTCTATCTACTTACTGGCTCAAATAATATATTTCATAGGTCCGTGTAACTCAAAATTTCAAAAGTAGGATAGGATTGGTTTGATTTATAAGTACAAAGATGTTATTAAGAAGCCAGCATCTCTCGTTTTATTATTTTAACTGCGTAAATCTGGCTCGGCTTTGTGTTGACAAGATGGTGGCAAAAGATATTTGGGCAACCTGTTTCTTCACTCATGTCCAGGGAGAAAACTTGCCCGTGCTGTATTTATAGTTCTATCTTGATGCTGGCCTTCCTGGAGGCAGATCTGTTTTGAAGGACATATCGACTCAGGCATATCTTTCAGCGGGGGGCTGCCACGACCACCAGAAGGCCCACTTTGAAGGGGAACATTCGGAGTTGACAATTTTGCAACTGGCCAGAGCTCCATCCTTCCAAAAAAGGTTTCTTTCTGTCAACATACAATTCCTGGGCCCTGGTGCTAAATTCTCAATGGCGCCTGAGGAGAAGGAAGAGTTAAACTTTGCTGTCTTTCATCTTCCTCATCAGTGCTGAATTTTAAACGATCCAGCCGAAATGCCTATGATTTAAATAGCAATTACAATTTTTAAAAGGTGAAAAGAACACGTTTTTAGACAATTTATTTGCATTTTATTCTTAATTCATAGGAAAACTGAAGGAGAATTGATTTTCTTTCTCATCCTAAGAAACTAGATTCTGACTGTGTGCTCCATGGCTTCAGGGGTATATATTTTTATGGCAAACAGAAAGTAGGAGGCACTCAGAGTTGGCCCTTCCCTGCCCCACCAACCCTTTTGTTCTGGGAAAATGGTCCACCAAGGGAGGCGGCTACTGCGGGTGGAGAGCCAGGACCAGTCAGATAAGGATGCAGGAGTGCTCATTTCAGAGCCTGAGGAGGAGCAGGTAGTTTGGGGTTCACAATGGGTGGGCTCTTGTGCCCCCAGGGGACATAAGACCTCCTTTACGAGGTGGCTCCTAGCTGATAGGGGAACTGAATACTGATGTCAAGGGGAATGCACTTATTCCCTTTCCTGATGTTTCCTCCCTTGTGGAGACACCTCCACAGAAGTCAATAACTTGATCTCTGCCCCACCTCCCCATACCTCCCAGTCTTCCCAAGGGAGGAGAAGCAACCGCTCTGATGAATGAGATGGGAGAAAGAGGGGCCTGCGCACCCCAGCTCTTCTCCATTTGTTTCTGCTCTGCTTTGCTGTCCATTTTCCAGGCTCTGCCTCTAATGGAGGAGGACTGCTGTTGCCCACAGCAGCCTTGGTTTGGTGAGTGAATCAGTCTAGTCGGGTGGGTGAACCAGTCAAGCTCTGGAGTTTAGTTTTAGCAAACCATTTGGCCGTTCTCTCTGACGTAGCTTTATCCATATCTGAAGTGGCCTTTCGATCTCCTGTACATTTGCTGCATCTCCCAGTTGGTCCTGAACTCAAGTGGGAAGAAAAGGGGGTGCTGTGTATTGACCCCTTCAGATACCAACAACTAAGAATCATGGCCTTGGACACTGAAGTTACAGAGCCTCCTGCCCACTTTGAAGAACCTTTCAAGCATTCATTCATCTGTTTATCAAACTTTCACTGGTATGCTAGGCAGAGTTCTAATGGGGGAGGAGGGATGTCCGGTGGGTGTCTCAACCACGGCAATGATGTTGTGAAGACTGGAAACCTTTTCTATGTTTGAGGGCTCCATGAGAGTCTTCAGATCCTTAATGCCACCCCCAAAATATGACTGATGTATTTAATTTCAAATAAATAATACAACCTTTCTCACATGTAAGTATTGTAGATCACATTCATAACTGCTACTAATAATTTAAATATATTTTTGAAAATATGGAGGGTAGGATGGGAAGGGAAAAGATAGGGCCTTCCCTCAAGCTATAGGGCAGTTACACAAACAGTGTAAAAGTTGATCGTCTTTTTGCACAAAGCTACTCTACTGCTTGGGGAAAAAAAAAATCCTAAACTTCAAGTAAATTAGTTTCAAAAAGATAAAGGTTGAACGTTAAAAAAAATAAGTAAATAAAAGGCTAACTGTAGTTCTCTGTTCTCTCCATACCAAGAAAAAAAAAAAAATTCAGGTTATTGTACAGAGAAATAAATCCAAATATGTTAATCCAATGAGTTTCCAATTTAATGTAATCTGTAAATAGCTGGATGGCCAAAATATCATATTTCCGAGGAGTGAATGTTATTTACTGTGACAGAATGATAGCAGAAAAAAAAATTATCAACCTTAAGACCTTTGAAAAAAAATTGCAGTCCTTATACCTTGCTCACTTCAGAATCTCCAAGGAAAAAGATTTGAAGACCTAAATGCTAATCATTATTGTTATTCTCACTTTTAATTCTTATCTTTGATGCGGGCTAAATGCCACAAGCTTTTAAAATCTTTCCATTTTCTCCTCGTTCACCACGTTTGCCAAATCCAAAAGTGGTGTGCGAGGAATAGCTTTAGCTTTTTGAAGATTTTTTTTTTTTAATATGTGAAAAAAAAAAAAGACATATCACTGTGCCAATTCCCACCATGCTCTAATCACAGAAAGTTGGGTTTAATTTGTATAATAGCTGTCACAAAATTTGTTTCCTGGCAAGGAGCTCTGGCTTTCAGCAGAGTCATGAAGTGGGCAAACACTCTTTGGGCCGATCCAATTCAACCTTTCTATGGCCTGGACCCCACTCCACCCTGGATTCCATTGTGGCCTCCCTACTTCCCTGCTAGGAAATTCCACATTTAGGGTTAGTGGCTCTCCCCTAGTATATTTTAATTTTACGATGATGCAGATAAGAAATGCAAATGAGCAGAATGAGCTATGAAGAGGCTTCCATATAATTCTGTGTCTACGTCTGTGGTATGATGTCACATTGTGCCATGATTTGTTTACACGTCTGACTCTCCCACTGGACTAAGAGCTGTGCAAGCTCACTCTTATTCACGTTTGTATCCCTCATGCCTAGCTCAGGTCAAGGGGCACAGTAGGTGATCCTTTTATTTTTAATGAATTAATAACGAATGGATATTTTCACATTAGGAATTTTGACAACGTACAAGCTGTTTATATTCATCTAAACTGCTACTTCTGATTCCAATTTCACTTTTCCTCAAAAGGTATATTTGAAAGTTGGATCTGAGTGAGCAGAATGGAAATGTAATTTCCATGGGGTGCAAGCAGAAAAAACATTTTTATTCTTCCTCTTCATTGCCCTTACCAATCTGCCCTATAGAGGTATTTCTTCTCTGACTGTTGGATAAAATCTGAGGCAGGCCTTAAGAATCTTATAATAACTCTCAGAAAATAAAAAAGACCTCCAGTTACTTCTAGCCATAGTAACAGCTTTATTTCAATCATCAATATATCTACTTCCATGTGTTGTAAAAATTCCAGACTTGATCATGTCTCCTTTCTTAGCCAGCCCAGGCTGCCTCTGGGCTGGAAACCCGCAGTGAGAAAGAGGGACATGATCAGTTTCCTTTCTATTTCCTCGAGCTTCTTTCTCCTTTCTACCAACCAATCTGAGGCTCTAACTCAGGACGGGTTATGGGCATTCTATGTTCCAAGTTGACCTTGTTGTTTTAGTGCTCCTGTGGGGGTCTTCAGAGACGCCTTATGAGACCTCACATCACACGGTCCTCTGACATGGGTGATGCAGTCCCTAACTGATCTGGTGGGATTACCTCACTTGGTAGCTCTTCTGTGTAGGGCTCCTTCCAGATGCATCCAGGATCAGTCCCTACTGTCCACTTGGTCCATGGTATATGCAAGCATCCTTGAGTGTACCACCTGCCCAACACAGACCATTATCCTTTCCCATCTCAACAGGTGGTTTCAGCTTAGCCTTTTAGCTTTGGTTCTATAGGAATGGCTCAAATTGATTCCTAAACACACAGACACTCATCAAGTTTTCCAAGTGTGTCTCTGAAACCCTTGTCACCGGCTTCAGTAAAGAAGAGACAACCCTCTCCCTTCCGCAACATCTAGGGTTGGGAAAGGAAAAGAGCCTCAGCTTGCCAGCATTTTTTCAAAGAAATTCCTTCTTCAACCTCTACTTCTCATACCCTTTGGGGGATGTTAGGGTGGGCGGGTCATGGAAACAGCTTTGGATCACCAACTTTGCCAGCCCTGCATGGGAGGTGCAATACCTCACTTGAGAACATGGGAACATTTGCTACCGATTAGCCTCTACTCAACCTTTTCTTCAAAAGAATATAGCCAAAATTGAGGGCAAAAGTGTCTACTTTAACATCCTATATAAACACAAAAGGCAGGGTTCATAGTAGCCTGTTAGTTCATACCCAGATTCTTTAAAATAAAGGGGTTGGGTTTCTGGTTCAAAAGTTTGGATGAAAATATATGTTACACCTAAGAAATACAGAGAGGAAAAACAAACACAACAGGCAAACCACAGTGGTGGTTTTGACTGATTTCTGGAAAATGGAAAGAAGGTTGGGGAGTACTTCCCAAGCACGCCCAGGAGAAGGCTGCTGGAGAGGTGGCAGCTATTCTCATTTGCAAGCTCCAAGGACATGCTAAGCTTAGCATAGGCAGGTTCCAAGGAGTGGGAGGCCTTCATTTATTGGAAGGCTTTCTCCAGCACAGTAGTGCTTGTGGCTGTCTTCCCATCTATCATCCCTCACCTCACACTTCACAAGTAATTAGCTGCTGTCTTTAGCCCAAGGGGAAAAAAAGCCACAGAGATGTGGTAGCTAAAGAAAGGGAGTGATCTGTTACACAGAGTTTAGGGCAACAAGAGTGGATGCCGGCAAATCAAAGTAAAGCCTTAGCCTTTTTGTTGACAACATGAGCCCATGTGTTCCGTGTAGGGCTTCCACCCAGAAGTAAACCCTGTCATTCAGTCTTGTGCATGCATGCACAGACACACACAGACAAACACACACCTCCCCCTGACAGTATGCTGGTTTCAGGAAGATTCTCATTGGGAGAACAGTCCTATGGAGTAGCTTTGGAAGCCATGCCAATCTCCTCCATTAATCAGTCTAGCCCTTCATGCAAAAATAAGAAAAGACAGCCAAGGATCACCAGACTCTTGCCACAGAGATCGAGGCAAACACAAGAGGCTATTCATGGTGCAAGTTGAGAGGACCATGGTCTCTGGCACCCTCCAGGGAGGCATGCTTGATCTGGGAACAGCTGAACACATGGTGGGGCTGGTCTCCAGCAGGATGACCCCGATTCCTGTTGCTCTTGCTTTGTATAAAGTAAGCTTGACAGTCATCTTGGATGAGAAAAATAAACATTCCGGTCTGCCGTACAAAGAAGTCTGAACGTAGGTGACAATTATTTAGGACCCTCCTAGGAAATGCCATTGTTCACGTCTGAAGATTTTGAGGGCACCCATTATTGTGAAAAGTTGAATTTCGGTACCAGTCCTCCTTGTGGAGGCCCTTGATTACAAAGGAAATTTCAGACTCCGCCCCTGAGAAGCATGAGCCATCATTCTCAACTAGCTTGTTGCCAAGTAACCAAGAACAATTTCCCCAAATTAGTCATCAAGAGAAGGACCAAGAGGAATAAACAGAATGACTAATCCTGGGGAAATCTAAGTTCACCCAAGAAACCCAAAAGGAAAAAAAAATAGAAAAGATATTGTGCCCACCACACTCCCACAATAACATCTGCCCACCTACCTGCCTTCAGAGTAGAAGGGTTCAACTGTCAAAACAAACTCGCTTGAATACTAGAGCTCACCCAGTAGCACACTTCAATGATAATTTGAAGACTATGGGCAAGAACTAGGCACACATGTGGCATTTCTTTTGTGAGGAGGAGCCCAAATCTGTCAGACTCAGCTTTTTTAAAAATGTCTCTTTCTTCTTCATTAGAATGCATTTTGTTTTCAGATTAACAACTGGTTTCGGAATGATGTTTGTGGTACAGGACACTGTCTGCTCCCCAGCCTGTCAGGCTGCATAACTCCCTTAAGTTCCAGCCTTCTTTACAATAAGCAATCTTGATCTGATACTTGTTTCTTTCTTGGGTTCATTGTAAGTTTGGTTGAAGTATAGCTTCAATGTTCTTTTCTCAGAAGGGTAAATGGTAGAAAATCTTCTGAGATACCCATGTCTAAAAATGCCTTCATTATGCCTTCATGTTGAAGTAATAGTGTGGGTTGTTATATAACTAATTCTAGGTTGTCCTAATTGACCACCTTGACACTTGGCAGCTCTCTTTCTGTGTGTGTGTGTGTGCCCATCTAACAGTAAACATCATTAACATACTTACAAGAAGGTCTGGTCAAGGTCAACCATCCACCTGCCATGTCTCCTCTGTAGGAGGAGGTCACATTCCTAGTAACTTTTCCTTTCCCAACTCTTATCCTGCCTTTTACTACAAACTGTCTACACGGCTGTTTAGGGCCAACCTTTCCACTTGTGCATCAGATCCTGTTGTTTTTTATCTATTAAAAGCTATTGCTCTAGCTATTGTTCCCTTTCTCTCCTGTATCCCTTTATATTTTTTCTCTGTTCTTCTAGATCACTGCCTTGAGCATATAAGCATGCAATAACTTCTCATATGTTAAATAATCTCTCTCAATCCTGCATCCTTGTCCAACTCCTGCCCCATTTTCTCAGTTTCTCTTAATAGAAAAACTCCTCCAGGGGCGCCTGGGAGGTTCAGTCAGTTGAGCAGTTGACTCTTGATTTTGGCTCAGGTCATGATCTCAGGGTCTTGGGATTAAACCCCTCCTTGGGCTCTGCTCTCAGCAGGAAGTCTGCTTCAGGATCCTCTCTCTGCCTCTGCTCCTCCCCTGCTTGTTTGATCTCTCTCTCTCTCTTTCTCTTTCTCAAATAAACAATTAATCTTTAAAAAAAGAAAAAGAAAAACTCCTCCAGTATGTCAATTATTTCTCAGTAAAATTGGGAACAAACTTAAAAGAAAAAACAAAACTCCATAGAGTTTTCTAGTTCCTACTCTAGTTCTTTCCCTCCCATTCTCTTTTGAACCTACTCCAAATGGCTTCTACCTTTATCTTTCCACCAAAACTGTTCTTTCCAACCTCACAGTGATGCCATGTTGCTAAATCCAATAGGGAAGTTATCAGTCCTCATTTTTCTTGACTCATTAGCAAATAAAACATAGCTTTAACATTGTTGATCACTCCCTTCTTTTAATCATATCCTTCACCAGACATCCAGGACATCACACTACTGTAATTTTTTTTTCCTACTTCATGGTAAGTATTTTCAGGAAGAACCAGCAAATAAAGAAGAGGAAAGCTTCCAGAGTATAGATTAAAAGATGAAAAGTATTAACAAATGAAAACTGCAGGGGGAAGAAAAGGCAGGTGAGGGGAGAATAAGGAACATGGGATGCAGTGGATAAATGATAGGGTGGCTCCTCCATGATCCCCACCTCCTGGTATTCACACTCTGGTATAGTCCTCTCCCCTTGAGTGTGGACTGGACCTATGACTTTCTTTTAGTGACTTGACTATGGCAAAGGTGATGGATGTCACTTCTGTGGCTACACTACCTTATACAAGATCCTTTCTTGCTAGAAGACTAACGCTAGGGATTCTCTCTCCCCAGCTGGCTTTGAAGTAGAGAATAGCCATGTTGGGAGGTCTATGTGGCAAGTATCTGAGGGTGACCTTGGGGAGCTGAGGGCAGTCTCTAGCCAAAAACCCCCAATAAGCTGGGGCCCTCAGTCCTATAACTGGAAGGAAATGAATTCTGCCAAACTTGGAAGCAGATTCTTCCCCAGTCAAGCCTGCAGATGAGACTGCAACCCAGCTGACACTTTGACCCTGAGCAAAGGACTCCGCTGGACTGTGCTTGGAGTCCTGACCCATGGAAACTATGAGATAGTAAATGTGTTTTAAGCTGCTGAGCTTGTGGCATTTTGTTTCACAGTAATAGCTAACTAATACATGAGAAATCAACCTAAAGTCTGGTTAAGGGGAGTTCTAGAAATAAAAAAATACAGAAAATAAAGGGGAGGAAATAATAAATTACACAATACAAGAATTCCAAAAATATAAAAAAAAATTAACAACTCCAACTGAAAACTGCTGAGAGGGATTAATAGGTGCAGAGAAAAAAAGATTTACACCAAGGTATGAAATTCAAAAAATCCAGGAATAAATAAAAGCTTAAGAAATTTTGACAGGGAGAAGAATACCAGTTTCTCTAAAAGGAATGAAGATTAAGTGGGCAGCCTATTACTGGATGCCTTCAGAGTTCTGAGGAAGAGTTATTTTAACCTAGAGTGATGTATCAACCCACACCATTACTCCAACATGAAAGCAAGACAAAGGTATTCTCAGACATGCATAGCTCAAAAGGTTTTCTACTATTTACTCTTTGGGGGGAAAATGAGGATTTACTTCAGGAAAACTTAAACTGAATCCAAGAAAAAAAGTATGAGGTCAAAAAAGAGGAGACTAACCCATGATGAAGATTACACAGCAAAGCTGAAAAGTGACCTGTTCATATTAAAACAAATAGTCAAAGGAGGTCAGTGAATTTGCCTCCACAAATATCTTTAAGAAGCTAGATGACCTTAGTGAAAAATATGTATATGCTTCTTTTAGGAAAATATGAAAACAATTAGAAACTAAAAGAAAAACAAACATCCATAAGAAAATCAAGGTTCAAATATGAAGCGATAAAAAATGTGGCATAATTCTAAATAATTGGTAGAGTATAAGAAAATAAATTATCTGATTTTGATATTTGGACATATTTTTTTCTTTTAGTATTACAGCTTTTAGTGACACATGAGTACATTTCTGTATGTATCCCACCACATTAATTCAATTAATTCTACAGTGAATAATGTATTTATAAGCAGTATCCTGTTATAAATGTGGTATGATTTTTAAAAAACCATCTATAGGCAAAGTATGAATAAATTAATTAGAGCTAAAGACACTACAAACATAAATGCTATAAATATTGATCATGTAAAAATAAGTTTAGTTTTAGAAGTTAGAAGGTGATATAATGAGAATTGGAGGCATGTGGAAAAATCCAATCGAAGAATTAAAAATAACTATAGTGAATTAGGAACAGAGACTGGGACTGACAAGTTTGTATGAGTGAAGGAGCCAGTAGGAACGGAAATCCATTCTGCACTCTGTTCATCAACCCCTGTGTGTGAGGGGGACAGCTTGGGGCCTAATTTCCACGAGGCCTGGCTAGGGAGAAGAGGAGTCACCTCTTGCTGAACCTAGAATCCATCCCTCTGAGCTTCCTGACAGCCCTGCTCCAAAATGCTCAAGACAGTGTGGATATGTTGGGACAGGGGAGTGTTGCCTCTCTAGGTGTAGAAGTCACAAAAGCCCCCATTTCCTCCCCAGTTCTAGAGCAAAGCTCTGGAAAAAAAAAAATAAAGTTCCTCCCCTATAGTTGTTTGGGTCTTTTCAACCCTGAGCACTCAATTCTCTTGATCTCCCTCTTAGGCAGCATAATTCCCCTCCAGCAGCTGAGGCCTTGGCAAAACAAAAACCAGGAGAGGGGGGCCTGTCTTCTGGGTGCCTGGCAACCACCACTTCCTGCAGCGCTGCAGAAAAGCACTGGGTCTGGCTGGGAACACAAAGGCCTGGTGATCTTCTGGGATGGGGGGATAAACCCTCCCTAGCGGCCAGACCGAAACACAAACTGATATTTTCAAAGAATGATCTTACCACATTCTTCTCCACCTCCCATCTCCCCACACAATCTTGGAGTCTCTGAAAAGAAAACATTTCCCTATCCTGTGGCCCCTCCAAGAGGACTAGATCTAGGTTTCCCAGGAGGTTAGCTCCCCAGCCTGAAGCAGCTTATCAGGTGGTGAGGGATCTTCCCCACGTTCTCTGGACTACTAGGCAGGGGCATCTGGGTCCCCAGCAAGTGGACCAAGAGGCAACTCCCCAACTCATTATGTGCCTGAGGCATAGAATTTTCTTAGGCTCTGAAGCCCCTAGTAAAACCTCAAGTTTGGGGAGCAATATTTGGCTTACATCAGCTGGAGAGGAAGAGAGTCAATTTTTGACAAAACCAGATCCTGCCTCCTAACTGGGGGTTGTGCCCTCCTCTTCCTCACTATTCTTTTCCCCATTTTTAGGACCTCTATAATGTGAAGTAAAAGGGAAAACTAAAGAAGCCAGCTAAGCCTAATTTCTTATTGTTTGTAGTGTCTCCACTCCTTGCTCCCTCCCAGATTCTCCACAGTTACTATAAACACAGCCCAGTTTCCTCTCTCTAGGGGTACATTCATTCCTGGATAGATTCCACCATAAGAAAAGCAAATACAAGCCCATTGGGCTTCCCTAAACCCTTGGTGCTTGCTTCGGATCTTCCCACCATGGGGCTAAGAAGGGCTCCTTGTCTCCCCTGGAGCCACCGGGGGGCCTACTGCATGTTTCCGTGGCTTTGCTTCAGTTCCAGGCTCCATCAGGGAGCAAGTAAGAGCCATTTGATGGGGTACCAGACCAGAGGGTACTCTCTCTAGGGTGCCTCAGGACCCAGCTCTCTAAAAGGGTGCCCACACCAAGTTCCCCAAAGCTTGCTCAGGGAAGTCAGGGCTTTTTGTTGCTAGGGTAAATTTTCATCTATTACAGCAGGCAAGATATGGGCCACTGAAGTCAATTTATTCATGCCTTGCTCTTGCACTCAGGTAAGTGAGCAACAGCTTCCTTATTCCTTACCTCCCCCCTTTCCTTCACCCATTTCAGTGGGTAGGAGAGAAGTTGGGGTGGGAGAGTGGGTATACAATGTCTAGTAAGGGTGAGGATGCAGCAAGTTGAAGCACTCTGTTTTGCACATACCCTCCTTTAAATGAGCAAATTCCCAGCCACAGGTGTCTAAATCTCCTGGGCTATCTCCTTCTGCACCAGAAACTCTAATTTCAGTACAAGCACAGATCCCAGCCTTTTCGACAGCCTTCAGGTGGGTGTTTAGGAAATGGACCTGCAGTGTCCTCTGGCTTTCAGTGGATTCTAAATCCTCTTCTAAGGTTCTTAGACATTTTAAATGCAATGTCTGAAGAAAGGTTGCTCTGTGAAGAGTTCCTGTTGTGCCCCCCCCTAAATTAACCTAATCCCCAGGACCTCAGGATGTGACTTTATTGGAAATAGAGTCTTCACAGATGTAATTAGTTAAGAAGAGGTCATACTGGACTGGGTTAGTTTCTAATCCAATATGACTGATGTCCTATCTTTATAAGAAGATGGACAACACAAGGAGAACACTAGGTGAGGTTTTGAATTATGATGCCACAAGCCAAGGAACTATCAGAAGCTGGCAGAAAGTTCTGAACAGAGCCTTCCCTAGTACTTCAAAGAGAGCATGACTATACTGATGACTTCATCTTAGACTTCTAGCTTCTTGAACTGTGAGACAATAAATTTTCATGTTTAAGCCCCTCAGTTTATGGTACTTTGTTACAGCAATCCTAGCAAACGAATGCACCTGAGATATTTCATAGGTGATATTATTTCCAGCCTTGGACACCTGTCACTGTGAGACCATTTACTTACTATCTCCACTTGTGTCAGACTAGTAGATACAGCTACTTATTTTCTGATTGATTTCCATCCTGGGCTTCCCCCACCCAAATCCTAACAGCTTAGCCTGTAACTCAGGTGGTATGGCCAGGTTGGGATATGCTGGGGTGTCCTTAGAATTCATACGAGGTGGGGGAAAAATATGTTCTTGGATGAATTTTTAGATGTGTATTTTTCTATCTCCAGATTTATTTGAATCCCACATTTCTGGTGTCATCACCCACTCGAACTCAGTTTGAGGGCTCAAACTCAGAAATAAGCACCAAAAACTGGCTTCGGCTACTCAAAAGAGATCTCACAAGTCTATGTATATTACTCACCAGGAGAGAGATGGAGTTATCCCTTCCTTCCTCAGGCACAGAGCCTATTAAATTATGTAAATGTTTTTTGGGGGAACTGTTTTCCTTTAGCCTGGAGTTCCTTCCTAGGTTCCAAATGGAGATGTAGAGAATGTGAGATGTGGGAAAAGAGTGGGTGAAGAGCCACAGCCTATCAGACCTCCCAGGAGCTCAGCAGGCTGCTCAGGGATCAGAATCTACAAGGAAGGAGAAAAGACCGCTCCTCTTTCTCTGCCTTGGTCCTAAGCAAGGGCACAGACCATTGCCTCAACTCCTCACAAAGTAGCTGAGACCGGCCACCACCTTTTGCCGAATCTGTGGACAGTGTAGACACAAAGGACAACAGCTCAGAACAACAAAGAACAACAGCTAGCCTGATGTTCACTTGGCCGTTCACCTGCCTACCTCCCCCTTCGGGAGCCAACTCTTCCCTGCTGGGCCTCCAGCAGGGTTTCCCGGAGTATTTTCCTGCCTCATCCCTGAGCCCTTCTTCCTTGAAGCCCCGAAGAAAGAACATTTCCCTCCCTCCCCACCCAACCTCATCCCAGACCTCAAAGTTGTCATTCTTGGTTTCCAGATCTGCCGCTTTCACGGGAGTGACTATGGAAATTTCCACTTGCTTCCTGGAATTGCATCCCTAGTTCGGAGGGGTTGGCCTTCTTCTTTGACCCTGGCAAGACAACAGTATCCAGACAGAGCCGACCAACATTAGCACAGTTCTCCAGGCCAGAGTGATTTAGTCTGGTACCACAGCACCTGCCAGATACCTGCAGATCAGTTCAGACTGAGCTTGGTCAAATCTAGTCCAGTTGCTTTTTTTTTTCCCTTAAGGCTTTATTTTTTAGAGTGAGTTTAGGTTCACAGCAAAATTGAGCAGAGGTATGAAGATTTCCTCTATTCCCCCTGGCCCTCCTATCAACATCCCCCACCAGAATGGTACATAATTTACATTAGTGTTCAGTGTTGCTGTTATATATTCTATAGATTTTGACAAATGTATAAAGACATATTATATAATCATAGAGAATAATTTCACTGGTTTCAAATTCCTCTTTGCTGCACTTGTTCATCCCTCCTTCCCCTCGAACCCTGGCAACCACTGATCTCTACCATATTGACTTTTCCAAGGTGTCGTATAGTTGAAATCATACCAAAAGAAGCCTGTTTCTATAGCTTCTTTCACTTACTGATACGCATTTAAGGTTCCTCCATGCCTTGTCATGACTTGACAGCTGTAGTTGCTTTTTAACAATTTCTTCATTACGAGATGGGTGGTGGGCCTTCCTGCTCCTCATGCAAACTTCAGGTCTCCCGTTCCAACTCGTGGCAAAGATTCTTTTTTTCTTTCCATCTATCATCAATCTATTTTTGAACAAGAATTCAGAAATGAGAAGACTGCCACAGAAAGGTGCACACTAATGTGGTTATTTGAACTCAAAAATGAGCTTAAATATTTCCTGGTGGAAAATAAGTATTATTTGACTGTTTGGTTTGGCACTGAGGCCTATCGTGATATGTGACAGATGTTGTACACAGACAGAATCTATATAGTTCCTTGCTTTTAATGAATATGTCCAAAGAGTATATATATTATGCAGTATCCTGGAAAATACAGACATTGCAACTATTTAAATTCATGGTAAAACATTTAGATGTCAGCTTGGAAATGTATGAAGAGCTACAGAATTTCTCAAGAGTTTTTCAAATTTTTTACGGTATCCTTGAGCAAAGATGTTTGAGGGCCACCAGCTTGAAGCAACTGAGTGAAGGAGCAAGGGGGGCTCTATATTTTCACGTTAGTTACTCTTCAGGACATCATTGCAGGACAACTGAATACAGTCATTACCCAGGATAACCTAGGAAACATTCCGTCTAGTTCCTACCCTACGTCAGCTAAGGCAGGGAATATAATGCTACCAGCCTGATGATTCAAGTGAAATGTCTTTCAGAATGCTCATCCAAAACTTCATTCATCATCTAATTGCCTAGCCACCTCAAATTTGGCCATTCTTTAGATTTCTTTTTTTTTTTTTTAAGATTTTATTTATTTAAGAGAGAGAACTTGAGAGAGAGCACAAGTGCATGAACAGGGGGAGGGGCAGAGGGAGAGGCAGAGAATCTCAAGCAGACTCCCCTCGGAGTGCAGGGCTAGATACCAGGACCCTGAGATCATGACCCGAGTCCAAACCAAGAGTTGGACGCCCAACCACCTGCGCCACTGAGGCGCACCTCTTTAGATTTCTAATTGCCCTCCATGGTGTTTAAATGTTTGGAAAGGTAGAGAAGGAAATAGAAAAGAAACACCTGAGAGAATAAGGACAAGGAAAGTTATATTTACTAGGGCTTGATGTGAATCTTTGTCCTGTTCCTCACCAGCCCCTTGGCCTTGGATAAGACTCTCTCCTTGTCAGTCCATTGCCAGGGGTGAGACAAAGGGAGAGTTGCATCCGCAGGGCCCTGAGCACAGCAGGCCCACATCAGGCTCGGCACCCAAAGTGATCTGGAGTTAACTAATGTTTTTTGATAATTTTAAAGATTAAAGATGACATGAAGTTAATAATTCTACCATATAATAATTAACAGCTTCATTTATAAACTAAAGCTGTTGAGTAGGTCACAACATAGTTAATTACTTAAGCATTTAGGGTCTCCATTTCTCTACTTGTCAAAAGGGCACACTGAACTTGATAGTCTCTGAGGTCGCTTTCAGTTCTTACATGTTGTGGTTCTTAGTAATGTCATTATAAAGCCGAAGAAAAGAAATGGCCAAGGATCAGTTTACTTACTCAATAATGATTGTGCATCAGGGCGATCTCTCCTGAGCCCAGGAAAGATTAGGCTGTGGGCAGAACCCTTTAAAAAAGTGCAAATCTCCTAGTCTTCTAGAAATAAATCAACAAAGCATCTGGATGTTGCTCATCTTCTGAAAGATACTTGCTCTTTGAATTAACATATGTACTAATTCAATTTTATTATGTTTCTTATACATACAGATCTTCAAACTTGGGTTTTCTTTTCTTTCATTCTCACATGTCTGCTTAGGAAGTAGGGGATCCACTAAAGAGTATCGAGTAGGTTACATGGATTGTGGGAAGATTTAAGTTGAGTTGTGATGCAGCTGAGGTTTTGGAGAGAACCCAGACTCTGCTGGCTGGTGAGTCCGGTGCTGGGGACAGGGTCTGAGGTGGGTAGTGCCATGGCTGTCCTGCCCATCAAAATACACGGGTCTTAGTTCTTCTACCTTCTTCAGAGGGCAGATATAAGTTCTGGCAAAAGTTCATAGAGCGATAAAATAGAGCTGTTTTCTTCCAGCCAATGAATGACACAAATACCATACAATGAGGATGACTGAAGTGACAGTGTCTCAGCCTATCTGGGCTACTCTGTGGTGCTCTGCAGGGGGGCAAGACTCTAGAATTTGCCAGTAGGTCCTTCACTGTCACTTAGAAGTTTCTATGAGGATAGAAGCAGCCAGGAAAGAGATGGAGGGGCTAGAAACTGCCTCATGAATGTTCCTTATTTTTTTCAAGAGAAATTTTTAAACGTTCCATTTGTTGTGAGCCATGCTCAAGATGATGATACATATATCTTAAGAATTCCATTCATATTTCTTCCCAAAGTGAATACCTTTTCATACCCAGGGTAGCTTCAAGTAGACTCTGTGACCCAGATCCTGCCTCAAATATCAGTACAAAACAGAATAAAATAAGAGTTCTGGAGACAGAGAAAATTATGAACCTAAGGAGACCATTTATGACTAACCAGCAAAGTGTCCTTACTGAATAGCAGCTGGGATCTGGAAAACTGAAAAGATGGCTGTTTTATGTGATAACAAAGAAGTCTCCATCAAAGGCTGCAGTCTTTGAGATTCACATAGAGAAAGGAAGGATATTGGACTCAAAAGGAAGGCCAGGTCCAAGCACAATGAATGCAGTCACACAGTCTGGAAAAGTCTCTAGTTCTTCCACAGGAGTGTCCTGTTCGTGGTTCTATCCCTATCACTTTGTACCGGCTTATCACTGCTGTATTAATAAGCACACATTTGTATGGACAGATGAATGAATTTTTTTAATGATTGCCCATATTCCTTTCCCTCCAGGGCCCAAGGACCCCTGGGTGGGCATAGATGCAGCGTGAGCAAACAGCCTACTGGAGCCACAAAACCCACACAGAGCAGCGACAAGAGCAACTCCCACCATTGGTGAGGAGCTCTGTCTTTTCCCAGCAAACACGGCGGGGGGCAACTTGTTGCAATCTCCTCAGCCCCTCGCGGCGGGAAACCTGCTCTTCCCTCTAACTACCAGGAGGGGACAGCAGAGAAGAGCAAATTCAGGTTCGAGGCCTCTGCAAGCAAAGCCCACCTCACTCCCACAGCTACCTCAAGGCCTATTTTCCAAGCTGTGTCCTTCTAAAAGGTAATGTTTTTTTGTTTAGTGGAGAAATTACAGATCTAAAATGAAAGAAGTTAGCAGAAATCTGCGTTACAAGTGCTTGGTGACTATACGGAGACGTTTCTTAAGAGTGTTGGTGTTCTAAGAACAGCATACCCTGTGGACAATTTCTCAAACTTTCTGGATAATGTAAGACCCCTCTCATTTTGAAATTCCTCAGAATACCTATTAACCTCTCAAGGGACACCAAAACTCTGTAGAACATGAATTAGGAAGCGCTGTCCTAGCAAATCCATTCTGTCTTGATGCCCACGTTGATTCTCGGCTTTAAAGGTGAGAGAACCTTTCTTTGGCAGCAGGGAAGGAAAGACTACAGTGCTGCCCTTGCTATTTCATAGAGTGAGTCTAAAGATGGAGCCTGAAAAATGTAGATACACCCTCAATCCTTTATACTTGGTGCTTTCCCTTCTCACTTCTCTCCTGGGAAGTCAGGCCAGCCCCCAGATTTTCATCTGAAAGTTAAAGATCTCACCAGGGGCCTCCAGTTGGGTATGCGGCTCTGTGAACTGTTGAGTCAGGTCATGCTATTGTAAAGGCTGGGGATTCATAGACTTTTCTGGTTTATCACCACTGTATCCCTTGCCAGTCTACTGTCATATGCTGTTTCTGTCCTTATTTAGAAACGGAGTGCATGATTTGGATGGATAAACAAATTAGCTTCTCATCTACAGTTACTATTACTATTGTGTTGGTGAATAAATTATATTTAATATAGCACCTTAACAGTTTTAGAGGCACTTTCAAATACTTCACTAATTTCAGTGATTTTATCTTCACTAAAATCCTTTTAGAGAGTTCGTGTCAGGAATTTTAGACTCTGGCCAACATTAGCCAAAAATGAATCAGCTGCTTGGTTTTGGAGTGGTTTAGAGAACAAAGGGGGGCAATAGGGAGAACAAAGTCTTGGGAAGAACCAGGAAAGTTCTAGAGAAATGGGTGATAGGAATTAGCGAATGGTCTTTTCTGAGTTCTGTCATCGGGAATGACTGACTGTCCCATTCAGCTATGTGTCACCTCTGAAGACTCATATCCCAAAGACAAAACATCTCATTGTCACAGCAGGCAGTTACAAGCCTACCCCTTGGCCAAAGGGTGGTGTGCATTAGTTGGCAGGTCCACCAAAACAGCATGTAATTTTCCCAAAAGAAAATTACAAGGATATTGCCAAAAGAAGGGAGCTTGGCTGTTTGGCAAAAGCAGCTTTGGTCAAAGCAAACATATGTCTCCCTGTCCAGAGAAGGAAATTAAGCCTAAAGGGATGGTGTGAACTACACAAAGTCAGGTGGATATTAAAAAAAAAAAACCCAACATTAGAGTTTATATGATCCTACTCTTGAACTAGTATTTTTTTTCTATTATTGCCCTATATTTCTATGGAGTCCCTTGAATGCAAATAGCAACAACAGCTATGACTTATTAAGGATCACTGTGATCAGATACGGTTCTAGATACTTTCTGTATATTAATTCATTTCATTCTTACAGGAAACCTAGGAGATGGGTGCTATTATTATCTCATTTTAGAGATGAGGAAACTCGGTCACGGTTCCCAGACTTCCTTGCAATCAGGCCCTAGATGTCAGTTACATGCATCTGCATGAAGGTAGATACAGTAGGGAGGCTCTTTCCTCTGCCTCTTCAGGGAGTTTCTGCTAGCCTATGGGATCAGGCAGATGTGAGATTTTCCTGAGGCAGCATTCCAGCATCAATAGCTTCCTGAAGAACACAGTGATGGGGGCAGTTATGGTCTGACCCCTAGATTTAAGCAACACATTCTTGAGCTCACAGCTCTGTTCGGTGGCCTTGGATATAGGAGCTCAGCTAAGTCAGTTCTGTATTATTCTGGGAGTCATTTCTGTGTGCTTGGAATCTGATCTTTCAGGCCTTCTAATGATTTTATAAGCACTCATTTCCCTGTGTTAAATTCCTTCCTGCTTAAAATTCCAGCACTGAACTCTGACTAATAGGAGCAGTCCCTAACTTAATTCAGAGAGAGAAGATGTGAAAGAGGGGATCCAGGCCCAGCCTGTGGGCTCCCTGGGCAAGACAAGTCTACTCCTGGTTTAGTTGGTTGTGCTGAAGTAGGAATGAAACCACCACAGTGAGGAGTGAGACAAGACCCCGTCTGAGAGGGGAAATCAAGTCAGGGAGGCACTGATTGTCTGGCCCACTGTAAAGTCCGTGATAGGAGGAGATTGCAGAGTTCAAGTCCAGCAGGGGCAGGAGATGGGTCTGGAGATGTCAGCTCAGCTCAAGCCAGACCCTGCAGGGTATCTTAAGTCTCATTAAGAAACTGAGACCAATCCTCAGAGCACTGGAAGCTGATGAAAGGTTTAAAATAGCCGGAATCCATTTAAGGGTCTAGATGTGAGAAAAGAAATCTAATTGGTGCCCCATGGAAATGGCCTCGGGGAACAAGAACAGTCAGGGGAACCTGTTAGAGGTTCTGCCCACAGGGGCAGGTGGTCAGGGGGCCTGGATTCAGATAGCAGCTGTAGAGAAGGGGAGAAGGGGAGAAGGGGAGAAGGGGAGAAGGGGAGGGATCTGAGAGATGGTTAGTAAGCATGTTCATCTGGACAGAACGCTATTTCCCAAATTCACGGAGTCAGATCCAAATTTTGTGCGGCCTGGAAGTTTTAAAACTTGGGGGGCTCCTACTTTAAAAAAATACAAAATTAAGTATGAAAGTGAATATTTATTTAGCTACATTACAAATACTAAAAAGCTGCCAAGTGTTACAAACAACACAGGATCACAGAATTGCCTGATACATCTCACAATACTTTTTCCCCATCTCCTCTTCATACACATGTTTTTGGTGACCTTATTTTCTACAGAGAGAATGGAAAGAACCCAGCCTGTCCTCTAGCATGGCCATCCTCCACAGCCCGCATGCTCCTGGTGCCGGGAGCCATAAGACAGGTTCCCACTGAGAGACTGCTTCTAGCTCTGCCCCTTTCCTCATTGTGTCCCATGAGTGACAATGTGGAATATGTGCCACGTGAGTTGGCACAGCGGGCAGCAGGAGAATTTCTGGAAGTCCTTTTATAAGGAGAGCCAGCAAGAGCTTAACTAGACACCAAAGGGCCTGTGAGCCATCTCAATGAAGCCCAAACCAAGTGTTTCTCCAAATTAACTGCCCCTAAGCTGGATCCCAAACATTCCAGGGCCGCTATGTCACCTGACATGAAGAAAATGTGACAACGAGGATGTCAGGGTCATGGTGCAAAGAGTTAGTGGTCTTAATTCACTGAAGTATTTTACTTTTGCAAATTTTACGAGAACACACGATCATATGAATGCATTGCTGGAAGGGCCAATGTGAGTGAGAGGCGCTGAAGCCTAAATTTTGTTAGCTTTGTCGTCAGTCTGCTTCTGCACACACGATCTCCCCCTAGACGAATTCAGGAACCAGCTCCGACTTGGAGACTCTGCAGTCAGAAATAATTCCCAAAGTCCTGCTCGGAGCTGCCCCTGGGCCCAGAACTCACAGCACAACATCTAGTAACCTTCAACACCGGCCCTGGTAGCCACAACGACCCACCACCCCCATTATCGCCTGAAAGAGGCGTGAGATTCCTATGAGTTCCTGCCACCAGCTTCTGAAGGAAAATCCAGGGTGTGTGATCTGCTCGGCAGAGTCTGGCCCTCTGTGGAAAGGTAGCCAGAAAAGGGGCCTTCCCAGCTCCCGTGCAGTTGATTTTCTATTCAATACCCTCCTTCGGTGACCAGCAAATGAGGAGACGTGTGATGTAGGTAGACCAGAGCGTCCAAGCCAATAAAGCCCGCTGTTGTCCCACAGGACTGAGCAACCTTTTCTGACATCATGGTAGGAAAGGAAGGATAGCCTAAAGGAAAGGCTGAGTCACTGAAAACATTTGGTGGATGGCTCCATCCAAAGACCATGGAAGAGTACTGAGGAAGATCTAAAAATGAGAAATCACTTATTTGGAAAAATTGCTGACCGAATGAAGAAGGGGGCTCGTTTATATAGCTAAACATTAGGATAAAAGCAGATGTCGGCCTGACAAATCAATAAGACAGCGTCATCTGAAGGCAGATGATAAGGGGTATAATAGCCCTCTTAGTTGCTCAACTGGATCGTTGTGCAAATTAGAAAAAGCTGCCACTGCTTGATGACATTCTTAGTATCATTTTCTGGAAAATTTGTTTTGCAATTAAACAAACCAACCTGTGCTGTCTGTGAATGGGAACGGTCCACCTATAGTTGTGCAGTGTATAAATTGCGCAAGAGTATATGGTAGCCCTAAATTCGAAGAATTTTTCTTCAGATTCATACTCATTAGATACGCGATATTATAACAACATTAAGAAAATATTTTTTTCTGAAAATACTTTTCACACATGATTTGCATATGATTAGGATCGGTCTAAATTTCTTAACATGGCCTAAGATTACCTTTCCAACATTATTAGTGATTTTCAATTTTTCCAAGTTCCCTTCTAGTCACTACCAATATGCACATATGTTTTTAAAAATTACCGTAATGGTAATCAGCATGCAATTTTCTACTCGGATTTTCCCATTTACAATAATAGTATAACATTTTTTATTGCTATACTGTCTTTCTTTTAATGATTTATTCTATAGTTTTATATCAAGCAAACATATAATAAATTCAACCATGCTTCTTTTGTAATTTGAGGAACTTTAATCCACATGTTGTGATTGGTAATATTCTACATATAGGAAACAAAGTTATATTGAAAACTTTTACAGAAAGAAGTTATTTAGATAGTATAAACAGGCAAAATGGTAACTATCCTTCAAAAAAATCATACCAAGATGAATATTTTATTGGACTATGGGTAATGAAGAGCTGAATTTCTATTTGGGTATTTTTTGTCTAAAGATCATATTTCTCCACTTGTGTTCACACTGTAATGAACCATTTTGGGATTAAAAACTCTGGAGGTACATTCCACTTAAACATAGTGCAGTAAGATACACTGCCGAGAAGCAACGGGGTGTAGTGGAAAACATGTGGGTTTTGGAATCAAATGAACTTGGACCGCTGTGCTTTGAAATTTTATGTTCCACAAAAAAGACTTGCACAGGAATGCTCAAAACAGCTTTATTTATAACAGCCCAAACTGGAAACAGCCCAGGTGTACCTCAGTAGGAAAATGGATAAATAAACTATGGTATATTCTCCCATGGAATACAATTCAGCAATAACAGAATGAACTTCTAACCACACACACAAACGTGAGTGAATCTGAAAACTATGCTCAGGGAAAGAAGCCTTACACAACACTACATACTTTAAGATTCCGCGACGTGAAGAGCTAGAACAGGTGAAGTTAACTCATGTGAAAAAAAAAAATCAGAACATTGGTTGCTTCCAGAGGTTGAGGTGGGAATTTACTCAGAAGAGATATAAAAGAACTTTTGGGGATGATGGGCATGTTCTGTAACTTAATGGGGGTTGTATGTGTTTTTCTGGAATCATGTCATGGGACCCTTAGGATTTGTGCACTTCATTGTATGTAAAATGTCGCAAAGAAGATGAAAGAACTTAAACAAATATTAGACTCTAGTTAATGACACACATGCCGAAGTATTTCAACTTACCTTGAAATTCATAAAAACTAAGATGGGTCGATGGCTGGATAAGAGGGATTGAGGTATAGACAGGAAAACGAGCAAGGGTGTTGTAATGTATTGATTACGGATTCCTCGTTTTCCCGTGTTATTGAAAATGTTCATAATAAAACATTGGAAAGCCTTTTTTGATCTTGGGCATGCTCATGAACTTCTCAAATTCAATTTCTCAAAATGGGGGTGGTAGTATTTACCTCATGAAGTTGTGAAGTTAAAAAAAATTGCCACAGGGCGCCTGGGTGGCTCAGTTGGTTAAGCGACTGCCTTCGGCTCAGGTCATGATCCTGGAGTCCCTGGATCGAGTCCCGCATCGGGCTCCCTGCTCGGCGGGGAGTCTGCTTCTCCCTCTGACCCCCCCCCTCATGTGCTCTCTCTCATTCTCTCTCTCTCAAATAAATAAATAAATAAAATCTTTAAAAAAAAAATTGCCACAAATATAAGCCCGTTGTATGGTAGATGTTCCTGCACCTGGCAATGCTCCTTGCCTTCTTTCTGGCCCCCTCTTACCCGTCTTGCCAGTTTATAATATGTGAAAGATACGTCTTCTAGGATTCTGTAGCGCTGGCTACGAGCAGGTGGTCTAAAATGGTGTATAGCACAATAATTGGTGTTATGGGGAATGAACTATGCGCTGACCGTGGAAGATATATTTCTTGAGTGGAGGGACAGCTTTTATGAATGGCGGTGGCTCAGGGACAACCTGTGGTGATATTTGCTCCAAAGAGATTAATGGAAGGGAGAGACGAAGGACAGACTGTTACAGGCAGTCATCAAATGGGTTTTGATATTTAAAAACTAAATAGTTCTTCAGGTCACTAAAAGCTCCATTTGTGAGCACTCACTTATTTCAGAAATACTAATCCAGGGTCTATAGCATGCCTGGTATTGTGTCAGGAGCTGGGGCTGCAGAGATGGACGAGACACACAGACATGGTGCCTGTCCTCTTGGAGTTTACATTCTAGCAGTGCTCAAGTTGGTTGGACTTCCAGGAATCCGTCTGTTAGCCAGCAAATATTTCCTGAGTATTCACTCAGTGCCAGCACTTGGAATGCCATACTGAACCAAACATGCTCCACACTCGCATAGAGCTTACAGAAAAGCCAAATTTGATCAATCCACACCAATAAATCCACTATAAATTAGAAACGTGCAAAATACTATGAAGGAGAAGTACAGGTTACTTCAGGAAATTCAGGCAGAAAACTATTCCCCTGTCGCCTGGGTGAAAAGAATTTCCCCCACTAAAGTTTGCTTAGAGTTAGGAGAGTAAGGTGAGCCCAGAACGGACTGGAAGAGCCATGGCTCATGCCAGGTCGGCAATGGAATGAAGAACAGAATTAGTTATCCCAGGAGGCGATGTAGTCAGTCACATTGTTTGCTCATTCCTTTTGATTTCTTGTTGGTTTATGCCTTAGGAGTCCCAGTATAGTTCAGCTACAGAAATCAAAGTGAGAATGGCCTTTAGCCATACTGAGGAATTCTAGAATTAAGTTTGTCTTCTGTCCCATCCAAGACTACAGCAAACACCCCAACACTTGGATGGTGCCAACAAGCTGCTGGAAAATACACAGGGTCTGGGATCATTAAACGAAGCAATTATAAACGAAGCAATTACACGATCCACCTACTGCAAGAACATGCCCCCCCCCCCCCCGCCCCAGTTGCGGTCACTGGCTCTGAGCAGAAAAGGTAGCAGCAAAGAGAACATGAAGAACTGATGAGAGGTGTGTGTGTGTCACAGACAAAAACCGCTGCCCCTACAATCATAACACATTCTGGGAACAAATAAACACTAAAGCATCACTGCACTACACATTCTTCAGTGGGGATGAGCTGATCTGGGGGATTCCGAACTTCTCACCTCTGAACCAGGAGGGAGCTGGGCTACGTTTGGAGAACTTCCCTTTCCAGCACTATCAGCAGACATACAACAGATGCACAATCAATACTGATTGAATTACTACAGGTTTCTTTCCATTTGCTCCCCGATTTCCTGGACGGAGAAGAAAAATTTAGAAATATCTAGTGATGAGCAAAGGAAATATACAAATGATAAGTTCATTTACAGCTGTGTTCTGATCCAGCCAAGAAGTAGAACTAAGTCCTGAGTAGTTCGGCTTCTGCTTACGGCACAAATCTGCCTCTCTGTCCGGGGAAGTGATTAGGACGAAAGGGCATATTTCATGGCATCCTCTTAAAATCAAGAAGGGCTGAAAGGGAAGGAAGCCAAGAAAATCAGAGAGGGACGAGGCTGGGAAATTAGGCTGTAGGAGAGCTACAGCATTAGACTGCCTAGCTTCACAGTCTCAGCCCCTCCACTAACTGTCGAGCTATGAAACTTCAGGCAAGTTACTCAGCCTCCACTGTCTCTTCTGTAATATGGGGACCTGTTCAAAAGTGGGTTTTTTTTCCTTGAAAGAATCATCTCAAAAAAAAAAAAAAAATCATCTGAGTTAAGGTCCTTAGCACAATTTCTGGCACATAATGAGTTCTCCATAAATTTTCGTTTTTACTCTTAATAATTTTCTAAAATGATCCCCATTTCCTCTCTAAGATTTTTCACTAAATGTGATTTGCTAACTATATAACTGGAGGTAATATATCACAAGTCTGAAAGACCTTTTGCATAAATATTTCACAAATCAGGGGGAAAAAAATCCTTCTCACTCCCTGATTTTTGCCTCAGCTCTCTGTGGCCGCTAACACGCACACACAATGGGTCTGGTCTCTCTGAATTGGAATTACCCTCCTCCCAAAGCAGGCTATCGTCACACATCACACAACCTGACCGAAGATTCAGGGTTGGTTCCTCTCTTAAAGACAACTATGCTTAGATAAACGGGATTACTTTGCTATAATCTCAGGGTGTAAAAAGTCCAAAGAATCTCTGCAGTCTGGGTCGGTGCGCGTTTGGTCTCGGGCCTGGATTTGTCTGCCAGGCCTTGCAGAGAAAGAGGACAGACCGCATTCACCTAGAGCAAAATCAGGCTGACACAGTAAAGATGTTTTATGCTTTGTTTACATGGTAAGTGTCCCGACTCTTGGAAGAACAGTCGTGCTGAAAAATTGACACGCTTTTCCTTCTGGTATGTCTTTGCATGAATTGCTCCCCTCTCTGCAAGAGTAACTGATACCATCTGTGAGCATTCTGGGCCCCTCTCTCTCCTCATTCCCTTTCAAGCTGCATGTTTCTCCTCTCTGCCTCTTTTCAGAGGTGCAGGCACACAACCCCCCCCCCCCCGCCCCTCCCAGCTAATTGCCAAAAACACTAGAT
>NC_138376.1:103055726-103104418 GCF_054177405.1 Leptonychotes weddellii | reverse complement strand
CTTCGGAAATAGAAACAAAGTTGGTTACAAATCACACTGGGTTTTTTTTTGTTGTTTTTTTTTTCACCCTTCTTTAGCAGGCGACCATGGGGAAAGTGACCACTGCTGTCAGAGCGGGCAGCCGGGGCCGCGCGGTGCCGCGGGGGCGCCTGTAACTTCTACTCGACCATGGTACCTGTTGAAAACCGCGAGGGCCCCGGGCTGCTGAGCCCCAAGGGGAGAGCGGCCGAGACCGAGGGCGGCGGCGCAGCCGGCGGGGGCCGGCATCCTCCCCGGGCCAGAGGTAAAGTGAGGCACGGGCCGGCCGGAGCGGCGAGTTGTACTCGGCTCTCGCTCCTGTGTGTGCGCGCGTGTGTGCGTGTGTGTGTGTGTGGGTGCGCGCGCGCGTGTGCGTGCGTGTGTGTGTGTGTGTACACGTGAGCGGGCGAGGGGCGTGGAGAGAAGGGGACAGGATCCGGTGGGAGCAGGAATGACAAGGAGCTGTAATGTGAAGATCCAAGTCCCACTACTGGCAGGATGGGTCCATTGATTGTGTTGGCAGAATGTAGAACTCGTTCATTTGGGGACGAGTGACCGGCAAGAGAGTCCCATGTGTAAACATACACACACACACACTTTTTCATTTATTGTCACAAATGGGCAATCTGTAACAAGTGGACATTTACAACCATGTTTCAAATCAGTATTTTCAGTAGGCTTCAGGAAAGTATTAGTTATGTAATCACTGAACACAACTTTCTTTTTTAAGTTCCCAGCCTCCGTTTGTAATGAATTTGTAAAGTATTCAAGCCTAAAACATCTGCTTGATTTGCTCCTGCTCTCTTTCCAACTGGCCTTTTCAAACTGAGGTTCCTTTAATACTTTTTCTTTTAGGTGGTGAAATCTGAAAAAGTTTTAATTCATTTCAGTGATCTTTGCTCTGCCGAATGCTGTTCTTCACTTCCACATTCACAATTCCCACAAACATGTTGCAAGCTTTTGGCCATCCTTTCCTACTCTTTCAGCTGGTTCTCAAAGGAATAGAAACTAATCGTAATAGGAAATTAATTCAAACACAAATAATTCTCTAATTCTCTCTCTCAGCTCTGCTCCCCTTCACCATACCATAGATTCCCAGGTCATAGATTGGAATTTCATGAATAGTCCAGAACACTAAATGATACAAAAGGCATGTACCTTTCACCTTGCGATGGATATATAAAGTTATGTTTGCGTCCTGGGTTTGTCTGATCTTGGACTTGAATCCACAACCCCTCTGTCGGAGGCGCAGATTGGCTCCTAGGCAATGAGAAGCTGTCAGCCTTCCCTTACCCTGCACCCTGCTCAGCTTTTCTCCCGCTTTCCCACTTCTGCTCAAGAATGAACGTCTGGGGCCATCCTTCAGGATGGCTGAGTCCCTCTCTTAAGCAGAGCTGCCCCTTCCTCCCAGGTGCTCTCTGGCTCAGTCTCAGAGCAGCCCAGGGAACCTTGTATTTGAGGGTTCATGGAAAGAATCGCAGTGTTCTCTCCGAGTTCTGAAAGATTGAGCCGCAGAGCTTGCTGAGGTGGCCAAATCAACAAAAGTTCACTAAATAGTCGGTGATAATGTCACAAAGAAGAAAAGAAACTTTGTCCTGAGGGGGCTCTACAGCAACAATTAAAAATGGACTATTTAATTTTGATACAGCTTTGAAAGCACGGTGTACTCTTAATAGGTTAAATTGTGCAAGTGCACAATTATCCTGAAGTAAGGTCACAAGTATTTGTGTTTGGAAAGATTGAATATACGCACAAAATGCAGTTTAAAGTGCAACTGTTTGTGTTCTGAAGAAATGACAAATGGATAAATACTGTAAGTTATTTTTTAAATTTAATTCTAAATGAACCTTTATTATATACAAAAGGAAGCTGAAATTTTCCCTAAAATCCTAAGTGAATAAAACTTTGATCTGTGCTATAGTTTACATTTAGATGAATATAAACATTTTAACATTACTTGTGTAAATTTTCCTAAATTTTCTGAGACATCTCTTGGTACCCAAAGGCAATTATATATATATCTACCAAATGCATAGTGCAAGCTCGCTCTTTGTTTTGGGATTATACTTTAGTCTGTTTTATAAAGATGTTGAGGCTTAATGAAATAATGCTTGTCAAATACTTCTTTTGACTTCTTTGTATTTTAAACTTTCATAGTTTCATCCAGGAAATTCAGAGTATTTAAATATGCTCAATAATTATCATTCTATTCCTACGTTTGAAGACACAAGTTTTTCTATATTCCTAGATGGGAAAATTAAAGCACAAAGAGGAACAAGTCATACAACCCAGGGGAAGATAATTAAACCATTCGAGATACTGAAAACCAAATCAAAACAAAAATTCCTAAACTCCATGATTGCACCCTCAAATACTTTTATGCACAATAAAAAGTGCTGGCAGATCTTGCTCGGCCATCCCTTCTTCAGCTGGAGAGAATGCTTTATTCCAATGACTAGAAGCTAATGAACTTAAATTCATTTTCAAGAAGCTATGACTCAAAGTGTATATATTTTCAGTAAATTTTTTAGTGTTCACAGACATATTATAATTGACCTCCTAGGCAGGGTTGAGCTCAATCCAGGTGCCTAGAGCCGACCACGGTGTAGGTGATATTAGAAAAGTACGCCGCTAGAACATCTCACACAAGGGAGAGATGTGTGGTTGGCCCAAGTTCACTCAATGCAGGTGCAAAACTGACCGTGGTGTCTCTGGCCTGGGAGGCTGGATGCCTCCTCCTCTGTCTCAGGAGATGGGTCTCCTAGGCTCTTCTAATTTCATGTTTCAAATGACTGGCTAAGGGGAGGGTTTCCTTAAGGCCCCCTCTACCCTACCAGCACCCACCCAAACGTTCCGAAACCAAGAACAGTGTTCATTGTATGAATGCAGGTTCTCAGCACAGCAGATCCCGCTGCCGAATGTACTGGAACCCAGGTCACTAGAACTGAACTCACTGACCCAGTTGGGAAGACTGGGCTTCATCCCCGCCAAGACCCTTCTCAATCCAAGATGCCACAGCCTGAGACTTAAGAAATGCACTCTTGTGCTAACCAGATGAGTAGCCAAAGGCAGTTCTCAAACTTGTTTAAATCTGTGAAACTCCTTTTGACAAAGGAAAAGCTGAAGAGGTGATCAATATGTAAGAGAAGTCATCATGGCACCTCTCTAGGGAGAAGAGGGGAGGTAGAGAAAGGAAAAACCTGAGGCAGGTGTCTCCCTGCTCCATTCCTATCCCTTGTATCCCTGAGCAGACTCCTGGGTGGGGCCGCAGTAGCAAACCACAAGTCCATCACTCCTCTGCTTATGCAGGCCGTGTTACTGAGGTCAGGGCATTTTTACTATGCTCTTACTGAGTCTTGGAGTCCCAGGGTTAGCCTTGTCAGAGAGCTGAGGAGACTTTTAGAAGCAAGCTTATCCCCAGAGAAAAGTAAGTCAGGCCAACCAGCCTGACCTCATAACAGAGCCTTGGTTGTGAGAGGAACAGTTCTAACAACGAACCAGTCATTTTGGGAAGACCCAGGGCCTTAGCCATTACCATTTCTCCAGGCTTTCCATATATCAAAGAGTGACTGTGTTTGATTGTGTTTTAAAAACACGCATATTTAATAAATTAATGGCTGATAACAGCAAAAAGTGATGGTATGCAGCTTGATATTGCCACGGGAGTGGCGGGATTTATAGACATGTGAATCTGTGAGGGGCTGTAGACTCTTGTCTGGAAATAAGACTAGATTTAAAGGTAACCACCTCTCTTCACTTCAGTCAGCTTATCTCTATGATTGTGCATTTCACGTCACTTGGAAATCACACCAAAGTCTAAATTTGAGGCTTTTTGTGACTGTGAGGCTCCAGCAAGTGGCTCCTCCGAGATCTGGAAAGAGAGAAGGCTCTAAACAAACATGGCAGCACCTGTTCCACCACAAACTCTGGGGGGTGTCTGGCTCAGGCAGCCAGGGCTCTTGCTTCCCTTGGAGATCACGGTGACCTAGAGAGGGCAGAGAGGTTGCCACTTGCCACAGCCCCCGTAGCAGCAGAGAGGCGTTGGTGGGAGTCTGCCGGTGGCAAGGCCTGGCAGACAGCGGCGGGGGCTTCCTGCAATGAGGCTGACCTGGGGAGGATGGAATTAGTCAGCAGGCACTGGTGGGCTGAGCTGGTTTCACAGCTCATGTCTATTCGAATCGGTCAGTGCCCCTTTCCCGGTCGTTAAATATTTTTAACGTCATCTTTCTGTCTGGTAAGACTGCTAGCAGGAGTGGAGGTCTCAGAGATCCCAGGAACAGGCCTAGTGTTTGTGAATTTTCAACAAGGTACTTTTTAGTGGGCTGGATCTCATATTAGCTTGTAAAACAAACAAACAAACACCCTCAAAATACAATGAATCCACCCTGGAGCCACCTAAGGAAACTGCGAGTTACATGTATAAATTAAAGGTGATTCGGCCAATTTTAAAATGCTGTTTTTAATTGCTGTAGATATGTGGGAATCTATTGTTCATTCAAGAATAGTTAGTTCTTGAATATGGTTTTGTAGGGAGCATTTTCTCAATAGTAGGAACCTAAGTAATATTTAGCCTAAGGGTGTGAGATGTTCTGAGAGCTCCCAGTGGCCCTCCATTAGTGCGCAATTAGCTTGTGCCTCTAAGCGTTGAAACAATTATTTACTCAGATTGTGTGAGTGAGCACTGGTTGTCTGTGATTCTGTTTTTTTTTTTTTTTTAAGATTTTATTTATTTATTTGACAGAGAGAGACACAGCAAGAGAGGGAACACAAGCAGGGGGAGTGGGAGAGGGAGAAGCAGGCTCCCCGCCGAGCAGGGAGCCCGATGTGGGGCTCGATCCCAGGACCCTGGGACCATGACCTGAGCCGAAGGCAGACGCTTAACAACTGAGCCACCCAGGCACCCCTGTCTGTGATTCTTAAATGGAGCAGAGTTGGGGCTCCCTAGTTCAATTTTTCTCATGCACAGTCATCCCCCAAAAAGATGAGTTATTGAATAAAATAGGGGATGAAAGCCATGTAAAAAGACACTGAGTTATGGTGGTGAGTAAGGGGGAAAGTTGGAATGGGCTTCTTCCCAAGGGGCTGTTTGACCAAATACCAAATAAGGATAATTTCTAATCCATCTTCCTTCAGAAAGTACCCGATCACTGTTAAAGGCAAAAGACTTGGAATCGCCCCAGATATTTCCCAGCCGAAACTTTGAGTCAAATATATAATCTTTGTAGTAAATCATAAATTCATAGCGTTCTTTGAAATTTAAGTTTGGTTTGCTTTGGCTCATTGGTATCATTTTACTTCCTATGTCACAGCAGAGTCATTTATGCATTTGCTAAATGGCTCTGCCTCGGTGATATACTAATTTTTCTATACAATTTAGGTAGAAGTAATAATAAGACTAGAATAAATGGTCACATCATTTTATTTTTAGTAGCTTTTATTCTTTTTTGAACAATTACTCACTTTATACTGTTCTGCCAAAGTATTGGGGAGAAAAATGCAGTCCTTTGTTTGACTTAGAGGAGTATTTTTTTCTTTGAGTAAATCAAGTGTAATTCACCTTTAAGCTGCTACCTGGTGCTTTCCTTGGAAGTAATTGTTTCTCAGGAACACTCATGACTCAGGTCTGCCGGGCATAGTGAGGCTCTGAGGGCTGTTGGTTACATCCATGTTATTGACTCCAAAACGTTGTGCTCCTGCACAGTTGGTAGCAATGTGCAATGCTAAGTTAGAAACCAGCCCGAAATGGCATCTCAGCCTCAGGTGTGCAAGACTTCTACAGAGAGAAAAGTTGTGATTAAGATCAGTTTGTAAGGTGAGAGAGCATTCCCAAGCTAATGAAATGTTTCAATTCCATTGGGAAACGAAATTGTTGAAATCCCAAGGCAAAATCACAGGAAGAATTTTTCATGATGTAAACCCAATTATGTAGGTACTGCCCAAAACAAAGGAATTCAAGAATTTATGAAAAGGCATAATTGTTATGCTGGAAACAAGGTATCGTTTTACTTCCTGCGCTATCAGGAAGGGAGACTGTCTCAAAGTTTTACTTTCTTGTTATGGGGACTTTACCTCACCGATTCAGACTAAACAAATCTTTGTTGAATGATTATTGTGGGTCAAATGCTTCTATTACTATTATCCCTTCTTATCTTTAAAACAACCCAATGAAGTAATATTATGTCCAGTTCACAGATAAGCAAACTGAGGCTAAGAGAATAACAGCAAACATTACCATATCCAGCGCAGTTTTCTCTCTCTCATGGATTTTTGTAGCAACTTTATGAAGTAGGTAATGTTATTATCTATATCTTGGGAATGAGGACACAGAGGAAGAGAAAGGTTCAGAGACATGTCACAAGCTGGCTGGTAACTGATCAGGCACTCTGATTCCTGACCGTACTTTCACCATTCAGCCCAGGCACTTCCTAGAGAGAAGCGAAGGGACGCACTCCAGGAAGCATGGGTAATGTGGGGCAGAGTCTCAGTATCCTAAGATCCAATCCAGAGTCTTGCCCACTTGACCGATAATACCATCCAGTACTGATGTCTCTACTTCCTGCTCTGTTCTGTGATCTGATCTGGGATTTGGGGTCCCTGCTTCACTAGTTTCAGAACTTTATTGCTTTTTATTTTAGCTAGTTCCCTAATTTTCTATGCAACATGTCTTTGGCTATCAGGTTATACGTTTCTGGATAAAATATATATTCTGGTACCTATCAGAGTTCTGAGCTGACTGCAAGTACCGTGTGCAAGAAATACTGGGCAGCTCATAAGAAGTAGGAACTCCACCTTTCCTCTGTATTTCCATCAGGGATCACATGCATGTGGGACAAGTAACCACCGTCTTGAGCCATCAAATCCAGATGTAAGCCAGGAAATCTCTCAACGCAGTGCTCACGGTGACCACCCGCACTGTTTATGCAGATGAACCTGTCACCCAACACATAGTGCCGGTGCATGGTACATGCTTCATTGTTAAATGCGTAAATGAATTAAGTGTTTGTTCAGCTAAACTAAAGAACATTTTACTTCAGTAATACTTATTGAGCTGGATGCTTCAGAGTGAAAAAAGACATAAGACATTATCCATGGCTACAGATTTTACCAACTCATCAGAAAGATAAGAATCTAAGTAATTACAAGATGATCGTTTAGCCAATGTTGACTCTACTAAGACTGGACCCCGGGTCCAGTGGTGAATAAGAGACATCCCTGCGATGCAGACACTTATTACCAACTGGTGGAGAAGGACAAGAGATCAGGGAACCCACGATGGAGAAGGTAGCCGGATGAATGATGCTCTGCTAGGGCCCAGGGGGCACCTCCACCAGCTTTTAATGGATTCTGGGAGATAGTAGAGTGAAGCTGAGTCAAGAAGGTATAACTGAGGTCAATGTGTTTACAGAGAGCATTATAAGCAGAGAAAATAGCTTGTGTGCCAGTTTTGAGAATGGCACATTCAGGGATCTACAGATATTTCTGTATGACGAGAGCACAGAGTTCATCCAGGGGCCAGAGGATGGCAAAGGAATCTGAAGATGTAAGCAGGGACCATATCAGGAAACCTTTGTGCTAAGTACCATGAGAGGGAGAATTCTTAGGAAGAGACCATATCAGTTTAGAGAAACCAAGCCAGTCTCTGCAAGTGATCACAGTGGGGACAGAATTAGGGAGCCTTAGAGAGCCTCACCTGCATGTTGAAATCCTGCAGCTTCCTGGGGTCACCATTCTTTTAATATTTCAATAAACAGAGCTCCAGCCCCTATAAGGTTAAATCCACATGCCTCCTTGCTCTCCGCCCGTTTCTGCCCATCCTTAAACACACACTGTGTCCCTTAGGAGTCTTGTGGTTCTTCTGATCACTTTTTGCGCCAACTTCTTCTCTCCACTGATTGTTAACTTTCACCTCATGCAACTAGTCCTTTCTCTTATTCTTGCTCCAATCCATGTGTGGATCACGGCCCTTTTTCCTTCCCATTCCCAAATCCCATTCATACAAGCTGTTTGTGGATCATTACTATGATTGGAAGAGAGCTATTGGGCAATTAAATATCCGATGGGCCCATTCTTAAAGGCTCCTGTCAAATCCACCATAGGGAATTTCTTGTAAATCAATTTATATAAAACCCATAGGCTGTGGCCCTGTTGCTTCCTTATGTGGCTCCCCAGCCCCAGCCCCACCCCTCCCCCACAACTTGACAACCTATCTGGACCTTTTCTTCCATTTCTCCTCTTTCTGGGCATTCTTAGCCATTCTTTCTTTCTTTTTTTTTTTTTTTTAAAGATTTTATTCATTTATTTGACAGAGAGAGACCCAGCGAGAGAGGGAACACAAGCAGGGGGAGTGGGAGAGAGAGGAGCAGGCTTCCCGCCGAGCAGGGAGCCCAACGCGGGGCTCGATCCCAGGACCCTGGGACCATGACATGAGCCGAAGGCAGACGCTTAACAACTGAGCCACCCAGGCGCCCCTTAGCCATTCTTTCCTGAACTCTCTTTTCTCTTGCTCTCTATGTCTCTCTGTTTCTGTCTGTCTGTCTGTCTCTCTCACACACACGCACACACGCATCAAAATTTGTCCTTTGTATTATATGAAACATCTTGGCTTTTTTTCTTCTCTCTCCCATAGTCCACCTGTATATTATCAACATGCTCCATGCACCTCTCCCTTAACACCCAGGGGACCATCCAGGTATTTATGTTTAGTAAATAAAGTGCCCTTCCTAAGAGTTTTGCATCCACAGGCTTTGCAATATTACTTGTTTCTTCCCATCGTATTTCCCTAATTTAAAAATTGTAAATGCACTAAGGATGATTCACAGTCATTTTCAGGTATGTAGACTCCTTTAGCAATTCCTTCAACAACTCTAAATCCTCACATCATAGTCTTCGAAGTTTTATATTTTGATTGGAAAATATAGGCTGACGGAAACCTACTGCGCAATCACTGGCACTTTGAATTTTTTTTTTTTAAAGATTTTATTTATTTATTTGACAGAGAGATAGCGAGAGCAGGAACACAAGCAGGGGGAGTGGGAGAGGGAGAAGCGGGCTTCCTGCCGAGCAGGGAGCCCGATGTGGGACTCGATCCCAGGACCCTGGGATCATGACCTGAGCCGAAGGCAGATGCTTAACGACTGAGCCACGCAGGCGCCCGGCACTTTGAATTTTTAAAAAATGTTTTCATCACGTCTGCATACGTTTGAAAGCTTGAAGTACAAATATGTTACTATTTTTTTCCAACATTCACTAATCATTGATGGGATGAGGATCCTTTTTAAAGGTCTTGTTAGTTCTCAAATGTCCATAGCTCACCACAGCTTGCACACATTGAGAGCCCCATCCAGGAAACCTCAGAGATCTCTAGGTGAGAGGGCTGCTGGTTTGTTCTGCACATTCACTGCCCGCCCTCCTTAACTGTCTATTTAAAATATCCATAAAAACATGCAAAGAGATGCAAAATCACAAAAGCATGAAAGCCAGATATATTCATCAGTGCGTTAGGATTTAACCCTAAATAAGATGCAAACATAGACCTAATGCATAAAAGGTAGTGAAATTTTAGCTTTGCACAAACTCCCACGGGACATCCCTAATTGAGAGAATTTTCAGGAGCTGGCTAAAGGGAAGTCATCCCCACAGACCCCTGGAGCTGCACTGGCAGAGGGTCGCAGTTTTGCTCCACAGTCAGATCTTCCCCGCCATCCTGTTACCGTTATTTCTCTTTCTCGCTCAGGGGCTACAATTTCCAGGATGTCAGCAACTCTGGGCAGGTAGGAAAGACAGCGGCTTGTTGCATTCCGGAAACTGAAATCAGTATTAAGAAAGGACAAAGCCCAGATGAGCCACTGGAATGGTGCCTTCCAGAAGTTTTAGTTTGGCAGGTACTGGTTTTGACAAGCAAAGAACTACGGGCCCCTTTAAATCATGCAGGAATGATATCTCTTATTCCTAGTCAGGGGACCAAAAAATGGAAGCAAAAAAAATTCCTTCCTTCGTCCAATGAAGTCACATCAGAAAAATAACTTCCAGACATCAGAAATTTGGCCAGCAGCTGTAATGCAGTTTTGAATGTTGGTGAGGTCTGGAGCCAACAGCCAAGAAAGAATTCTTGAGACATCTTTGGTGCAAAAAGGTGGTTTTATTAAAGCACAGGGACAGGACCCGTGGGCAGAAAGAGGGGCTGCACCGGGTTTGTGAGGGGTGACCGATTATATACTTGGGTGTTGGGGGATGCAAAGAAAAGGGAGGTTTTCTAAAGAACTTTTGTATGCTGAAGAGGACAAGACACTGGAGGCCTTGCCATTGTCAAGATTATTTTTCCCTCTCGTAAAGCATTAACATGAAGACAGTTGGGAGTTTCCTTCTGGAATTTAGGTTATTGATAAGAACGCATTTTTCTTCTAAATCACTAAGACATTTTGTAAACTGATAGAGGCTCTTGTCTTTTTGGACTGTGATCTCTATTAGTTAACCATTTGGTTTTTGTTTTGTTTTTTTCCTTCTTTTAGTTTTAGGGCAGCCAGGAGTGCCTGAGGAGTGTCACCCAGATCCCACCTGGGGGAGGTGATTGTGGGGTGTCAGCTCGTGCTTTGTCCTCAGCTGGCCTTCCTCTGCCTCATCAGCTGCTCCCCCCAGCCTAGCCATGAGGGATTCCCAACTGCAACCGGTGGCTAGAATGAGGTGTGTCAGACACTGAAAACCCAACAGCTACGCTAACTCCCTCCTCATTTTCTGCAGAACTAAAATACTCGACACTCACGTCTCAGTCACTCTTGCCAAGATGGACCATGGAACCCACTGGTTCTGGCCAATGAGACGTTAGGGTGAGTCTTCAGCTGGGTCTGAAAATTAAACTGGCAAAGACAGATTAGAGGAGAAAAGCATCCAAACGTATTTAATGTAGGTTCTACATGACACGGGAGCCTTCGCCAGGAAATAAAGACTATAAGAAATGGCTAAGCCTGAGTGGTTGTAAGCTCGGTTTGATGAAGAGTGGACAGCCATGGAGTAATATGGCAGGTCAAGCTGTATGAGGCAAGGCCTGTGTGTTTGGATCCTTTGTGGCCTCTCTGTGTCTTCAGAGATAAGATTGCTCCCTTCCTCTGGGTGTAGGGAAGGCATCTCTCATGTGACGGTTTGTTACCTGCTTCAGGGAAGAAGGGCAGGGGGAAGGTCAGAGGGACCCTCCTGCTTCTGCCATTTTCTCAAACTCCTTCAGATTAAAATACTCAATTAGCCAAAGTATCACGTTTTAGGGGTAGCATATCCTGAAACCCATCATCTTCCACGGTGCTTCTGGAAGGTTCCCTCACCGATAAAAGGAAAAAGGCCTGCCCCAAGCCTTCTTCCGTTGTCACCTGCCTTTGAATTTGGTTGTGAGGGAATTTTATGCCTGGAGCTGCGGCAGCCACCTTGCACATATGGTGACAAATCAGGGACAAAAGCCAACCCTCTGAGGAGGCAGGAACAGAAGGATGGGTAGAGTGTGAATCCTTGGAGATACCAAACTCAACTTGGTCTTCTCGCTAATTGAACAGTAAATGCCACAATATTTTAAACCCTTGTTTTTTAGGTTTTGGTTTCTTACAGTCAAAAATATCATAACTGATCTGGGGGCTGGGTAAAGAGAAGGCAGCAAATCTGGCCGTTGGCAAGGCCATTTTAAAAACAAAGGCAAGGGCTGCATTTTAAGATTTCTTTTTTAAGGGAACATACATCAGTTTTGGAAAGCATCTGATTTCTGTTCTCTGTAATTTTTGTAAAAGTGGACTCTGAAAAAAGAGACAAGGACGACGTCTGAGAGTGGGAATAAATCGAGGTGAAGACGGGGCCGAGGACGGAGGTGCAGACAGACCTGTGTGAAACGGTAATGAATGTGAGGACGCGAAAGCCACAGGCACAGAATTATGATCTGAAATCTGTGACACGGAGGATAAATGGGAGACGCTATTCTAGGTGCACATAGAAAGGACAAGAAGAGATAGGAAATGAGATGAATATATATATAGCAAACACATAAATAATTATTACTAAACAAATAGGGGGAAAACCCCAAACACTAGAAGTCTTTTCTCAGTAGAAGAAGTCAAGTAGTAGCAGCGGAATTTGGAAGAAGCAAGCGCCCAGATTCATCCTGGTGAAAGTCCCACACTGAAGGAGGGAAAGAGGGGAGGAAGGAAAGACAAATGAGTGGAAGGAAAGAAAGAAAAGAAGGAAAGTCCTACATGTCATCAGCAGAAGAAGAGAGTTAACAGAGCAAGAACCAGCGAAGGGTGAATAAACCCGTGTAAGCGATGTTCCCTCTGTGTACCTGCCCAGCCCCCGGAAGTCAGAGAAGATTGGTTTCAGGAACGTGCGTCCATACAAGTACTACTGAATCAAACCTGAGATTTGAAAAATGAAAAAGAAAACAAAGTTCCTATCCTTTTGTTTTAGAAAGGTCAAACGCTAGCAGGTGTAGAGGGAGGCCAAATTTTCCACCGGGCTGAGTTTCATTGTATGCTAAAGAGGATTAGGGGGCCGAGGAGGGGGAGAGTGGTTAGATGAAGGCTGGTGCCCAGTATTTACCACCGCAGAGGGCCTCACACGTGGTCTAGGGCCAAGAGGCAGCATCTGGGACCCTTGGCAGCTGGTGGGACAGCACCCCTCAACTCTCATGGGTCTGGGGGAGCTCTCTGGCTGAGCCAGTACTCCTCCTTCACGTGACATCCAGTAGTCTACTGAGCTCTCGCGTCAGGCCCTGTGTGGGTCCCTTGATGGTGACACTTTTACTCTCAAAGAGCTCCCGATCTAAGGCAGGTGACTGGCATAACTAAATATAATCCAGGGTGCTGTGAGGCCACGGAAGGAAAGGCAAGGGGGAGAAGAGAGATCAGTGCTAACCAAAGAGAGGTCGTCTGGAAAGGTTTTGTAGAGAAGGGGAGATTCAAACTCTATCTTCAGAGATGACTCAGATTTCCCTAGGCTCTGAATTTCGGGGAGAGACATGCCGTGACGGGGAACAGCTTGAAGAGAAGCACAAGTCTGGGACGGTGCATGGCATTTTCCAGAAACAGCAAGTGGTGGGGATGGGCTGCTGAAGAGCTGGTGCCTGGAGCCTCCTGTGGGGCCTGCAAACCAGAGTCCCCGATGGGGCTGCTACACACAGTCTGAACGTCTAGAGAATAAGTCTGTGCACGGGGCTGCCATTTCATAAAGTATAAATATACAAGTGATAATGAAACAATCTGTGGTCTCTACAGTGGTGCCATATTAACAAGCTAATAATAGTGCTGAAAGCTTTATAGAAACGCTAATACCGTGCTGCTCAAATGCTAAGCATTTACGTAAATATAAAGTTGTATGGGGGACCATTCCATAATACGATGCATTCATTTTCGTCTACTGACAGAACCTTGGGGAGCAGGGGACCAAGGATCCGTATTCTGGAGGGCTGTTATCATTCATTCTTTTATTCAATCACTCAGCAAACATTCATTGAGTATTTACCTTGTGTCAAAGACCAGAGATGAGAATACAGATATAAAGAAAGCCAAGTTCTTGGCTTTAAGGACTTCTGGTTTAACAGGAGAAGACAAATGGATAAATAAATGAGCACTGTGAAAGATGACAGGTGCCCTAGAAACACATTCTTTGGGCAGGAGGAGCACCGAGGGGTTAAGGGTGAGGCTGCAGAGTAAGGCAGAGTAGGGTGGCCGTCCTGGGGGAGGTGGCGCATGAGATGACTCTTGGAAGATGAGTTGGGATGAAAGATACTCAGGGAGGAGGAGTGGAGAAAGGGGGAGGCCACATCTGCAAGGCCCATTGGGGGCCACTGCAAGTTTTTCTTGAGCAAAACATGAAGTAGGGGGGCTTCTCAATTCCTGAGGCATTCGCACGGGCCAAGCTGTCTAGCCCCCTGGCTGCCAGCCAGAAGGACCTGCGTGCGCACGTTCCGCTGTGTGTTGTAGGATTTAGCTCGCTGTGTGTCCATTAGGTACGTAGGCTGTAGTAGGCATATGGGGAAGAAAGGAAAGCAGAGAGCTGGCAGAAACTCAAATATTATGGAAAACTGAGTGTCTCATGTGCGAGCCAGTTACGGCGTGGCTTCTTGTGAGTCACCACGAGTGACAGACAATGCAGCCATTGTGGCCTGGCCGGGCCTGCGGAGGCTCCTGCCCTCTGTGTCCTCTGTGTGGGTCTCAGGGTGTTCACGTGAAGCCCCTTGCTTGCGATTGCATCTCCCATGAGCAGTTTTACTTTCTTACCTTGCTATGGAATCAGCATTGCACCAAAAGGAACACTGCTGGTCTTCTAGCAAAGCAGCAAGACAGAGGGAGGCATGAGCCAAAGGACCTGCGGTACCAGTTGCAAGTGGTTTCTGTGATGTCTGCAAAAGGCTGAGACGTCTCCGTGGCCCTTTTGGGGAAAAAGAATGTGAAGGAAGGACCGCTGTGAGGCAAGGCCATGAGCAAAATGGATGGAAATGCTAAATTTCACCAAGAAAGTGAAGTGCAAAGTGTTTGACTTCAGGGCTGGATGTTCTTTGAAAAGGCATTCATTGTAATTCCTCATCCTACCCTCTCCTTTAGCTCAGGCTGCTTCTTCTGGGTCCAGTGAGCTGCCCAAACTCTGCCATCTGTGTTCAGGCAAACATAAACCCCACCTTCCTGCCACTCGCTCTTTCCTCCTGTTCGTGGCCAGATTTCTTGGAAATGTTAGATCTCCTTTCTGGCACCCATAGGATAATGCCTTGCTTTTTTCATCATCAACCAAAAAGTAGACAGAAAAAAAGCCCACTTTTTATGTCTCTCTTCATTTTTTTTTTTTTTTAATTTTATTTATGTAGGGCGCCTGGGTGGCTCAGTTGGTTAAGCGACTGCCTTCGGCTCAGGTCATGATCCTGGAGTCCCGGGATCGAGTCCCGCATCGGGCTCCCTGCTCGGCGGGGAGTCTGCTTCTCCCTCTGACCCTCCTCCCTCTCATGCTCTCTGTCCCTCATTCTCTCTCTCTCAAATAAATAAAAAAAATCTTTAAAAAATAAATAAATAAATAAATAAATAAATTTTATTTATGTATTTGACAGAGAAAGAGAGATAGCGAGAGCAGGAACACAAGCAGGGGGAGTGGGAGAGGGAGAAGCAGGCTTCCCGCTGAGCAGGGAGCCCGATGTGGGACTCGATCCCAGGACCCTGGGATCATGACCTGAGCCGAAGGCAGACGCTTAACGACTGAGCCACCCAGGCGCCCTCTCTTCATCGTTTTTATATGATAAAATTGCCCCCGGAAATTGTCCGGTGGTCAAGTCCCACGGTGTCACAGGGCCACAATCCCAGGAGCATTAGGAACTAACCTTCCACAGGCTGCTGGATTCAAAATCCCAAATGCGCATCGTGAAGACTGTATAGGAACGTCAGCAGTAAAAAGTAGCAGTACCAAGATGAGTGAAATTTGTTTTGATCAGTATCCCTTAAAGCACATCACAGGGAAATTAAACCCCTCAAATAAGATACAGATGGTTAAGACCTTAGCCTAATTCTGTGGCATATAACCCATGTTGGTAGGCCCCCCATGTGGGAATAGGGTCATAGAATGTCTTAGTGTACCTTTTTAAGCTTTTAAAGGCCAACCCCCTAGATAGATGATAGATAGATAGAGAGATAGATAGATAGATGATAGATAGATAATTTGATATATAAAATTATTTTAGAATTTGTAATTTTATACAAATAATTTTTAGTAATTCATAAGGAAATAATTCTATTATATCTCTGAAGAATTACACTCTTAGCTGCTGGGTCTCCAGAGGGACATTGACAAACTAGGATGGTTTCCATAACCTTTGCACACAGCCCAATTTGTCCATGTCCCGTGATCACTGACAGAAAGAACAAGGCATATGATGCTAAGTCCAGAAAATAGACAAAGGAACTGGATCCCTCTCCTGTCAGGAGCATTTACCACCACCCCCCAATATAAGAAGCAGGCTTTGTGACTTGCCCCACCCATCACACCCACTCTTCCTTAACTCACCACCTCAGACTCTGTCTGAAGTAGGATGATAGAGCATCAAAGGAAGGGACTCTTGTATCTCAAGGGGTCTTTCTTTTGGTAGGGAAGGCCTATTTCCCACCTAATAAAGGGGGAAAACTAGGAAAGGGAAGGAGAAGGGCAAGGTGGCAAGGACAATCTTCTGCTACTCAAGGAGTTCCGACATCTGTTACGCCATGTCCTTACCTCAGTATCCCCATGCTGCCCAGTATCCCCTCTAAATCCCCTCCTGGGGTGCCTCTCTCAATCTGCCTTATAAGTGTTTCGTTCTCCAATGTCACTCATTTCTTTAATCTGAATATCAGAGACCAATTGCCAAAGCACAGAAGCTAATCAATATGTCAAACATAGATAAAATGAATAACGACAGAGATACGAAGTAATACAGTATTCTTATCCAAATGTAAGAATTTGACTTGATTCTCCTTGTGGTAGAGAAATATGTTGCTCTACCACATTTGGGGTGTGTGTGTGTGTATGTGTGTGTGAAATATGAGGATTTTAAGATCTCAATGAGGGAAAATATGTGGAAGTTTAAGACATGAACGAACCTCTAAGAGAGTACTTTAAAGTCATTTTGCAAGTAAAAATTAAAGCAGTACATAATAAATGATAGATAATAGAGATATTACTAGAATGTTAAGTTTCTTGGGGGGCAACTATGTAGCTACACGTGGTTTCTTTCAACGCTACAGATATGCCTCCCAGTACCTAGGAAAAAGTCTGCCATGTACTGGTACTAAATATTTGTTTTCTGATTAGCTAGATAAATTACTGATTTAATTGCAATTTAATGGTTTGTGTCCACATGCTCATAAATTAATTTTATATTATCGTGGATTCTTGCATTTTTATTTGTTTCTCCATTTAAATATTCAGTCTTTTTAGATTTATTTTTTGAAGTCACCTATGTCCCAGGATCCTGGAGATGTAAAATGCCTTGGATATTTCTGATGGGAAGAGATTCAGATCAACTTTATTTGACCTGCTTCTTTTCCTAGAGCTGAACAGCATTTTTTAACCCCCTGAAATGGCAGGGTTAAATGGCCCTCGCTCAGCCTGTGATAAATGTGTGCCCACACACATTTCTAGTCCATTTTATACACATCTCAGTTCTTTTCTTCTCCATCTCCCTTACTGTTGTCTCCTCTTCTAAATGTTGTCATTCCCTAGGTCCCAGTCCTATTCCTGCTTCTCCTGCTCCTCTGTTTATCTGCCTAAGTGATCCCATTCATTCCCATGATTTTAAATCCCAGATACATGCTGCTGAATCCCAAATACAAATCTCCAGCCTTGACTTAACTCCTAAGCTCCAAATCTGTATATTAGTCTGAATTGACATTTTTAACTGAAGGTCTTATAGATCAAACAATTAAAACATTTCAGTAAATCTAAAACAGAACTTCTGATTTCCACTCCTCCTTTTACCCCCAGTCATAACCAGTTCTCTTCTCAGTCTTCCTTCGGTCAGTATATTGCCTCGAACAATATATAGGCCTATATACAGGGTATTGAACATTGTAAAATCACCCAACCAATGGCTCAAATCATGGGGCCCTCTTGGGTTCCGACCCACCTCTTTACCTTCTAACTCCAATTCATGAACAAGTGTAGTCATTTTTACCTCCAAATTCCCTTGAATCTGTCTACTTGTCTCAAGGTCTACTCTGAACATCCAAGTCTAAGCTACCATCATCTCTTGTTAACTCTAAGGCAACACACTCCTTTCTGTTATCAGTTTCGCTCCTGGAAGAACCAGTCTGCACCCAACAGCAAGAAACTTGGCATCAGTGCCCCATACCATTCAGTGTGCATTGCCCCTTTATACTTGGAAAACCATAAAAAGTTATCACTGTGACTTGCAGGACCCTGTTTGAAGTGTCCCCTCTGTCCCTATCCAAATTTAGTGGATCCTATTTACCTCTCCAAGCTGCTGTGCCCCACATACGAGGTACTGGCTCCCCAACAGTTCCAAAAACATGCTTTCCTGTGTCACGCCTTACAAACTATTGTTTCCTGTGCCTGCAGTGCTCTTCCCTTGGTTAGTTTTTGTTTTGTTTTGTTTCTATTTTTGACAAGTTACAAATATATAATAAGCATCCACATACCTACTTCTGAAAATTAATGACTGCTAACATTTTGCTCTTTTCCCTCAATTTTTAACATTAAAATAGTAAAACAGTATCAAGTCCCTTTTGTTCTTCTTCCCCCCAAGTTCCATTCCCTTGCCTCCTTACTCAGAGCAAGTAATGGATGTTGTTGGTTCCCTCCCCTGCATCCATTTCTTTCTTCCTTCTTTCTGGTACAATCTTAACTTTGACACACACACACACACACACACACACACACACACACCCAGTACCCTCTTTTGTTTCAGCAAGAGCCAACTGTGGCCGGATGTGGCCAAGGAGACATGAGGGCAGGTTTCCTGGAGGCTGTGCTTCATTTTCTCCCATGTTACACAACTGAAGCCTCTAGCACTTCCTGAGGCTCCTATCCTCTCTACTCTGCCTCAAAGGTTTGCTTTTAGAGAACAGCCTGCAGCAGGACCTGAGGAACCGGGCTGTCTGAATTTCTGATCCAATGCCAAAGCGGGAACGAAACAGTGTTCTTGTTTGTTCAGTCTTCATCATCTGTCATCTGCTTATCTTGCATAGCTGTCTGCTTGTAACTAAAAACATCAGCATCACAAATAGAAGGAAGTGACTTCCTAAATGTCTCCACCCCTCACCTCCCAAAAATGAAAGAAAAGGATATTTCCTTTTATATCTAATCCTTTTTGTTGATATATCATTTTACTATATTTAAGTGTGTGGTTATACTCAGTGCTCTGAAAAACTTACTTATACAAGGTTAAGTCTCCATTTAGACATAAAGTTTTGAAAATAACAGCGCAGAACTGACCTCTCTGTCTCTTCTCTCCGCCTGTAGGTTGCGGCATGTTTACTCTCCTGTCATCTGTCACTGCTGCTGTCAGTGGCCTCCTGGTGGGTTATGAACTTGGGCTCATCTCTGGGGCCCTTCTTCAGATAAGAACCTTATTAGCCCTAACCTGCCGTGAGCAGGAAATGGTTGTGAGCTCCCTCCTCATTGGCGCCTTGCTGGCCTCCCTCACTGGAGGGGTCCTGATTGACAGGTATGGAAGAAGGGCTGCCATGATCTTGTCATCCTGCCTCCTTGGACTCGGAAGCTTAGTCTTGATACTCAGTTTATCTTATGCGGTTCTCATAGTGGGCCGCATTGCTATAGGGGTTTCCATTTCACTCTCTTCAATTGCCACATGTGTTTACATCGCAGAGATTGCTCCACAGCACAGAAGAGGTCTTCTTGTGTCCCTGAATGAGCTAATGATTGTCATCGGCATACTTTTCGCCTACATTTCAAATTATGCGTTTGCCAATGTTTCCCATGGCTGGAAATATATGTTTGGCCTTGTTATTCCCTTGGGAGTTTTGCAAGCAATTGCAATGTATTTTCTTCCTCCAAGTCCCCGGTTTCTGGTGATGAAAGGACACGAGGAAGCTGCTAGCAAGGTTCTCAGAAGGTTGAGAGCCATCTCGGATACAACGGAGGAACTCACTGGGATAAAATCTTCCCTGAAAGATGAATATCAGTATAGTTTTTGGGATCTGTTTCGATCAAAGGACAACATGAGGACTCGGATAATGATAGGCCTGACATTGGTATTTTTTGTGCAAGTCACCGGTCAGCCAAACATATTATTCTATGCATCAACTGTTTTGAAGTCTGTTGGCTTCCAAAGCAATGAGGCAGCTAGCCTCGCCTCCACGGGGGTTGGAGTTGTCAAGGTCATCAGCACCATCCCTGCCACTCTTCTTGTAGACCACATTGGGAGCAAAACCTTCCTCTGTGTTGGCTCCTCTGTGATGGCAGCTTCATTGGTGACCATGGGCATCGTGAATCTCAACATCCCCATGAACTTCACCAATATCTGCAGAAGCCATAGCCCTATCAACCAGTCGTTGGATGAGTCTGTGTTTTATGGGCCAGGAAACCTATCAGCCAGTGATGACACTCTTAGAGAGCTCTTTAAGGGGATCACTACCCATAGCAGAAACTCCCTAATGCCCACAAAAAATGATGTGGATAAGAGAGGGGTGACGACCTTACCAAATGCTGGAATGAGCCAAGCTGAATACCAGATAGTCACAGACCCTGCGGACGTCCCAGCTTTCTTGAAATGGCTTTCCTTAGCCAGCTTGCTTGTTTATGTTGCTGCTTTTTCAATTGGTCTAGGACCAAGTAAGTATTTTATTTTTTATTCCTTCCTTCTTTGCCCTTATGAATGTTAACATATTGCTTTTGACCATCAGAGCATCTTATGGCTATGGTACCTTTTACATATAACTACTAGAAGTAAGATGGGGATAATACTGGCCACCTGATGTATCTACTAATGTGGAAAGTATGCTTGGCTCATACCTCCTTTGTGAAATGTGCGGGCCTGGTATTCAACAGAAGGATTAGTTTTCCATTATCTGTCACATGAGGATAATTTAACAGTGATTGACTGGGGATAAACCAGACCTTGAAAGATATGTATTGCCCAAGAGAACATATTGTTTTATGAAAGCAGTTTACTGGGATAACATTTTCTTCCATATCATTCCTGAGTTCTTCATAAATGGAAAAAATCCAAGCATTTAGATTTTCTTAAAGACACGTTAGTGGAGGCATTCAGTAATAATGAAGGACAGGAAATGATGAGTTGGGAAAGAGGGTGGATTATTCCTTTAAGTACCCTTTGTTTTATTGCCAGAGTAACCTCCCTGAGCACTTTACTCATTAAGCAGGAGAATGGGAGTCAAGTTACTCCCATTCAATACAATATAAACAATTTACAGGGAGATAGCTACACGGTTGTCTTATTTTGTATAGCTGGTCTACTCCAGTGATTAAGTTTAAACACTTATCTTGAGCAAACCCTCTAGAGTTTTCTAGAACAGGTTGTTTGTTGCCGTTCCTTGTCTTTCAGTCTCTCACCCAGTCTAAACCTCTCTTAGGGAAGTAAAGTGTAGTCTCTCTACCAGCCTCAACTCCTACACCTCTCTCTCATTCTCTCTCTCTCTCTCAAACCTCTCTCCCCTTCTCCCTTTCTTCCTTCCTCTCTCACACAAAGTCTTGTTTTTCTTGTTGTTGTTATTTACAAGGATCAAGGACCAAACAAATGTGCTCAAATAAAAGGAAGTAGTGGAGCTCAGGAACACAAGAAGACATAGGTTATGTTGAAGGAGAAGGAATTTCATGGACAAATTTAGGTTTCTGGTGCCAGGAACTGACGGTGTTTTGAGAAAGAAAGTCACTTTAGGGCTTTCTCTGGTGATCTACTGCTAAGTCATTAACTATTCATTCAAGTGATACATATCAAGTGGCTATTTTTTTTCAGTAACAAAGAACTATGCTAGATGTTGGGGAAACAGTAACGAACAAGACAGACACTGTCGCTGTCTTCAAGGAGATTATGCCTGAATTGACTGAGCTATATTCCCTGTGTCTGCTTCTTTCTGGTCAGCAGCCAGCAGGTTTGGCCTGCTTAATCTCAGTTAATGAATAACTGGATTTGCACATGGCTGATATGGCCTTATACTGCAGCTTTGTTTCCTCACCTTGCGTCTACTCCCACTTCTAAGTGAGATCAGTTTCTGGATATTGACTCTTTCAAATTCCAGAATGAGAGAAGGAATCTGACTGACTCTGCTCTTTGCTATGCAGAGTCATAAATGGTTGTTCAGGGACACCTCTAGGCACATAGTCCAAACTATGGATGACAAGATTGGCCCTTCCTCTGGCACTAGGAGTAGACAGATTTGCTTATAAGTGACTGAGCATGGGCGGTTAGAGTAAATACTGTTAATACCATCAGCCTCTGATCTCTCTGACTTGTTTCTGAACCCTGGCCCTCCCTGTTAAGACTTAACAATGATAAATATTACTAATGAATAGTTTCCTAGAAACAGGTTTCTACTGTTATTTCAGGATTCAATCATCTTGCGTGTGTACCTGGGAGACATTTGTCTTAGTCAGTTTGGGTTGCTATAATAAATCGCCAAAGACCAGATGGTTTAGACAACAGAGATTTATTTCTCACAGGCTAGAGCCTGGCAAAGTCCAAAATCAAGGTGCTGGCAGACTTGGCTGTTGGTGAGGGCCTCCCTCCTGGTTTGTAGATGGCCACCACTTTCTTAGTGTCTCCTCACAGGGCAGAGGGATGGAAAGAGAGAGAACTAGGTAGTTTTATTATGTCTCTTCTCCTAAGGGCACTAATCCCATCATAGGACTCTACCTGATGACCTACCTCCAAATATCACATTGGTAATTAAGAATTCAATATATGAATTGTAGGGAGGGCACAAACATGCAGTCCAGACAATACTTATGTCTTTACTCTGATACATAAAGCTAATGAAATTTGAGAAAGCATCTTATACTTTTATTTTTAGAAACTCTTTAAAGTCTACCAGAAAGGCAAGATACAAGTGAACCTTCTTTTTATATTAATAAGTACAGTCAGTTTTACTCATGTGATAAACATCGGGTGGTATTGTCCTCATTGATTTCCTTTGCCAGCATCTTTTTTTTTTCCTATAGATTCATCATAAAACTAAAAATATTTTTTACATCAATTTTTTGATCCAATCTTTTGAAATATCAAGAATCAACTAAGAATCTCAGGAAAGTTTAGCAAAAAGAAAAGGATGCTTTCTTTGTTTTAAGTCAGAGAAACTTTCAGGTTAACAGAGATTACAACATGGCGCATATTATATCAGAGACGTTGATCTTAAACTTCCAGAACCCACCTATTCATGGTCAGAGTTTTCCCCAGCTCATACTACCCCTCTCTTTTGTTTTTGGGTGACTTTGAAAAATGCAGCAAATTCTCAGTCACTAGCATATCATTTGATACATTACTGTATTAGAGCAAGAATTTCCCTTTTCAGGAAACTTAGTTTGATTTTGGAAAAAATTATTGGGGGCTGCTTGTTATTTGCTTTTTAGGATTCTTTAAATAGTATTCTATACTAATTCTTTTAAAATGTACTTTGGGCTTTAGATTTGACTAATAGTTATTGACACCTATTATGTCAAAGGAAGGCTTTACATACTTTGGAGTATTTCATTTTACCTTCACAACAAGCCTGTGAAGAGAGAGTATTCACCAAATTTTATAAATGGTGGCAGTTTATCTCAGGCTAAGTGACTTTCTCAAATAATTGAAAATACCTCTTGTCTTCTGAAATTCAGTGGTAATGCCTAGTCCAAGACAAGAATAGACAGTCCAGTGTTGGCCTTGTTAATAAATGTTAATTGCTTTAGTGCAGTCTGCCATGAAGATACGTTAGAAGTAAGAATGAATGGAAAGAGTGGATCACTGTCCATCACATAAGGCTATTAAATGGACCACTCTGCATTTTATGCAAGATAGAGACAGTCTCTCTTTTTCTGAAGCTCTGCTTGGTAAGCAAGCATGTCCATTTATGAGGCTGAGCTACAGGATAAGAGAGGGAGGATAATGATAAGTTTTGATGTGCCCTTACTTGAATAACTGAACTTGATTAAGGTAATGTTTAATGTGTTTTTGGTTAGAATTCAAGCTCAGCCATAACAAACACCAAAATAACAGTGGCTGAAATAAGGTAGGAGTTTGTTCCTCTCCCACTTAGCAACTGGGTAGTTCTGGGTGTTGTGGAGGCTTCCAGGGTCAGGTGCCAGAAGCCTATAGATGGTGTCCCCAAATCTCCCTGTAGCCAGTGCTTTAATATTGGTTCTCAGTTCATCATGATGACTATTTAAAAATACTAAGACGTATTTTAAAATTTCATCACTCTTTTCTGGTAGCTAATAGTCCCTTGAGGATAGGTGAAAGGTACAAATTACAGTCAATTAAAGGGAGGCTGGGCATAGAAAGGCCTGGGTAATAAGGCAGTGTGAGCAATTCTTTTTTAATTCTTTTTTTTAAAAGATTTTATTTATTATTTATTTGACAGAGAGAGACACAGTGAGAGAGGGATCACAAGCAGGGGGAGTGGGAGATGGAGAAGCAGGCTTCCCGCAGAGCAGGGAGCCCAATGGGGGGCTCAATCCCAGGACCCTGGGATCATGACCTGAGCCGAAGGCAGACACTTAACGACTGAGCCACCCAGGCGCCCGGCAGTGTGAAAAGGGAAGCAGAACCACTGTGAGGAATAGGGGACAAGGAATTTCTTGCAAGGGTTGCACCCCACACAGCTGTGGAAGACACTGAGAAAGCAAAGGTCTGGAAGGGTACGGTGAGAGGAAAAGGAGAAAGTCACTCATCAGGGCCATGACAAAGGGAAGCTGGCGAAGAAGCCTGTGGAAGCCTGTTGCCTCCGCATCTGGCTGTTGTCTGCAGTCCCTGCAGGTCAGCAGGGCCGGGGGAAGACAAGCTGGACTCCAAGCCAGGACAAACTGGAATCTGTGAGAAGCGACTGGAGCCCGTATCTGTCTCTCACCACATGGACTCTGATGACACTGGCCACTTTCAGAAAAACAGGGTCCTTCTCCGTAGAGCCCTGTGTGCCTGGTCTAGTAGTAGGAGAGGCTGAAGGAGGGAACCCGTGCACTGGCTGTTCCCCCAGACCAGCAAGGAGAGGCAGCAGGTCACAGCAACATGACAAGCTGCAGGGATGTCTAGGACCCAGCACAGGGCTGATGTGTCACTTTGGCCTTCCAAGTCTCCTGCAAATTTATCTTCCAGCCAGCCCTCCCTGAAAACGACACAGAGGAGGGGACTCTGGGAAACGTAGTTCCAGCTCAGCTAACTGGACACAGTATAGAACCGCCAGAGTAATAAACTCTGGACTCAGGAAGAATAGATGTGAATATGGAAAAAAAATATTCCGGAAGGTCAAGGGCCCTGAATTCTCTCTTCAAATGCTATGATAGGTATTTATTTCTTTTAATTAAAATATTAATTGTTAAAGTGTATGACTAGCTTCCCTTCCATCAGTCTCTGAAAAGAGATGAGGTCATTAAATTAATGTCTCTTGGCTTTTGTTTCTTTAGCTATAAAACCAAAAAACACTCTTCTGCTAATGCACTGTAAAAACCTCCACATTTATTTTCTTAGGGGCATTCATGATCTCCCTTGAGCTGATGACTTTCACTTAGCTTTAGTTCTACCGTGTCACACGGCTTCTAGTTCCTTTTCTCCTAATGAGTGCTGGATTTTTCCACTTTTATGCTTTACTATCAGCCCAATGCAAGAAGCCCAAATGCTGAATTCTTTTCTCCGTTATGCCAGGGGAATGTCCCATGCTGTCATTCAGTCTGATGCTCTGGGGCCTTTTCTCAATCCAGTCAATGACCAAATGCTCTTGCATTCCCCCTCACAAATGGCTCCTGTATTTATCTTTTCCTTCCCGTTTCTGCCATCCTAGTCTACCCCTTATGAACTCATGCCTAGATTCCTGGAAGACCCTTCCCATGCCCACCCTTCCTCTATGGGAGGGCACATTTATTACCATGTTCCTCATGTCAGCTTGGCTCACGAATCTTCCATGGCTTCCTACTTTCTACCAAATCAGAGAAGTCAAATATCTTTCAAGATGAAATGAAGATGAGAAATGATCTAGTCTAACATACTCCTTTTATAGAAAAGAAAGAAGTCCAAGAGAATGAGGTCACACAGATTTAGGACTAGAACCCCAGGCATCTGGAGCCTCATTCCATTCTCTTTCTACTACTATCTGACCCATCTCTGAGGGAAAGATGGTGTGATTTTCAAGGCCCACCATCATCTTACTCAGCTCTGTCTGGGTGCCTGCATGACTCTGGGGGCACCGTTTACCTTGTAGTTAGTGGTGTTGTGCTCCTTGGCCACCATTCATACACAAGTACATATAGACTCCTCGTGGACTGCATAGTGAGGGACACCCCCTGCCGACGTGCAGTCCTCTCTGTGCCCCTTTATCTCCACTGCTCCACACCCCAGTCAAGGTCAAGAGACACAGGCCCTGGTGGGCCTTCTCCTTCTCCTCTACTCTACCCGAATCCCTCCTATCTTTAAAGCTTGGTGAAAGTCTTAATCTCCTTTATGAATTCACCCTGTTTCTTAGAGGTCTTTATTTGTATGAACTATGAAATATTTCTAGTGTAGAGTAATTCAGGTCTGGGTAATAAAGAGCCTGAATGTAAAGTCAGAAAAGCTGGGTTCTTCCAATTCCAGCTCTTCTGCCTACTGGCTGTGTGACCTTTAAGTTATCTATCGTCTCTGAATCTGTTTCTCATCTATGAATTGTTCATAATAACGCTTGTTCGATCTCACAAGGTATAGGGAGTGTCCCATGAGCTGATGCGCAGGTGAGTGTTTGGGATGCTGTTGCATACGGTGGGAGTGGAAGTCACGGGGGGTGTAATAACACGACTTAGTCCTTAATGATGAAGTGTATTGCTTCTGTATGTTTGTTTTGGTTTACCAAACATAGTTACTGGAATAAGCTCTTTGAGGGAAGAAATGGCATCTCATATTTTCTTCCTTCTCTCCCTCCAAGTGAACATTGCATAAGTCTGTTTGAAAACCATGAAGGAATACATTAGTGCTTCTAAGAGGGAGGTTGGGGAAGGAGTTTAAAAATGAGATACAAATATAAGAAAGATCTCGAAGTGTGTTTTTTATGTGTGTCAAGCTGTCCAGGGCAGGCCGAGCGCCACGTCAGCTGGAAATGCTAGGCTGCCACAGACACTGCTATCCCTGCTAGTCACCATTGTGAAGCTTTTTGCAGAACAAACTTCACTTGGGCATAGTCCCAAAAATCTCTTTGTGGTTTTGCCTATAAGATGTAGGGAGGTTAGGAGTGCTCAGAAATAGGGCTTTTCTTTGTTAAGTCGTGAAGAGTTATTTCAGACTCAGAGTATCTAAAAGTAGCTCTGGATTTGTCTTGGACACCTCTGCTTTTTCCTGCTGTATGGAGAACAAGGTTCCTTTTGCTAATGAGATGGAGAATCTCATGGTTGAAGGAGGTTTGGCTATGGGAAAAAGAAATGACCCATCATCTCATGGTTTCTCCAACTTATAATTGCAGTTCCCAGGACTGAACTGGGTTACATGTAGGTAACAAGGTATGGGTTCAATTTTTTTTAGAAAAGGGAAAGCATGGACTTTGAAGTAGGGCAGCGCCCAGAGTCGAACCTCAACTCTGCCACTTGCCAGCTGTGCAACCTTAGGGAAGTTAGTTAACTTCTCTGTGCCTTATCTTTCATCACTTAGAAATGTGGATACAATTGATAGTTATCTCATAGCATTGTGAGGAGTAAGTCAGCTCATAATAAAGTCCTTAGAAACTGGCCCTGAGAAGTGCCATATAAGCACATGTTGAGTAAAATAAACAAGCCTGAAGAGCTGGGTATTCACACACGTGACTGGGAGCCATGCAGTCTGACAGAATCCCGAATCTTCCCCTCTAAAGATAACAAGCAGTTATTTCACACCCGTGGTTTGGGGCTGTTGATTCTCCTAGAGTTTTTAGAAGGGATCTGGTCATTGTCCTTGTTTTTCTTGCCAAGAGTCAGTCGTTTATGTCTGTATTGATGTTGTAGTTTTTCTTTGGTAAAGAAAACACATCCTGGGAATTCCAATTCAATCACCAAAATTGTGTTCTAGAGCATTGGTATAAACTGCACAAAGCAGTTAGAGTTTAAAGAAGGTTTTTATTAGAAGCAAGGTTTTCATATCAGATCTTGAATGCATTGTAAAATTTATTAACCTGATGTGATTTTTGCCCAGGTATTTCATTTAGAGAGTTTATTGCTTGTAACAGATGCAAATCCTTTGCAAAAACGGTGGTATAAAGGGAAAAGTACTTGCTTTTCTGAAGTAAAATTGAAAGCAAGACTAAAACCATTTTTATTAAACCTTCTTAAATACGGGTTGGCTTAGAACAACATTCCTTAATTGTATTAGATCACAACCATAGTTTCTCCAGCCAAAAAAAAGTGTTTCTATTTTTAGGTTAAAGCATATGCCCTACATCATTTTACTTTCTGGTCCTTTGTTTTCCTAATTGTAAAATAATAGGGTTGCCCTAGAACCTAAATTCAGGAGGGACCATGAATTTGGTTGGTACGAAGTAATCTCACGTATTTTATTTCATGTGTTCAAAAAGTTATTCAAAGGAATCTATAGTCTTCACCAGCTTCCTGAAGGCTCCATGGCCTGAAGAGTTTAGGAACCTCTGCCCTCCATTTTTCAGTAACTAATACAAAAACTCCTCCATCAAATGAAATCAAGATATAGACTCCATTGCTTTTATTTGAGATCTTTATTAAACATTTAACTTTCCATACCTCATTTTTCACTTTAAAATATGTTCAAAATCTTAATCTTACCCTCCACTGCATTTCTGGGGTGCTCCTGATCATCACTTAGCTCCTTTTAATAGCTGAATATTTGTCCATCATGGTTCAAACTTCAGGGTAGAATCAAAGATTCCTGACATTGTGAGGACATGGAGCCACATGAAGATTTCTCTTCTACTCATGCTTCAAAAGTAAAGCACAGGGGAACCCAAACCCAAGGCATGCAATTACTCTCTTATGAATTCATCTGAGGTGATATTTGTATAGAAACCCAGCCCTCCTTAAGTTAGCCACCAAAACGTAGAAAAATGTGTATGGCTATTCTTTTCACAATAATTAGGACTTTTCAAAATCCAAGCATTCCTATGTTCATTAATTAATCAACTTCCTCTTCCATCTCATGACTAGTATCTCTTCAGGAAAGCAGATGGAAGGAATTTGTCCAACGTCACACGTTAAGTTCAGTAATGAGACTGTGACAGCTATTCTTTAACTACCTTTGTATTCACTCACTCAAGCAGAACCTCACACTGCAGGCTGAGTGACAGGTGCCACCAAATCATCTCCCCTGAGCTCTTCTGCCAAACAGGCAGGCGTTCCAACAAGAAAGCAACTGGGGGTGACCAAGAGGAGAGGGGAGGGGGAGAAAGCGGTGGGGATTCATTCATTCACTCACGTATGCAGAGTGTGTGTGTGTGTGTGTGTGTGTATTGCTCACCCAGTACTCCGTGTGGCGATTCGGGGATGGGTGAGCAAGGTCTACAACTTGCCTTCATGGAGCCAGTTGTGGGAACAGGCAAGAAGCAAGAACATGAATACATGTACAATAGTGTCAGGAGGAGAGAAGTGTTCAAATCTAGATGGAGGTAAGAGTGGTAAAGAAACAACGGGAAGGATAAATGAAGGAGCACGTGTGGAGGAGGTCGAATGGTCACAGAAGGCCTTTCTTGGGTCACAGCTTGTATGAAGAAAGCAGAGTGAAGATCTGGGAGTAGGGATGATGGCAGGTGAAGTGGACTTGAGGGGACACGAACTTGAAGGCACAGTAAAAAAACCTGTTGAGGCCGTGGCACAGAGTGCTTGAATTCCGACCAGGCTTTGATATCTGGCTCCCTGGCCTTGAATCCCAGCTCCAGGGTGTAGAACTTTGGGCAAGTCAATTCCTCGCTCAAGTTTTCAGTTTCCTTATCTAGAAAATGGGGCAATACTGTCTCCCTCACAATGTAATTGTGGGGGCAAGTGAGGCAATCTGTATACAACATTCCTAGTTTGGTGCCTGGTGTGCAGTATGGACTCGATACAGTTAGTTATTAGTGCTAATAAATGTCAGACTGTGGTCTATACATGACATGAATAGTTCTGATAATGCCAACCCTAACATCAGCAGGCATTTTGCTTAAGCCATGTCAGGACACATGGGAAGTGCTCCAGGGCCCTAAGTTGAATTATGATCCCATGGTCCTCCTCACCTCCCTCCCACAGATCATTCCAGTTGGGTCAAGACTAAAAAGAATAGATTTGTGCTTTGAAATATAGTTTAATTCTGGATTACCTACAGTCAGGAGATCTTCCTAGGAAACCAGACAAGTTTTATAGAAAGTCCTGAGGCACTGGGGAAGGGTGAAAGGTGTGATGTAGCCTGAGAAACACTCAAATGTCCACTCTTCTAAGTTGGTGCAACTAATTTAGACTATATGTCCTATGTACACACAAACTCTGTCTTTTTCACTGTTGTTTCCTCCAGCCTAACCTAGGGCCTGGCCCACAACAGGGGCTCAATAAATATTTGTTGGATGAGTCAAAAAAGTGTTTCTGGAACTCTCTCAGCTTCTGTGACTAGGGGGAAGCTCTCTCTCTCTAGTTTGGAGTTGATGTATCCTGATCCCTCTGGTATGTATCTGAGTCAGTATATAGGGAATTAGAGATGAATGTATGGTGTGGGGAATTCCACGCACACTTGACCAAAAATTGTATCTGAATAAAGTTAGTCAATTGAGGACACAAGGCCATCTCCAGTATTTGATGACCTAAGAAGGTTTGTGTTTTAAATTTCCTAAAATTAAGCCATTAAAAAATTTATAGTGTTAAACAAAATATTCATTTCCAGATTTCTATTTTTTTCTTCAAATACAAGACCCAGCCCTTCCCTAGAAAACAAAGATTGAGATGAGCAATATCATGGGATAATTTTTCATACCTTGGTTTAGTAATTAGATGTATTTAAACTTGACTCTTTACAAAAAAGACTAAAGACAATTCCTTCACAGTTCTCCTAAGAGAAATATGTGGAAATCTGAACCTGGCATTTGGGGTTTGTTTTTGCTTATTTAATTAACATTAGAGTTTATAGAAATATTTCAATGGATTATCTCAGGCTTAACAATCCTATTAAATCCCTCAGATATAAAAGGGCAGTCCATAGTTGATAACAGTAATAAAAGATCTTTGTAGAAAAATCATACCATAGCCACAAGTAATCACACTCTCAAGAACTGCAAACTGACTAATATTTTAGCCCACTTGCAAGCTAACAAGTTACCCTGTCACAGTTTTATGAATTTTGGAAAACAACACTAAGAGTTCTGGATCAGAGACAAAGGACAATTTATTACCCCCAGCAATAGCAATAGCCAGAATATCAGCACTGCCCCATTTCCTCAAGCCCCAGTACCCACAGAGCAACAGGAAGAGAACCAGATAACACCTGCACACACACTGGGTCATTTTTGAGAAGAGGCGCCCCAGGTATAGGGAACCCAAATCTTTTATAATAGACAGTAAGCCAGCCTGATTTCCTCCGTGGAAGAAGACATTATCTTTAATTTACTGGATACAGGAGATACTGTCTCTGTCTTCCAAGGCTGTTTGTTATACAAACATCCTTAGAAAAACAGCCAGAACAAAAAAAGTCACTGCTTTTGCTCCTAAGACATGCAGAACTGCAAGGGATCCATGGAGAATTGTCTGTCAAGTGTCCTAAAAAGGCCACTTTTTGGTTTTAAATAACAAACCAGAATTTTTTTAAGGCTCAAAAACTGTGGAGTCTAACTTTTTGTTTGGTTTAGTTTTATGGAGTTTAGCCAGCTTTTTGGAGGATGGGTATCAGTAGGAAGCATAAGATTCATCTGCCGTAACATTTAAATTTAGATTTCATACCCAAATAACTTTAGCTCTTCAAAAAGAAATTGTTCATGTGATGTTTGCACAGCTAAAGATTTTGAGAATTCCAGGGATGTGAAACAGCAGGTTTTAATTTAGAAGTTTACTTAGCTGCTTTACTCCAAGATATGATGAGTTTAGAACAGAGAAGCTTTTAGACCAGAAGTACATCCAATGTTTCAAAAAAGATTTCGATGTTCTTCATATTTTCTCCTCAACTCTAGGTCTTTAATATTCAGAATCATTGCAGTGAAAGGCATTTTTAGTGATCATCTTTTTTTTTTTTTCCTGCTATTCTTATGGGATAATTACATGCCTTTAGAGAAAAGGCATACTGCATAAATTATTATGCTTTCAATATGAGAGTTTCAGTATCAACTGTAGCCATTAAACAATCATATTCACCCATTTGTTTGTGTTAAGTATAAGTTAAGTGTTAAGTGTATAAGTTTAAGATCTTTCATATTTTTCCTTTTAAATCTTAGGGTTTTTTTTATCACCAATATTCCCATCCATACTGTTTCTTTTTTTTCCAATTAATGAAGTTAAAGGCCATTTTGATAGATGAAAGTGATGAGTTATTTGGTCCTCTGATGTTAACCATTAAAATAATGCAAAGTAAATAAAAATTAGTATCTGAATAGTTTTACACTAAGTTCGCATCCAAGCAAAGGAGGAAAAACTTAAAGACATATGTGCCCTTACCTAATTAAATCCTATTTTCCTCTTTGGAGTTGGATGATGCAGCCGACCAGTACCTAACAGAACCAGTCTAAAAACCGCATCTTTGTAGCATGAGCACAACTCAACACAGTGAAATGACACCATCAATTCCATTACCATGGGCAACTGTTCACATAAAACAACAGTGTTGAACTTTCCTCTCAATCCTGTACCCTTGAGAATTGTGAATATCAGACAGTAAAGACATTAAAGACACAGACTAAGGTTTAAACTATCTTAATAAACACAAGCATTCCTTTGTTACTTTATTGTTTTCCAGAACACAATGTTAAGAATTTTTCCAGGGAGCATTTGTAAAATTAAAAACTGTAATACCTTTCTGATTAAAGTAAAGCATCAATCATCAAAAAAGTACAACATAACATTACATCTGAAGCATGACATTCCAGTTACAGTTTAAACAAGAAAAGGTTAATTTCTTGGAACTCCTTTTTTTTTTCTCCAATTTGAATCCTAGTTCAGTGGTCTGAAAATTGGGATATTCATGCTCCTGGGGGTTCATTTTGCAGAGTACTGCTTCGAGGACACGTCAAAGAAAATCAGTTTCTTGATTTTCCGGAAAAATCTGTTTCCTACAATTTCTTCTTCCTCATCTCCCTAGTGATAATTGTCCTTCCACTTTAAGTGGAAGAAAGCACACCTATTATCCATTAGAAAACTTATTATGATGATACATGTCCCAAATTATAAAAACCTCAGGAGCAGTAATCAAAAAGATAATTGGAAATATTGGTGTAGGTGTGGTATGGAAAAATGATTCTAATGACTAGATAATAATCCTTTCATAGGCCTAGATATTGTCAACAATTTGCTTTCAGCAAAATTAAAAGATGGGGCGCCTGGGTGGCTCAGTTGGTTAGGCGACTGCCTTCGGCTCAGGTCATGACCCTGGAGTCCCTGAATCGAGTCCCGCATCGGGCTCCCTGCTCGGCAGGGAGTCTGCTTCTCCCTCTGACCCTCCCCCTTCTCATGTGCTCGCTCTCTCTCATTCTCTCTCACTCAAAATAAATAAATAAAATCTTTAAAAAAAAAAAAATTAGAGGATGACCTAACCAAGTGATCAGCTGATATATCATTACAAATTACTTTTTTTGTTAATTCAAAGAACTGAGTGATTCTTGTATTATAAAATTTCTTCAACTCCCCATCTTCTTTCATTATTCTTTTTTTTTTTTTTAAAGATTTCACTTATTTATTTGACAGAGAGAGACACAGCGAGAGAGGGAACACAAGCAGGGGGAGTGGGAGACGGAGAAGCAGGCCTCCCGCGGAGCCGGGAGCCCGACGCGGGGCTCGATCCCAGGACTCTGGGACCATGACCTGAGCCGAAGGCAGTTGCTCAACAACTGAGCCACCCAGGCGCCCCTTCTTTCATTATTCTTGAGGACAATAAATTTCATCTAAAGAGTAGAAATATATCCTGTTAGTCTAGAAGTGACATTCACCCACACATACATAATAAAGAAAAAACTCCCTGTCTGTTAAGAGAGGTTTCTTTCAATAAATTTCACTTTTCATATCTAATAGTTAATTCTAAAGATTTGTAATATATTTCTATAATTTTGATCCACTTTTTATTAATTATTGTGTTAACAGCTGAGAAAAAAATACCTAAAAATTCTTAGGGGAAATAAAACAACCCTAAAATTTCAGTTTATGGTAATTTTTCCCAGAGCACTTATGATGGAGTGATCAAAAGACTTTTAAGTTTAAAAATGGATTGAAAAAGGATAAAATACTGAGTTCAAGGTGAAAAACAATATAAAATTTACTTTAAGTATCTTATTCCTGTATTTTTTAAATGGATGATGATGAATATCAGATAGGTATGGTATTTCAATTCTACTGGAAATATGTAAAAGCATGAGAAGTGCTCTTTTATATGTTAGAGTTTATAATACAATAGAAATTGCATTCTTTGCTATCATTTAAAGTTACAGCGAGAAGAAAGTTTGATGTTGACTTACAAATGAAAGAAAGTACTTAGTTTTTCAAATTATTTTAAAGGTTACACAGGCAAGAAAGTTTAAAGACCACCGCCAGTAACTTTTTCTTATTCCCAACCAGTACTTGCTCACAAGAGTTTCATTATCAATTCTTGCATTTTTTTAAATTGATGGTTTTTCCATTGTGTTCAATTTTCCCTAAAATGTTTTCAAAAAATCATTTCAGTTAGTGTTGACTAGAAATCATTAAGATAGAAAGACTGGGGAAAACTGAGGCTTTATTTCACTGCTTTTCTTGGTTTATGTAAGTAATACAAGATAATATTCTAGAATAAAATATTTACTTAGAAGAGGTGAGGCATGAGCAAAACTCAGAGAAACTGAGAAAGGGGAATATGAGAAATAAAAATAAAAACAAATAAAAGCTATTGCATCATTGCTGATGTTGGAGAAGATGGCCCATGGTGGAGTGTGTTTTTTTAAAGAGCATACCTTTGCCAGTTAGGGAACTTAATGGAGCCAGGATTTAAACATCTGGTTGGAAGGAAATGGGCGTATTTCCCTTTCATATTCACATTTAAAGGATCTCTTGGCAGACAGAGAGCTAGGTGTGCCGTGTGCTGTTTGCATAGGCAATAAAAGCCATGGGATTTGGCTTCACTTTGGCAAAGTATGGAACACCGACTAGTCGGCAAATCAAGCTGTTGAGAATTCTGCCTCCAGAGTTGCTGGGAATTCTCTGGCAAGAGTTTAAGACCTCTGTGAATCCGTGAATCTTGCAAGCCTGGAGCTGGCATGCCAGGAGGGTGAAGAAGAGTTCAAGTCAAGGCAAGGCAAGGGCTTAAGTGACAGCCTCAGTGGCTTATATGGAGGGGGCGAGGATTAACATGGCAGGTTACCTACCCATGGGAGGGCGAAGTCATCTGCACGGATTGCCCCTGCTAACCAAGCCCATGTCCTCCACGGCACACGGAGACACCTTAACATATTTGTCCTTCACGTCTTTTCATGACACTCTGTGCAACCATAAACATTGTCTGCGGATTTCATCTGGATCAGGCAAGTTCTGACGGGCAGCCTTGGTGATTTAATACCATGTGAAGTACAGGTGCCAATACTTATGGGTAACTTATGTCCTGGCAAGTCCAAAATTTCCTCTATCCTTGCAGCACAGGGGAGGCCTTAAAGACATGCACAGACTCGGACATTTCCAGAGGCGCGTATTACTGAGCTCGTCCTGGAATGGCGAGGCCAAAGTGGAAGGGTGGAGGTCAAGGAGGATTGTTTGGAGAAGAGTTCACTACGTCTCTAAATACCCACTGGATTCCTCATAAGCAAAAGCACAAGTCTATCATCAGGGCAGTGGAGAACAAGCACACCCCAAGAGGTTCCACTTCTTCACTGTGGTGGGTGGCGACAGGTTGACTTTTGGAGAAATGAGGCCATCTCATTAGAAAAGTCATCAGTGATTTGCAGAGGACTTCCACTTGTCACCGTAAATGTCAACATATGAAATCCCCATGTGATGGTTTCCATCTCTGTGCTCTTGACTTAAGAGCTGAAACAGAGCTGCTCCATTTTTTCTGCTTTGGACCTTCCTAGCCCCTTTCCAGGGACCACGGAGGCCTGTCAGATTCTGGCATCATCTTGCTCCTAAGACGGCCCTGGGAAGACTCTGATCCTTTCAGTCAGTTTTATCTTGCAGCAAGGACCATCTTCAGAACTTGATTTCACTTTCTGGATTTGAAAATCTGTGATTTTAGGGTGCTGAAATCATTGTTAAAATAATATTCTCCTTATTTTCGACTTGACGGGCTCCTTATTGGGAGGCTGGACCATCCTTGTCAAAACCCTTGTTAAATGCTACAACATCCAATTGGTCAATATTAGATAAATCAAAGCATCAATTCTTGAATTCTTTCTATCAGATCAAGAAAGAAGTAGAAGCTTTCTGCAACACTACATTATTTTTGGAAACATCAGGTGCAAGATTTGACTGACAAGTTCTCATCAGAGATGGAGGGAAGTCTCTCTTTCTTTTTTGTTTTTTTTTTTAAGATTTTATTTATTTTTGAGAGAGAGAGAGTGTACAAGCCGGGGAAGCAGCAGGCAGAGGGAGAGGGAGAAGCAGACTCCCTGCTCAGCAGGGAGCCCGATGCGGGGCTCGATCCCAGGACCCTGTGATCATGACTCAAGCTGAAGGCAGACGCTTAACCGTCTGAGCCACCCAGGCACCCCGGGAAGTCTCTCTTTCAATGTTCAGTTCATTGCTCACTGATTGGTTCAGCGGCCCAGGAACCTAGCTCGGTGCTGAATTGAATGCTTGTCTAGGGCAGGCTTTCAGTGAGGACTATGGGTCCTTTTAGGCAAGCCTTTGACAGCTCAGACTGAGTGCTTGTATAACTAGTGCTTTGTGAAACAGTCCCGTCTCCTTGTGGGTGATATCCACCACTTTCGGTAACAGCAAGATCAGCACATTCTCATCTGACACCAACATGGGTCTGATGACCCCAGCAATGATTTTCCAAGATCCCACCAAATAGTTCCAAGAGGTGGTTGTGGTGAAAGGTGGGGAAGGGAGGAAGGCGTTTCAGAGGTGATGAAGTGGGATGGAAGTAGATTAAGAAAACCTCTGTGAACTCATCTAGAAAAGAAAGAGTGACCCTTCCCCCACCTCCTCCTCATGGCTGCTAGAGCAAAAGATGATGAGAGATCCCCCACACCACTGTGATAGATACCAATGGCAGAAAGGGGCACAGGGGATTGGTCTGTGGCATGGATTATTTAACTTCAAAAGCACTGGATTTACATAATTTTATCTTGTATTTGTCCAAGGGCAGGTCATTACAAAGACTTCACCAGAACTACACAGCTGTCATTCTACTCAGAGCCAGATCCCCAGTCTCACAACACTCAAATACAAGGTTACCTGAGCACTGCACGGGGCTCATTAAGAGCAAAGTGATCCTACCAAGGATATAATCTGCAAGAATCTAATACAGTTTTTTTTTGGGGGGGGGTAGGAGGTGGAGGGGAGGGATACAGAATTTTAATTTTGAATTCCCTATCAATTAGAACAATAACAAACATGTTCCTTTGTTACAATTATCTTCCGTGCCCTAACGATAACCCTACATGGATTCACTTGGAAAAAGATAATCAAGAAAAAAGTGTTTCTCCAGCCCTCTGCTATAATTCAATTTATTTTTCTTACTTTAAAATAGCAGATTTACTACGAGCAGATGTTTTCCGTCCAGACCCTGATCTTGTCAGGGGAGGCGAGTTGTTAAATTAGAGGCACAGCTGACTCTCCCGATTCCCACATAGGCCACGCGAGTGGTGGCTGGCATTGGGGCCCTGTCCCCACTGCCTCTGCTGGGCTAGGACCCTGCAGCTGGTCTGTAGGTAACTGTTGTCTTTCCAGCACAAGGTGACTTCGCCAGCAGTGAGCCAGGGCTGGGGCAGCTCCTACGTCCTTCTTTGTTCAGAATCAAACGCTTATGCTCCACATTTACTTATTCATTAACAAATATTTATTGAGCCACCACCAAGAGAGCACCATGATTAACAAGCATGAGTTTCACGGACTCACTACTAGGACTCAGTGCCCCCTCCGCCACTTCTGAGCTCTGTGACCTTGGCAGATGATTAACTCCTGAAGCCTGAGTCTCTTCTACGTAAAGAGGGATAGTAGTAAGTTCCTGTCTTGGAAGATTTGGGGAGGATCATTGGAGGTAAGGTTCATAAGGTGCTCCGCCCCTTGTGAGAATGCGTAGCTATTTTACTGGGCACGCTGGGCTGGATGGGCAGTAAGCAGAAGACAAGTGAGTTCTAATCCCATCAGGCAGGCCCTGTAATGTTCCCTGTCACTCTCAGATAATAAAGAGTGCTCTGATCAGTTTTGGTGCCAACAAGAGTCTCCTTTCAGAAATTCACACATTTCTTCAAGTATAATAATCAAATTTCGGGGCTTGGTTTAATTCAGAGCTGCTGTCCACTCAGCTTGCCCCGGTCAGGAAGACCGGGTGGGAGCAGGGAGAGTAGCGGCCTCCTTCCCCCTGTCTTCCTGGCTCCATTTCCTACCCACTCATTAGCTGTGATGTCGGACTTCTCCAAGGGAAGGGCCAGGACCCACAGCAGGGAGAGCCTGGATCTAGTGCTGAGGCTCTGTGCTTGGCAGAGGTCCAAAGCTGCCTCTCTCATTGCTCCCTGGCAGGTTATCCAGCCACCGCCCGTCCCGCTTGCATTCTCAGGCCTGTGTCATACACCCCTCCTTCCAGGATTATTGTCAGGCTCTGTCAGTATTTCTCCTAAATCCTTTCTCACTTGGCTGGTGATGAGAAGGAAGCGCATTTCTCTCCCCTCCTGCTGAGGAAGGACACAGCCCTGCTCTCCAACCACAAACCACGCAGGCCTGGGGCAGGGGGCAGGGTGCAGAAGGCAGAGGGCAGAGGGCTGGCCCTCAGTTTCAATGGGTTTTTGATAATTTTGCTGCCTCCCTTTCCCTTTCTTCTAGTGCCCTGGCTGCTACTGAGCGAGATTTTTCCTGGTGGAATTAGAGGACGAGCCATGGCTTTAACTTCTAGCATGAACTGGGGCATCAATCTCCTCATCTCTCTGACATTTTTGACTGTGACTGGTAAGGACTCATTGTTTTCCTCTAACACCTTTTGTGCTCTTAGGACAAATGTGAGGGAAGCACACTCACCTAAAGATCATTTTACTGTGAACGTGTTCAAAACATTCAAAAGTAAAAAGAAGGTACCTGATGTACCGACCACCCAATTTAATCATTCTTAATTCCTTTTTAACCCCACCTGCTCTTTCCCCAAATGATTTTGAGTCACATCCCAAACGTGATGTCATTTTGTCTATAAAATTTCCACATGGACCTCTAAAAGACAAGACATTTAAAAACTCTTCCTGTAATATCATGATCAAGCCTAAAAATGTTAATAGTAATCCCTTGGTATCAAATATCCAGTCTGTCTTCCCATTCTTCCAATTGTCTGATAATTATTTTTTTATACTTTGCTTGAATCACGATCCAAAAACATAACTCACAGTTGATTGACATGTCTCTTATAATTTGTAGGTTGCATCTTCATTTCTCCCTCTTCCTCCCCATCTTTATATTTTTAATGAAGAAGTGGGGTTCTCTGTTTCATAGGGTTTTTCCCATGCTGGGTTTTGCTGATTATAGTCCTATCACATGACCTTCTGTCCTTTGTGTTTCCAGTGAACTGCTATTTAGGTCTAGAGGCTTGAGCAGATTTAGATTTTTTCATTTGTTTGTTTGTAAACTCCTTCACAGATGATGGCGTACATCCTGCCACAAATGTGCATCCTGTCTGTCTCCCACTTTGTCATGTAGGCTTCTGTGAGGATCATCGCCCAGATCCGTTATTTGCATTCCATCATTCCTTCTAAATTTGGATCATAGCTTCTACTTCTCTAAGGAGAAATTTCTTTTCCTTAGTTATTTGCCTGCCCTGAAGTATGAATCAAAGAAAAAAGGCAAGAGAAATGCTTGAAACTTTCTCTTTATTTTCTAGTTTCCCAAGTAATGAGGTAGTTCCCCAGCACCCTCCAAAATTGACCAATGAGCTCTTTCCTTTCTTTGCTCTTTCCTTCATACATGTATATGATATAAATATTAAATAATACATACAATATATAAATTTGTAAAAGTGGACATATACTCAAAAAGGTATATATCTATAGCACTTCTGAGTCTTATCAACCACTTTTTTTTTTTTTTGAGTACATCTACTTCTGGAAATTAACTTTTGGAGTTATTAATTAAGCATGGTTTGGGTTTTTACATAACATTTTAAATGTTTATATCCCATATTTTTAGAAACGGACCAAGATTGAAAAAAACAAAGGCACTGGTCATTAGCACCAACCATACCTATCCTACTTAGATCACATGCATAGACCTGTGACTTTTACCTTCACACACGCACACACACACACACACACACACACCTTTATCTGCTCTTTGATGTGGAAAAGAGAAATATAAAAGAAAAAAATGGGGTGAGCACAGCATAATGTATAAACTTGATCAATCACTATGTCGTATACCTGAAACGAACGTAACATTGTGTGTCAACTATACTTAACATTTTTTTTTTAATTAAAAAGCAGAAGAAAGAGTGGAAATGATCAGGGGTGGGAAAAGAGGACACAAATCTCTGGGAAGGATGGCTAACGTATAGGATGAGCTAATGCACATTCAGAAGTTCTCCTGCACTTAGAACAAATGCTGGGAAAGCATTTTCACTTAAAAATCCTGGAATGAACCTGTAGATGACATTCCATTGGGCTAAGCTTGAAATTCCGTACAGGTTTCTCCCACTATTTGAAACTAGAACGTCTCTAAGAAACCTTTCATGAGCCAAGATGGCATGAAGGAGAAAAGCAGCTACACTTCCTGAGGGCAAAAATCCTCTTTGGATTTCAGAAAAGCCAAGTGGCATAACGCAAACTTGCCCAACGCAGGGAAGTACTTACTTTCAAAATCTGTACTTACTTTCAAAAATCAATTTTCCAAGTAGAAGACGTAACGGTTCTGCTTGGCAGCAAGCCCTTGGACACCAGCCTTTTTCAGTGCAACTTCAGCAGATCAATAAAAGCAGAGTGTTCTGGGGAAACCAGCTCACTGGGCAGTGGTCATGATGCGGCCGCATTACGCTCAGCTCTGAGTCAAGTATGTTAAGAGGATTGTTTGGATCTTTTCAGAGCGTTGCCGTGTGTCCATCGTGGGAGGGCACCCGGATGGGCATGGGACCTGTGGTCTGCGCGGAACGGTTGCAAGAGTTCAGGGTGTTTGGCTGCGGCGACAAGGTGGTTAATATGCTTAGATCTTTCCACGCTGCATCCACCACACTGCCTCACTACGGAACCGCTCGGTCAGTTCTCCTGGCTGACCAGTGGGGACTGGTGGCTGCTGCCGTGAAGGGCTGTGTGCATGGTTTCTGGCTGCCGTCAGTCTGAGCCTGCGTTTGTGAAGAGCCAGCTTCTTCCCCGCTGCTCCTCGCCGGGCTGGACTTCCCGCTCCCGAGCTGAGCCCCGCCGGGCTGGACTTGCTGCTCCCCAGCTGAACCCCCCAGGGCTGGACTTCCTGCTCCTGAGCCGCGGGCAGCACAATGCACATGGCAGGCTCCAGTGCATTGGGGGCCATCTCTTGCCACTTCATGTGCCTTGACCTGGGTCAGGAACTGCTAGAAGTGGCCCTACGCTGGCCGGCGAGATCCAGCAGTGCCTGAGGGTGTGGCTTCTTGATGAGGACTCTTAGCAAGCGAAGGCCTTTCCAGAGAACTGTTAGCACTTTTTTCCTCTGAATCCAGGAGGAAGCATTACAAACACGCTGCCCACTACTAAAAGGAAATAGGGCCGACATGAAATGATTTATTTGAATAATCAGGGTAAAGAAGGGTGAGTCATTTCAAGAAAAGTGCATCTGTGTCAGTGACTTTAAAAATGTCCACCAAACAGAAACCAAAGTGCTACAGCCATGACTCCCGAGGGGGCCCTGTGAGGATGAGGAACCAGAGGAAATATTTTACCTTCTGCTTTCTATGCTTCTGTGTCATTTGAGGTCCTTTTATTTTTATTTTATTTTATTTTATTTTACTTTATTTTGCAATGAGGATGCATATTACCATTTCGAAAAAAGAAAGCATGCTCATGAAGAAGATGGCATTGGGTTTACATTGTGATAGTCACAAGGCTTTCACAGAGAAAGCTGAGGTAGTCTGTAAAAAGGAAACTTACAGAGGTTGGCTATATTTTTAATTTGTGGTTGCCATTTCCCAGGATCCTACCAGCATGTTTGAAAATACACACGTTTTTATATATGCCCCAAGAATCAGCTGTCCACACAATGGGGTCAAAGCAACACAAAACACATTTTTAATCGGTCTCTTTTGTCCTTTGTAGATCTCATTGGCTTGCCGTGGGTGTGCTTTATATATGCAATCATGAGCCTAGCATCCCTGGTTTTTGTTGTTGTGTTTATACCCGAGACAAAGGGATGCTCTTTGGAACAAATATCAGTGGAGCTGGCAAAAGCGTAAGTATTATGTGCATGTTGTCCCAACAATGCTCTGGTCAAAAAACTGCAGTTTTATAATTCAACCGAATAATGATCCAATATCTGAAATTATTTCAGGATATTCCCTTTGGCGTGAAACTGTATCTCAAAACATAATTTCAGTTTTTATGCCATGTGATGAACCTTGGTGACTAAGCTAAGGAATTAGAACAACCAGTGCTTTCTAACAGGTGAATCTTGCAAAGCTTTTTTCAGTAATGTTCAAAGAACCCCTCTCATCTCTCTGGGTCCCCTGCGCAGGAGGGCTTTTTTGTTTGGGGTTTCAGGTAAGTCTTGGAATGTCATGCTCAGCCTGTGCCAGAACCATGGGCCTCCTTCCTCTCTCACCGTGTAGGTCGTCCTTAAGCCCTAACCACCTATGAAGGCTCAGATGATCAGGAACACCCTTGGGTTTAAATGACTGCAATTATTCCAAATATGGCACAATCAAAATGAGTTTCAGAAAGATAAAGAGTTTCTCCTGTGGATAGCAGCTAGAAAGTTGGTTAAATACATTTCACGGAGAGAGATTGTTTAAGCAGCTTAATTTTGATGTGGGCTGTAGAAAACTCTTTCCTTTTGGTAACAGAACTCAGAGCTCTACGTGCTGATGAACTGCGGGGAAGGAGGTGATGCGCAGGGGCCCGGAATGAAGCAGAATTTGTTCTTCTTCCTAAGATTAATTCATTATACTTGAACGTGTAGGGAGGGATACTTGTTCTTGCATTTTAATGGGAGGGTGCTCCTTATTTACAGTTTGTGAATTTCTTCTAAAAACACTTTCAATGGGCCAGAGAGAAATGATTGCTGCAGGAACTATGGGCACAGTGATTCTTCGGCATGGGAAGAATAAACCTGTGAGGTGATTTGATGGTCGCTATATGTGGACATATTTATTTATACTAGGATTTGGAAAACTTCCACTTTGTATTTTATACACTTAGAAGTGGTTTGCATTTTTTAAATATTTCACTTTAGCAAGCAGAAAGACTTTTCTCTTAATTCAAACTGTGAGTTAAATATCAAGTTGTAGGGTTAATTTTTAATATAGATAAGGCCCTGTTTTTAAAAAATACAATGAAAATGAAAGTCATTCATTTATGAGGAAGTATAATTGTCAGGAAGGTGACTGGACCCTTGGGCTGATCAGCACATTGCCTGGCTCTATGCAAGTTAAAGCCAACTGACTTGGTTTCTCAGAAAGCACAGAATCTGAACAAGACTATTAATTACTGATACATGATTCAAATAACTAAGAGCCTCAGACCTTGGTAACTCCATGCATTCATCTGGAGACTTGACTCAGATCAGGGCCTTTTCCAGGACTAAGATGCCAGGACACTAAAGACTTCCAAATCTGCTGTCCAGTCTTCATTTCTCATTCTGCCCTACTATGCGTGTTTCCCATCAGTTGCCTGTTTAGGGGTAACACACCATCCCCACACGTCCTGGTTTAAAATACATGACTTCCCATTTCCCAGGATGCTTTGGTTTGCCTGGGTGGTGCTCCTGCTCATTCCGCCTGGGCGCCTTCATGGGTCTAAATCAGCAGGAGGGTCAGTCAGTCTGGACGGTGTAAGAGAGCCTCACCCGCGTGGATGAGAGTGGGTGCTGACTCGGTGGGGCACTTCTGTTGTTCTCCACGGGGTCTCGGCCTCCAGCAGGCTAACATGGCTTCCTCAAATGGCAGACTCTAGGCAACATTCCAAGGCTGTGGAAGCAGGAGCTATAAGGCCCTGTGAAGTGTATGTTCTAGAAGTCACACTGCAGTACATCCATTACTTTCCGATACCCTACAAGTCCCGAGGCCAGCCCAGTATCAAGGGGTGTAGAAATTGACTTACTCTCTTGATGGGATGAAGGACACAAATTTTTTTTTTTTTTAGTCACATTTAATCTACCACCCCTACTCTTTCTTGAAATTCTCTTTTAGCTCCCATGAAACAATTTTCTTTCCTGGAATCCCTCCTACCTCACTGGCACTTATCCCTTTATCTTTCCTTGTATTCCTACATTCTAATTACCATTGAAGATTTAGCCCAACATCCTTATACCTTAAAAGACAATGCAAATCCTCATCTGTGAAGTCCTGCATAAACTTAGCCCTGGAGAGCATTTCTTTCTCCTGGATTTTTAATATTTTCTAGTCCCATTTTCTTCTCTACTGCCTTAGCTGAGACTCTACTGGTTTCACCTCCTTAACTAAGTTACAACATTTTGGTTTCCAGGAATGGTCTCTGCCCATTATCCTTCCTATGGAACAATATTAATATTAATATTAATTAATATTAAGCTATACAGTGTCTAGCTTAATATTGATTCCTAGCAGATGATCAAAAAGTATTCAGTGCTCAATTTGATAACTTGTGAATGAGGCCAATGCTGAATTCATTGTGTGTGGGGGGGATTAGATCATGGATAATGGTGTAAAGCACAACACACTTTGATCTGTGGATCATAGGATGTGATTTAATCTACAGTCTAATACAGCCTTTGCAAGGGAGGAGGAAGAGATATGTGGGCAGGTGAGACATTCTGGCTTTTCCACACCACTCCCTTCCCCACCACTTCAGATGTTATCTATTCAACTCTTTTTTGACCATCTACTAGGCACCAGGTACTGTATTAGGAAAGAACTGAGGATATAGGCGACAAGGAGTCCCTAGCCTCTTTCCTTCAGGAGGCAGGCAAGAAAACAGACCACTGCAAATATTTATCATTGTTGGCAAGCACAAAGGAAAATCACATATATTGGAGGATGTCATTTATAAAATATTCCTGAAAGAGATAATACCAAAGCAGAATCCTCAGGGAATGATCTGGGCAAAGAGGAGGATGTGGGAGTCAGAGGATAATCACACGCAGAGGCCAGTATACTCACTGGTGGGGTCTGAAGAGGATGGGTTCTGGGTTGGGGATTGAGAGATGAGTCCAGAGTGCAGGGTACAGAGCAGTCGGGAAGGGCCTCGTCCGTCTTCATGAAGAATTTGGATTTTATGCTGAAGGCAGTGGGGTACATTTAAAACAATAGGGCAGGGGGGAAAAGTTACCCAATTTTTAAAGGAGGACTCTGGCAAAATATAGAGATTGGAAGGGGGGCTGCTGAATGAGGGAGACCAAAGGGAGTTTGCTGAAGAAATTGGGTGGAAAACTATGGAGCTGAATGGCGTGCAAGAGATGGAATGAAAAGACTCGGAGCTGGATTGGAAAAGACGGTTGAGGAGAAAGAGAAAATTGGGATCTTTCTCGAGCCTAGAGAACTAACCCCATATACAATGGGAACAGCCACCGAAGTAAGATGAGGAGGAGAAAGAGCAGGTTTGGGAGGCCGGAGTCTGGTGGGGGTTCAGGGGCCACACTGAGTTCAGGTTGTGCATACTGACTGTGAGGTGCCTATGGGACATGTGAGTGGAAGGGAGAAAAGACCAGTGTACGTTGGAAGCTGGTCCTCAGCACATCCGTGAGTGCCTATGTAAGCCGGGGCAGATCCACATTTTGTGGAGCCTAAGCTTTTGAGGGCCCTGTTTAAGAAAAAAAAAAAAATGCAAATTATGAATACAAAATTAGATGTGACTACGTGGGTCTTGGAAGAGGCTGTGAAGTGAGGGGCCCCGGGCTGCAGTGTCATTGGTCTTATGGTAGGTCCTCCTTGTGCACGTGCACTTTTTAACTACCTGTTTGTTAGCTGGGGGAGTGAAATTCCTTTAAAAATAAAGGGTTGTTAAAATTCTTGTGAACAACACTAACTACAAAGTTGAGGCAGGGAGAAAGCAATTATGAATGAGCTGAACGAAAAGAACGACCTACTCTATTATCACCCCTGATCACGTTCTTTTTTAAAAAGTCTAACTTGAAACTGGAATGAATGTTTCGGAATTAAGGTTAAGAAACTTTTAGATCTATTTTTCATATGGGGCTGTCGGAATCTATCAAACTGCAAACCAAGTAAAAATTTGAGGACAAAACTTAAGAAAAGCCAATCTTTCTATCTAGTAGAGCCCTGGAATAAGACCTTCCCTAGCAACCTATGATTTGGCTATCTAAAACGCAACAAAACTTACTCATTCAGAAATGGGGTGAGGAAAGAATCTGTCTAAATTAGTAACTTTGAATTATGATATGTTTTTGAACGAAACACATTTCTGTTACTTTTGAGTCATGCAGTTATTCAAATTTAAATCCAAACCTCTCGTGGTAAACTGCAAAGGAAGGGAAATCCAAAAGCTCAAATACTGGCAACCCTAGACGGGTGCTGGGTGTTGAAGAACAAGAGCAGATACGAGGTCTGATGCAGAGAATTATAAAAGATGAGGGCGCAGAATAATCCTGCAGGTGAAACTCCCAGCAGCAGTGAAGGTACCTACTAAGGTGTGTGTTGTGAGGCAGAGAGGAAATAGTTGTTTTTGGAAAATTGGCTGACTCCTATTTCTGGAGTACTATAGGATATAAATATATATATATATTTTAGATTTTATTTATTTATTTGAGAGAGAGCGAGTGAGCACAAGCAGGGGGAGGTGGCAGAGGGTGAGGGAGGAGAAGCAGGCTCCCCGCAGAGCCGGGCGATGCAGGGCTCCATCCCAGGACCCTGGGATCATGACCTGAGCTGAAGGCAGACGCTTAACGACTGAGCCACCCGGGTGCCCCCAAAGGCTTTTAAAGTGGAAATGTAAGTAGCCTGAATCGTGTTAGCTGGCTAAGGTATGTATGGAGTAGATATGTTAAACAAGGTTCCCTGGAGGGAAATGTCAGAGACAAAAATAAAAAGGAAGATAAAATACGTAATGGTATTGAGAAGTTATCCAACTAGCTAAGTACATGCGGGGCCTGCGGAAAGCCCAAGGGAGCTTGCTGGGACACGGAAGCTGAAGTGAGCTCAGAGACTGTGTTAAGGGAGGCTTCACAAATTTAGGAGTTAATGAAAAGAGCGAGTCCAATTTTGTCACCAGGGGAAGAGAGAGTCCTGACTTGCATATCCCAATGACTTTCTAAGGAGGAAGAAAGGAAATGACTTCTAATGTGAAATTAACTTCTAAGGCAATACTACATGTAGCTTAATGTTTTCGTTTCTCATGTTTGGCGTTCGGTTCTTTTACTTCCATTTCTGCAAGCCCGAGAAAACAACCTTCTTCCAAGGTTGTTAAGTTTCTTATAAAATAAACAGTGACTCAGCTGAGAGGTCAGAAAAGATTTCAGCAATAATGTAATTTGAAAGGATTTTATTTTGAACTTCTGCCCTGCCAGCGACAAACTCAAAATGGGGTGTTGGCCATATTTGCAATTTCAGCTGTGACTTTTATGCTTTTTCTTATTTTTGGAAATATTTTAGTTCTGAGACTTAGGTTAGTTTTTACTTCTAGTAATTTATTGTATGTGGTCATTCCTTCCTTCCTTCATCCAAACTCACTTGTTCGAGAAATATTTACTGAGCATCTAGTATGTGCCAGGCACTCACTGTTCAAGGTGCTACAGCCCCATCACTCAGGGAGCAAAAATGCCCCGAGAATTAAGACATGCCCATAAGATGGGGAGTGATTACGAGGCTACTTCTGATCGGGTGATCTGAGAAGGTTATTCTGAGAGGTAACACTTAGGATAAAATCTGGGTGACAATAAGGAGCCAACAAAGATAGGGCAAAGGAGAAGTGGAGCAGAGAGAACAGCTAGCACAAAGGCTAATCCGAAACACACTTGACCTGTTCCAGGAACAGCAAGGCCAGGAGGCTGAAATCTGTGAGATTTAGTTAGAAAGTTGGTAGAGACTAGCATGCAGAGCCCTGCAGGCCAGCAAGTTTGGATTTCATTCTTTTTTTTTTTTTTAAGATTTTTACTTATTTATTTGAGAGAGAGAGCACTAGCAGGGTGTGTGGGGGGGTGTAGCAAAGGGAGGGCAGAGGGAGGAGCAGACAACCTCCTGAGCAGGCAGCCTGAATCATGACCTGAGCAGAAAGTAGATGCTTAACCTTAACCGACTGAGCCACCCAGGTGCCCCTTGGATTTCATTCTAAGTGCAATGGGAAGCTACTAAAATGTTTTAGCAGGGAGTGACGTGAGCTGATTTACATTTTGAGGTGTCCCAAGTGAGCCCCTGCAGTCACACAGCTGAACATGGCTGAGAAGGCACCTAAGCGCAGTGTTGGGTTTTTCTCACTTTAAATCGTGATCCTTGGGGTCGCCTGGCTGGCTCAGTCGGTTAAGCATCTGCCTTCAGCTCAGGTCATGATCCCAGGGTCCTGGGATGGAGTGGGCTCCCTGCTCAGCAGGGAGTCTGCTTCTCCCTCCTCCTCTGCCCCTCCCCCCCTGCTTGTGCGCGCGTGCTCTCTCTCTCTCATCTCAAATAAATAAAAAAAAAAAAAAAT
>NC_138376.1:102935103-103055626 GCF_054177405.1 Leptonychotes weddellii | reverse complement strand
ACACAATCAGAAGGGAACTTCCATAGCCTTACACACCAACCCACACATTAGTGTTTGTATCTAAATACACCGTCATCCTTCTGGGTTCTGTTAGTTCCACCATTCCTATGTGAGGCCAACCACTTCATGCTCTTCCCCATCCCTTTTCCAGGACATTCTCCAACAGTTTTCTCTGCTCAGCCCAGCATCATGCACATTTTACCTCTCTACTGGATCTCGACTTCTCACCAGCATGGAAATCGTGTGATTCCGCCCCCCCTGCCCCCCGTCTTAAAAAAAAAGGAAATGGTCTTGATTCCATTTTCCCCTTTAGCTTGTGCTGTTTCTCTGCTACCATTTATAGCAAAGTTCTGGAATATTCATTGTCATCAATTCCTCTTTCTCCATTCTCTCATGAACCTGCTCCAATGAGACTTTTATGGCTATAACCCTAGTGAAATTGCTCTAACATCCCAGTGACCTCTACATTGCTAAACCCAGGGGTCAGTCTCATTCCTCATCTTAATGGCTAGCGTGGTGATCATCCCCAGAATTGGACTTAGGTGAGCATGACCTCCTTCCTGAAATACTTATTTCTCTGCCTTCGGGGACCCACCTCCTGGTTGTCTGTCAGTCACTCCTTCAGCATCCTCTGCTGGTTCCATCTTATCTTCCCACTATTTTAAAGTTTTTGTGCCCTAAGGTTTAGTTCTTAGACCATTTCTCTATCAGCCTCACTGGCTTATTGATCTCAGATAGTTATTCAATGAATGAATGAATTGGATATATGAGTGAGGCAATGAAGTAGTTAGGATGACACTTAAATTTTTAGCCTGAGAAATTGCATGGATGGTAAGATAGGGCAGCCAGAAAGAGAACTAGGTTTCAGGGATGGAGAGATGTTTTAGATATATTCATTTTGAGATGATCATTAGGAAACACTTATTTTCACTCGTCTTCTGGAATATCACACTTCCCTGCTTTTCCTCCTATCTCATTAGTCACTCCTTGGTCTCCTTTGCTTCTTCCTCCCCCTCCTCTACACCTTTAACTACAGTAGTGCCCAGGACTCAATCCTTAGATCTGTATCTATATTCACTTCTTAAGATCTATCCCAAAGGCTATTATAAGCCATAAAATGAGGACTCCCAAATGTATAGCTCCAGGGTTTGGCCTTTTACCTGACTTTCAAATTTCCAAACCTGCTTACTTAACATCTTTGGTTGGAATGTCTAATAGGCATCTCTAGCTTAACATGACCTACACAGAACTCTTAATTCTCAGTCCCACTCACCCAAATGCACACACATTCCTCCACAAACCTTCTGCCTGAGGGTTGTGGGGAGGGGCTCCTCAGGCCAGACGCTTAGGATTCATCCATGATAATCCCTACACCTCACATCTGTACTAAATCTTGTTAAATCTGTTAACAAAACACACCATGAACCTGACCCTTTCAACTAGTGCCATGCTCAGTCCCAACCACCATCTTTTCCTTGGACTAGACGAACCTCTACACTGGTCTTCCAGCCCCTGCACCCTCCAGTCTATCCTCGATACAGCAGTTGATCTTTTAAAGATGTCATTCCTCGGCTCAAAATCCTGTGGTTCAAATTACACAAATCTAAGCTCATCTCGTCGTTCGTGTGTTAGCCATGATCTGACTTTTCTGGAAACAGTGCTTCCAGTTCTTCACAGGGTTTCCTCCTTATCAGTTTCTAATCAAATGTCACCGCTTTAGAGTGGTGCCAGCAGTATGACAGTCACCTCCCACCCGACTGTTTTCATTCTTCTTTCCTCTCCATTTTTCTCATTAGCACTTTTAATACTTGAAATTATATGCTTATATACACTTGTCTCCTTTATTAAAAGGTAAGGTCCTTGAAAGCATAAGTCTATACTCAAGTAACTGATTAAGTGACAGGAAAAGATCTTTGAAAGAGGTTCAAAGGTGGCCTTACTTTGTTTTTAAAAAACGTAAAATCCTAGGGCATATTTTTATGCTGATGGAAATAATCCATAGAATTTATTAATGCAGGAGCAAGCGGATAATGCAGAAGGCAGACTACACAGACATAAATATAGGCATATTGGTAGAGTTTGAGAAGAGGAGAAAAATAAAATAGGATCTGAGACATTATCTCCATTAGTTCTATCCTTGGACTCTGCAGGTAGGAATGCCTTGATTTTTCTGGGAAGTCACCCTCCCCACCTTACTCTTTGAGTGAGAATGACCAAAGTTTGGTGGTACACTGAATTTCATGATACATCAAGGCTTTGCAATAAAAATGTCTTTTTGGCTTAGTTAAAACATTAAAGCCCCAGGGTGATTTAAAAAAATAATAGCCTGTACTTTTTTTTTTTTTTTTTTTCCAAGTACTATAAACTAACAGTGACATTTTCATTAGTGCCTCTTTCTCTTTCAGGAACTATGTGAAAAACAACATTTGTTTTATGAGTCATCATCAAGAGGAATTAGTGCCAAAACCGCTTCAAAAAAGAAAACCCCAAGAGCAGCTCTTGGAGTGTAAAAAGCTGTGTGGTAGGGGACAACCAAGGCAGCTTTCTCCAGAGACCTAATGGCCTCAAACCTTAGAAATGTTGATAAAGTAGAAGAACAATTCGAAGGGTGTCTTTGTACCAACACATATTGGCCACTCCCATGTTTTCTCCTTAGTGTTGCTGAGCTAGTTTTAGAGACACCCTGAAATTATAAAGACCACCTTTAACCTCCACCTCTCGAAAGGTAAATGAGGTACAAGATCCCATGATCCCTTTCTTACTCTGCGTAGGATACCAGGTGAAACACATACTGGCTGGTTCAGTACTATGCACTTTTTTCACAGAGCAACCTTTGAAAAACTATGAACTAGTAATGCGATCAACTTTTGCCTTAAGGTATGTATGTACAGAGGCCGGTTGCAGCTTTATGATTCAGACACTGAAGTGGCCTGAACACGAGCTTATGGTTTTTTGCCCACTACAACAGTACTTGCACTGGGCCTTCTGTAAAAAAGAACCAGGACACAACGTGGGTAATTGCACCTCTGTTCTAGATTAGGAGAGGATCCTGGCTAGGATTTCAGTGATAATTCCTAACTGTAGTTCAACAGGTACAAAGATTATGCAGCTGCTTTTATGAATTATGAACTACAGTGCAATGCCCTTTTATGAATTTTATGTATAAAATATTAAAAGAAACAATTCTGCAATAGGTTGAGAAAAGTAAACATTTTCCCACCCATTAAAAAAAATACGACTAGAAAGGATAATTTCAAAATGCTGGGACCATTTTTATTTAGTAGTACCTGTTAGTAAAACCTTAGAAAAGGAGTCAGGCCATTAGGTTATTAATCCAAATCTCTAATCAATTAGGTGTGAGTTATTAAGTCAAGCTTCTAAAACTCTCTCCTTGGAAGGCTTTCATGATGACTTAATAGCGATCCATAGCTTCCTGCAATTCTTTGCACTCCTCAGGACTGTCACTACCTCAGGTTATGGCATGGGAGCTAGCACTGATGCTGACTTTCAGATGACTGCAGATGTAGTGAGTGACATTCAGGCATCAGGACAACTCCCTCACCATGTTCTTCTCTAGGATGAAATGGAGGTCACCAACTGTACCAGAAACTTGGGTTTTTCCCACACAACAATGAATTGCTCCCTTCTGTATTTCTCCAGTTGAATATTAGGACTCGGTGAGGTATTTTACCGATTTGGATATGATGACAGAAAATCTGCAATAAAGAATCTCAATCTACTTAAGTAGTGACCCATTAAATTACTATTATAAGCTATGGGAGACACCACAAAAACTTAAAAGCATGAACAACCTAACTTGAAAAAGAATAAAACATTACGACTGGCCTAAAGAAAAGAGAACCCTAAGAGCCGAAACCCTCTGTTATTTAGACTGGAATTTTCCTATTGGCCCCTAACAAACTGTCCCAGTTTGGTGTAAGGGTATATGATCTAGGAATTCCCCTGTAACAAAATGGAAAGACTATAAATCTATGTAAGTAATAGTGAAACTGTATTAGCAGAGACTCAGGAGAATGGCTGAAAGTCCTGATTCTGAAATGTATTACATAAAGATTGGCAGGGGAAAGTTACAAGGAAGGGAGACTTGAGATCTTCTACCACAGCACATTTCCTAGGCAAGTTAGAGCATGTTTTTTGTTTTATTTTGGAAGGAGAAGGAAAAGTGTGTTCTGTAGAGGATCAGTTTAAGAAATTTATTATGAATCCTCAGTGGAATTATATGTGGAGCTGATTTTTAAAAAATCAAGACAGGTAATCAATTCGAATTTTTTTCTTTGTCAAGCATCACAGATTGTAGGATATTTAACAAAACTGTTACATGTTTCCTTCAAAGTTCAAACACTGTATATCTACATTAGCAATTTCTTGTTTTAGCCATTCATCATAAATGGGTAGGAAATTGTTCATAAACTTAGGAGGTTTATCACTAGTGATTTCAACTTCAGTATCTTAAACCCGCTTGTATTTTTCTATTATCCTGAGTCTGTAACTAAATAATTCTGTCTTCAAACAAATTTTTACCCAATACACCCCTAACCAGAGCTTTTTGATTTTCAAAAATAAAAAAAGGGGGAATACTTATCATTTGTATGTATATATTCACAGTTTTTATTTATAAAAAAATTTACAGCACTTGTGAAGAGCCAGCAGAAGACATCAGACACGCTCATTCTTACCAGCTTCGTTAAGTTTAGTGGGTTATCCATGACACTTTGCCAGGTGACGCTCACACAGCAGCCCTGAAACCTGACCTGGTTAGATTGTCTTTCTTCCTCTTTTCTGAGAAAGCATTTTGATGAGCTACTGATCTACCTACTTTTCAAGTCACTTGAATACTGAAAATACAACATCTGGATCTGCACCTTGGCCATATAATCATGTTTTCCGCCTTTTCTGTATTTCTTTTTTTTTTTTTTTGGTGAACATTTACAAAACAGGTCACTTATTACTGTTGATTAAAGCTAAGTGGAAAATCTCAATTTTTAAAAATAGTCTCCCAGAACCTGTGACTTCTTCACCGAATTGTATCCTCTATATTTTATGAGGTTTACCCTATACTGCTGGATCTTAAAATGAAGCAAATAAACACAATGTATAAGAAAAAAAAAAAAGAGAGAGAGAATAAGAGAAGTCTGAAAATAACAATTAAGTCTTTCACAAGAAAGAAAATATAAAAGCCAGCCTTTGCCCCCCGATTTAAGAGTGAGAGGCACAGTAGGGGAAGGCATCGAGAGAAAAGAAGATAAAAATAAATATAAAATAATGTATGTTGTTCAGTGCAGTATGTAAGCTAGGTTTGGAAGACTTTATAATATGATCAGGAAAATGAACTAGAACACGGAGGACAAGACATTGCAATTTTTCATGAAACTTTCAAAACATTTTGAAAATTCAGGTTTTCGTGTTGGAATATTGTCTCTATTAAGTTACTACTAAGAGGCTAATTGGACTCGCCACTCAGCTTTATTTCTAAGTGAAATTACTGTTGGTTCTACTAAACTCCTAATCCCAAGTGGTAGCACACAGGTGCAGCCCAATCGTGTACTACCCCCAGGGCTCTTGGGCGAGCCGGAAGGGCCAATGTTTCACAAATGCGTATTTATTGTAACTTTAAGAGGAGCAATCCCTAATACTGAACAGTCACTCTTCAGCTCCATTAAATAAGACACAGCAAGGGGAAAGATGTATCTTGCAAAATGGCTTTCAAGTTCAAGTTGAACTATATTATAGTTATACTGTGGCACAGAGGCAGCTTGTGGGCACTTCTTGTTAAAACAGCACAATGTATCAACTTCTGACAAGACTCCGAGTATAGCCTTCAGCAGCGACCTAAGATTACTACTCTCCTACAACTAGAGGGGAGTCTTACCAGAGTAACAAAAGCACATGAGGTACAACCCATCACAGCTTCTTTCTCATACCCATCTTGTAGGTGAGAGGTTTCGCTTTTTAAAACTACACTTTCGTAACTTGGAAAAGATATTTAACATTTTCTATCATATTAAATTAGCAACATAAAACATTATGCTTAATCTATAAAGTTCTACTCCGGTTCGCTCCCTAGAGTTTATATACATACTTTTACTTCTAATCTGCAAGAAAAAATTCCTATTTGATATTTGGTAACAGAGCAGTAAAAGATACTATACACATGTGGCATATATATATTTACAAAATACACTTCAAAAAGAAGCCAACACACTTTAGCAAAAGTCTAAGCTTGCATAGATTAAAAAGAAAAAAGAATTATGAATACAATTTTTGTTAAAATAGAAAATGGGGAATAAAAGTTACAGAATGGATATGAAGAGAGATCTTTTCCAAACTTTTATTTGTGCACATTCAATTGAAAAAGATAACTTTTACAGGTTCTTTGGTGCCCATATTCAGCATACAAAAATGTAAAAGACTATTCACAAATAAAACACATTAGCTCAAACTGGGAAGAAATAATGACAATAACGAAACAATTTAAGGTAGTGCACACTGTGACAGCTCTGCTTACGGGGACATGAGAATTACTGCGAAAATAAATAGAATGTCCTTTTGTAAAAGCAGCAATGTCATGTCTTGTAAACTTCCTTTTTATATTACAGCAAGGTTTGAAATAAAATCCAAAGGGCCTGGAGCTTACACTGTATCCGTGAATGAATAAAAGAGTCTATTTCCTCAATTACTGTTGGTCCAGTTTTCCTTTTGTTTTGAGTCCAATGTGCAGCAGGTTTTAAAAGGTGCTCAGTTAGGGATTCTAACCAATTACGTGATGAATTATAAAATTTCTTTCCTGCTTTCAAACACAAACGGGTAAATCTGCTCCACAGCGGTAGCAACAGCCTTTACGTTGGGCCCTGTAACAAGCACGACGGAGAAAGGCCTCGTGAGACGAGCGCTAGGAACGTGCATTTCCCGGCACTGAAAACATTCACATGGTTTAGACTATCGGATTAATTGTTTAAAAGAAAGATCTACACTTTACATAATTATACAGTCATAATAAAACCAAGAGAGTAAAATCTTTTCTGAACAATTCAAGGAGATGTGAAACCCAAAATGCTATTATTCACCTTGGTTTAGGGCAGCGTGAAGACAGTATATATAAAAATCACGTCTAACAGCGCTGTTGGATGCTGATTAAAGGAAGAAGTGATAAACGGGACTAGACACTTTGGTCACTATCCTTTTGGTCACTGTAGCCTGGCTTTTGGTTAGGCTACCGCTGATGCTCACAGGAGTACTGAGGAACCCAGTAAAGTAAAACAAAGCTGCTTCCAAAGTACTGGGAAACCAGAGTGCGGTTATTAACTAAGTGGTCTAAAAACCCCTCACAGATTTACTAGTACTCACTACCTGCCACATGTTTAATATTAATCTGGCCATTCATCCTCACAGCTTACTCAGTAAATAGGGAAACACACATGCGGGAAGGGGGGTGACAGTATATGTGAATTAATCCATATAATGTTTGGAATAACTTTTTAAAAATGTAATCTCCATTTAAATAGCTAAAAAGAAACATAAAAAGAGACAATGAAAATATTTTCATAAAACTTATTTTGAACAAAATTCAAAATTCTTAATTCTTTTGAAAGATGCTGAAAACGTACATATTGTACCCACTGTGAACTCTCTGAGGGTACTGACCACATGTTATCTGGGTCTGCTCCTTCCTGATTACCCTCCCCTCCCCGACACAGGACAGTGCTTTGCCTATGGGAACCACTCAGTATCTGTTCACTGAATTGTTAACATTTCATAGGATGTTCCAGATGTAAATATATAATGCATACTAATTAACCCAATTATCCTCAGCTTATTATGTTGTTTAATTATCTATTAACTCAGTAAATACAGATTTTACCTATGCATCGTAAACTCTATACTTAGTAGGGACCTATCGATCAATAGACTTTGGAGCTTCTCAGAAGTCTGGGCTCCAAAATGTAGAAAGAGATAGCTGAAAGAAGGGAACAAATGGGACTGTGCCCCATCCCTCCACTTTAAGATTCAGGCATGACGCTGGCAGTAGGCTTTAAAAGTCTCCAAGGAAGATGTGAAAACCCACAGGATGAGTCAAAGTTGGATGATAAGTTTACTTGTTGTGAGTCTAAAGGTGTCAATAATGTGTATTTTCCTCTAAGGACTAAGGAATACAAAGAAAAATTCAAGAACACGAAAGAAATTCTCCTGAACTCAATTTAGCTGAAGGTTGGGCCTGGCGCCCAAGTGATATTTCTGTACCATTTATAAATACAGTACCTTTAAAGCCATCCTGAGCACTAAAGTTCTCAATGCCTAGTTGCTTGAAACCACCCCTTCTAAATACTTACGACTCAAAAGATACAGAACAAAATACACATAAGACATGACAGAGAAGTACCAATGATATTTGCCTATTTTACTTATATAAAACCTCTTCTCCATGACGTTTACAAAATGGGTTTCTCTTTGAATATTTTAAATGCAAGACATCATAAATTAAAGAAATATCATACTATGAAAATATATACCAGGATATTCTTAACAGGTCCAAACTGGAAACTATCCAAATGCTTATGGACAGTATAATTCACATCCTGGATACTATACAGCAATAAGAATGACTGATCTATAACTACATGGAATAATATGGATGAATCTTACACTAAGATAATAATGAGTGAAAGAAGACAGATACAAAACAGCATATATAAGATTTTAAAATAGTATATAAAAGTAGAGAAAACTAAACTACAGTGTTAAAAGTCAGGATACTGTTTCCCCTTGAGGAGTAGAAGTGACTAACGGGGACAAATGAGACATTATTTCCAGTTCGATATGGGCACCTCATTCAAACCATAATTGACCATAAGCTTGGTTTCAATATCATAAAATACCTGTTACTGTGATACTTCCTGTTGAAAAAATCTGTAATGTAGCTCTTAGAGATTTTATCCGATAGCACACAGCAGGATGAAGTTCAGGTTCGTAACTATACCAAAAAAAAAAAAATCACAATTAATATAAATATTTACAGGTTGACAAGTAATTACAAATTTGGTAAGTTGTCTTGATTCTTCAAAGACCTACCTGGCATGAGGTCTATTGTTCTTTGTGAATTCCGGCAAACGGATTTCAAATGGCATGTTACACACTGCCAAAACGTTAACGACCTTAAAATCTGTAAATATTACCTGTAGGAAAGAAGTACAACTCAATGAATTGTTTTGAAACAAAAAAATTACTCATCAGAAAAAAAAAAAAAAGACAACTGCTCATCAGTTTTCTTTTTGCGGGGGTAAGCTGAGAAAATTGTGTTTTTAACTGGGATTTTTCTCAACACTTCCAATGTTATGCTAAGAAGCAGGCTGAAAAGTAACTTCAGCCACTCTTACCAATAACTTGAATGGCTGTATCTTATTATGCTTTGAAATGTTCCCAGTAAAACCACAATTCTGGATTAACTGTTCTCCAGCTGAGTACTTGCACAAGGCAGTTGATGAAAGTCACAAAACTGTCCAAAGTGGCACCACCATCAGTCAAGACTCTCAATATTGCCACTTTCCTCAAGCACCAACCCTCCCCCCTCCCCATCAGCACTTCCGTGCCTTTCTAGCACCTTCCACCTCAGGGAAGACTGAAGAGGTCAGAAAGAAACTCAACTTTCCACCACTGCTCATTCAAATTCCATACAGCCTGGACCCACCTCTTTGGGGACCACAGCTCATCTTTATCTTCCTTTCATTTACTCATCATTTGCAAGTGATGTAACAAATCCATAATATGTACTAATTTTACTCAAATTTATGCCTCCATAAAATTATATTTGATGAAACCTGCCAGTGACAGTCACTTTACATGTGAGAGCCCACCAACCAGTGTGTACTTTTTGTGGACCAAACCACGGATTTGACACAGCAAGCCAATCTTACAAATGTCCCTTTTTATACAACATGCATTTTGTTTTGGATTTATGTCATTTTTAACACATCTGATTGATTTTACAGAATGCAGCCTTTTCTCAGTCCTTATACACTGGTGTATAGTTGGTATTAGTCATGTGAATTCTTTTCAACTTACAACACAGTGTAGTTATTGCTAAAGCACAGATTACATAAGTTAGGCGTATTTTAAATAATCACAATTCCCTGTTATAATAGTAATGTTCTCGCTAACAGTAATATGTAGGAACACTGTTTACTCTTAGCCATTAAATGCATAGATCTGTGGAAGTTCCATTCTAGTTCTTTTTTCTTCTTTATAATTTATGTGATAGCTATCTATAAATAAAAACAAATACACTTTAACTTTTTAAACATATGGCCCTACTCTCTACTCATCATCCCGACATACCACTCCTGAGATGATCAAAAACAAGATTTTTTTGGTGAGAAGTGAACAGCCTAAAAGAATTGAAAAGGCAGTTCACTTGTAAGGCAATAAATCTCTCAGTGAGCAAGGGGTTAGTGAAAATGCCAAGATCCTTTACAAGTACTCACATGAGTAAGAGTTCGCTACTAAATTTTTGTACTGAAGGACAATAAGAAAAAGGCCAATCATGAGAAGAGTATCTGTGTGATTTCTTTTTTTCCCTTAAAGATTTTATTTATTTGAGAGAGAGAGAGAGAGGGAGAGCGAGACCGTGCACAAGCAGGGGGAGTGGCAGAGGGAGACGGAGAGGCAGGCCCCCCTTGAGCAGGGAGCCCCGAGGCAGGGCTCAATCCCAGGACCCTGAGATCATGACCTGAGCTGAAGTCAGACATTTAACTGACTGAGCCACCCAGGCACCCCTCTGTGTGATTTCTTTAGTCTATCAAATTAAAAAGTTTAACTTTATAAATTAAATCCCATAATATTTGTAGTTTGGATGTTTTTTGAAAATGTTACCTGAAAACCTAGTTTCTGCAGACTGCGGGCTAAACGTCTGGCACCAAATTTAGCTTCTTCTTCACTATGGTTTTAAGGAAAGAAAAGATGATCAGTTACACAGGAAATGAATTTTATACTGACAAACATGACAAACTGTACACATGATTTTGTTTTAAGTCTAGGAAAATGTCCTTTCCACGAAGGAAAAATTTAAAAATTCAAGTAAAAAATTCAAGTAAAATTTACCTTGTTGCTCCAGTGCAAATAATTTTTCCTGAGGACCAAATTGTAGCTGTAATTCTAGGTTTTCTAAGCTTCATTAATACTTTCTGCAAAAGAACAAAATAAAACAAAAACGTGGTTATATATTAAGTGTTAATTTTCACTTATGATTCTGCTCCATGTGGCCATTTTAATAAAAGTGTAACTACTACTCGACACTTACCCAAGACTGAAATAAATAACTGTTCTCCAAATCATCCATTCTGAAATCAAGTACCATACTGAACACAAAGAACATATTAATTCAAAAGGACATTTAATTAATTATAAATACAAGGTCTGTATAAACGTCTTACTATATACTTGAAATCAATGTGCTATAAGCATGCAAACTTTTCAACTCTCATTCCACCCTAGTCACGTAACTGGAATTTGCAATTTGCATGGATCCTTAAAGATGCCAAACTTATTAAAACCTCAGGAGTTTTGCAGTAATTGTTACTATTTCATCTGGAATATTCTTCCCTCAATATTCTCACTTTCATTCTCTCACCAGATGTCAGAGAGAGAGGCCTTCCCTGACCACTCCATCAAAGCACCCATCTCCGCATTGCTCCCCACCTCCTACCCTGCTTTATTCTGCTTCATGGTACTCATCATTATATTGTATCTTACAACTGAGATGCCTACTACATATTCCAGTTCAATATATAAATCTTGAGTGCAGGACAAATGTTGGACCTGGAGATGTAATTTTAGATTCCTTAGATATGAAAGGCATTTAAGGTTGTGGGTTTGAATGAAATTATCTACACAGTGAGCATAAATCAGTCAAGGACTGAGGTCCAAGAGAACAATGTGAATTTAAATTTTCATTGCAATTTTTCATTTATGGAAAATATTATATGCCCATTATGTATAAGAGATAAATGTTTACTGAATACTGTAACATATAAATGAATCGGACATTTCTCCTTAAAACTTCTGTTACTTTTGGAGTTTCACGCTTTCTCTGTCATATGTCATATTATCAAACTTTCGCTATTAAGTCTGGAAGGATAAAATTTAACAAAGAGCCAAATTAAACTTGAACCAAAAGATATTATAAAATTTCATACACAAGGGGTTGAGAAACACTGAGTTTATTCTGCATTTAATTGTCTTTCACCACCACCTTATCCATCAATTCAGCTTCTTCAATTAACCTTCTATGAAAAATGACTTCCCTGTCACATGGCATGCTAAGTTCCAAAGCAGTATTAGGCATTTTACTCTCTAACTGTCTTAGCAGATATCTTTTGCCTTTATTTAGGTGACGATGGCATTACTGATGAACTTGAAAATCTTTAATTGTGGGTCACTGCAATTTTTAATTGAATTTAATTCATCTTAACTTAGTTTCTAGTACTAAGAGCTAATGATAATTTACTGAGATATACTGGCACCTAATTTTTAGAGCTAGAGCCTTCATATACATTCATAATTTTCATGATAAATGTATAAGATATATATTTCAATATCATTTGGTTTATAAAAGCCAGTGAACACACATTGTCACTTGTAATGTTAATCTCATTAAGGTTAAAAGCAAGTTATCAATGTTTTTATTTTAAATATTATAAGTCTAACAAAAACTAAAATTTATAGTGTCTGGGTTAGGATATGAGCCATATTATTTTCAGCAATTTGTTACTAAAGAATACCAACTATTTTGGCTAAATAAAGAGGGGTATTAAAATATACTACAAAAATCACAACATATATATTAGGGCATCATTCGTATCATACATCATTCATGTAACTATATATTTTTAAAGATTTATTTAAAAAAGAGAAAGTGAGAGAGTGGATGGAGGGCTAGAGGGAGAGAGAGTTAAGCAGTCTCCGCGTTGAGAGCACAGCCTGACACAGGGCTCGATCTCACGACCTGAGCCCAGGACCTGAGCCAAAACCAAGAGTCTGACACTTAACCGACTGTGCCACCCAGGAGCCCCTAAAAAATTATATTTGAATAGTACATGCCACATATAAATGTCCCCTTCTTCATTTAAAAGAAATTGAGAGAACAATACAATTCTAGTAGCCTGTGAATTCTTTGCTAAGACCTGGAGACAGGGAACATCCAAAAGCTGACACTTCACAGGAGGAGGGGCCACTTCTACAAGGCTCAATGTTGTACTGAGTACACCTGGCACGTGGTAAGGTACTCATAAACTATCTGTATAGAGAATATGTTTTAGAATATGATTCACAGCACTATAAAATTAGTCTGTATAGCACACATACCAAAATTAAGATACTTACTCCAACATCACGCTTATAAATTACATTTGCTCCCTCCAAAGCAATCTTCCTTAAGTTCAAATGGCATCTTGTTCTAAAAACACAGACTACATTTGTAATTAGAATGTCCAATGCAACATCACTGTCTGCATCCATTGGGGTAGTTTAAAAACTTAGCTTCCCACCACGAAGATCACATCCTGAGAAATAAAACAAAATAAAGTAATTAAATATTCTGTTAATTTATTTTTCACAGATAGTCCTAAAAATTAAAATATAAGAAATGAATTACATTATTTATTTTTTAAATGTTATTCAAACCAAATCATGTCCCTTCTGTTGCCCATTAAAAAAGTCATTTTCAAAAAGATAACAAACATATCATATAAAATATGCTTTCAAAATCTGGGCCTAACTTGTATTCCTTACAATTAATAAGGAACTTTCACATGCCAGGAGCCTACCAGACTCATCTCCTGCTACTTGCCTTAACAACCACTATGTTTCAGGTGTATCACAGTTATAGCAATTCTCCAAATATACCAAGTTCAAGGGCTGGACTTCGTGGTCCCAATGTCCAATCATTACTATAACCCACCTCATACAACTTGCCAGGGCTAAAAAAAAAAAAAAAAAAAAGATGACCTATTTTTCCTCTATTTTAGGTAACTGGCTTACTTGTTTAAAGAAGGATAAATATTAATTTTATATTAGTTAACAGATTTTTCTCATTTACTAGTCATTCATTCATTCTTCATTTATCAAATATCTTCCATATACTGAAGACACCAGAGAAAAAAATGAATAAGACAAAATCTTTTGTCTTCAAGGAGCTCTGTAAAAAGCACACCATTTTTGTCAAGATCACAGTCTTCCAGAATATACCTTTCAAAACTATGATATGAGCATTTCTATAAACAAACAAAAATGAGCCCTAGTTTTTACTAAGCATATGACCCGTATCCAGCTAAAAAATTCCCTTTGACTAGGTTTCTACTTTTATTTATTTATTTATTTGAGAGCGGGGGAAGAGCAGAGAGAGAGAGAGAAAGAGTCTCAAGCCGACTCTGTGTTCAGCACGGCCCATGTGGGGCTTGATCTCACAATCCTGAGATCATGACCTGAGCCAAAACCAAGAGTCCAAAACTCAACTGACTGAGCCACCCAGGTATCCCTAGGTTTCCACTTCTTAAAAAACAAGTAACAGGAATTCAGCTTACCTAACCCACAAAGAGAAAACCAGAAAACACTAATATTACTATTATAATGACCTTTAAAGATTCCTTGAAGCTGCAAAATGAAAAACTAGTATTCCTTATAAGGATTCAAATTATTATATGATTAAAACAATGAAGATGCCAAGAGTCCCAATAAAGAAAATTCAAGCTTATTTTCCTGTCTTTTAGTATTTGATAGAACACAAGTCAGACCAAGCCTTCCAGCACCAGTCTGGGATGATGGAGCATTCAGCTCTGTGTACCACATGTATCTTAGCTTCATCAGGTTTTCTCACATTTATATTCCCTTCAATCTGTTTATCTTCTTGTTTTGTCGTTTTTTGTGTATATCTGAGCAACCTCAAACAATTTTTATGTACAAGGAGTGGAGCAGGGGTAGCAGTGGATAGCTATATATGTAGACAGATTAATAAAGAGGACAGAGGCAGTTATCAATACTGATCTTAAACAGTGGGATCAATATCTGACTCACCACTTAACCAGTTATGAGAACCTGACAAGTTATGCAATCTATCTGGGCCTCAGTCTTCTCATTTGTGGCATGAAAGACAGTGCCCTACCAGAAAGTGTAGGGATTATAGAGAAGGTATAAAAAGTACCTAGCACATGTATCTGGTAACAATAACACAAAAATGACAGTTAATATAGATCAAATAAGTTTAAATCAGAGAGATACCTTAGTATCATTTCCCATGATTATATTATAAACCAGATATTGAGCCACCTAGACCTCACCGGGTTTCCTATGTTCCTATAAAAACTGTGCAATAACGGTGAAGTAAAGAAGCTCTTAGTTGCTTACCTCAACATCCATTCTATCCTTCCTTCACAATGAACAGAACCCAACAGAATCCAGCTGGGTACACTGTGGGAGAAATCAAATACTCTACATACTTTCAAGGCCCCCTGGTAACAGATATAGCCAAGAGGCCCTGTCATGGTTAATGAAATGCAAAATGAAATAAATGGTTTTGTGTCTTTTGGGAAGAAAAGACTGCTTAGAGTGACCAAACTAAGCCAGCAAAAACCCCTTTGCCTTTCCACCCTTCTTCACTTTTATTGCCTGGAGTTTGGATATAAGAGTTAGAGCTCAAGTAGCCATTTGGGATCATGAGAGTATGTGATAAGGATAGTAGAACAGGAAGACAGAAGATGCCTGAATCCCCGATACAGTGAAACTCCTTATTATCTCTGCACTTCCTAATTCCAGACTTGATGAACGTGAGAGAAAAATCAATTTCCATATCAGGCCTGAACATGTTGGATTTTTGTTATATGCTGCCAAACCTAATCCTAATGGATACACATCCCATGAGATAGGCTACAGAAAGCACTACTTAAGGAGAAACTATGAAGAAACTATGTCAAATTTACTGTTTCACACAGATTTTTTTTTACATCAAACAGGTTAAAACAAATTAAGGGGAGAATACAAGGGCAATATATAGGGTAAAAATAAGTCAAGAGAGTAGGTGTAAAGCAAATCTTGGTGAATGCAAAGAAGCCTTGAAATTAATACAAAATAGGTGATTGTGTCTGTACTTTAGCAACTTAAATTCTAAAAATGAGGTCACAGGCCTAGTTCATCTTAAGTTACTCAGTGTTCATATTTTACATAAATATAATCTGGCAAGCAGCCTCAGAAAATACTATTGCTCTCACAGGTTTTCAATCAAGGATATAATATGAAGTCAGTACTTAAAAAAGAGACATCCACACAAATGAAAGACTCCACATTTCTGAAGCATTACAAACAAATAAAAAAAAAAAACACTTGCAATTAATTTATCTATCTTGTAAAATAAGGGAGTAGTGCTGGATATTAACAAAGATTCACCCCACAGCTAACATCATACTGAATGTTGAAAAGCTCAAAGCTTTTCCTCTGAGATCAGGAACGAATCAAGGATGCCTACTCTCACCACTTTTATTCAACATAGTATTGGAAATCTTAGCCAGAACAATTAGGCAAGAAAAAGAAAATGCATCCAAATTGGAAAGGAAAAAAGTAAAACTGTCACTTTTTGTGGATGACATGATTTTAAACACAGAAAACCCTAAAGACTCCACCAAAACAGCTATAACATAAATGGATTCAGTAAAGTTGCAAGATACAAAATCAATATATAAAATCTGTTCTGTTTCTATACATTAGCAACAACTATCAGAAAGAGAACTTTTAAAAACTCACTTTACAATTGCATCAAAAAGAATAAGATACCCAGGAATAAATTTAAACAAGGAGGTGAAAGACCTATACACTGAAAACTGTAAGACACTGATGAAAGAAACTGAAAAATAAACAAATAAATGGATATACCATACTCATGGATTGAAAGAATTAATATTAAAATGTCCATACCGGGCGCCTGGGTGGCTCAGTCGTTAAGCATCTGCCTTCGGCTCAGGTCATGATCCCAGGGTCCTGGGATCGAGTCCCGCATCGGGCTCCCTGCTTGGCAGGAAGCCTGCTTCTCCCTCTCCCACTCCCCCTGCTTGTGTTCCTGCTCTCGCTATCTCTCTGTTAAATAAATAAATAAAATCTTAAAAAAAAAAAAAATAATAATAATAAAATGTCCATACCACCACAAAACAATCTACAGATTCAATGCAATCTCTATCAAAATTCCAATGGTATTTTTCACAGAAACAGAACAAACAATTCTAAAACTTGTATGGAACCATAAAAGCAATCTTGAGAAAGAACAAAGCTGGACTCTGATTTCAAGCTATATTACAAAGCTATAGTAATCAAAACAGTGTGGCATTAGCATAAAAACAGGCACAGAGATCACTAAAACAGAATAGAGCTCAGAAATAAAACCCATGCATATACAGTCCACTGATTTATGAAAAAGGAGGTGAAAATATACAATGGGGAAAAGACAGTCTCTTTCAATAAGTGGTGTAGAGGAAAACTGGACAGCCACATTCAAAAGAATAAAACTACACTATCTTATACCATACACAAAAATTAACTCAAAACGGATTAGAGACTTAAATGTAAAACCTGGAAATATAAAACTAGAAGAAAATAGGTGGTAAAGTTCCTTGATATCAGTCTTTGCATTGAATTTTTGGATCTAACTTTATTTTTTTAAAAAGATTATTTATTTGTTTATTTGAGAAAGAGGGAGAGAGAGAGAGAACCCACGAGTGGGGCAAGTGTCAGAGGGAGAGGGAGAAGCAGACTCCTGCTGAGCAAGGAGCCTGACCCAGGGCTCGATCCCATTACCCCAAGATCATGACCTGAGCCAAAGTCAAACACTTAACCAACTGAGCCACCCAGGTGCCCCTGATTTTTGGATCTAACTTTAAAAGCAAAGGCAACAAAAGCAAAAACAAACAAGTGGGATATAGATTAACCTAAAAAGCTTTTGCATAGCAAACAAAATGAAAAGGCAACCTACTGAATGGGAGAAAACAGCTGCAAATCATATACCCGATAAGAGGTAAATATCCAAAAAATATAAAGAACTCCTATAACTCAATAGTAAAAAACAATAATCTGATTAAAAAATGGGTAGAGGAACTGAAGAGACATTTTTCCAAAAAAGACATACTGATGGTCAACAGGCACATGAAAAGATACTCAATGTCACTAGTTATCAGGGAAATGCCAGTCAAAACCACAGTGGGCTATCACTGCATATGTGTTAGAAAGGTTGTTAACAGAAAGACAAAAAACAACAAATGTTGGTGAGGATGTGGAGAAAATGGAACCTGTGTGCACTGTTCGTTGGAATGTAAATTGGTGCAATTGCTATGGAAAACAGTATGGAGGTTCCTCAAAAAATTAAAAATAGAAATAACATATGATCCAGCAATTCTGCTTTTGGATATTCATCTGAAGAAAAGGAAAACGTCAAATCGAAAAGATATATGCACCCCTATGTTCATCACAGTATTATTTACAACAGCCAAGATATGGAAATAACCTAGTGTCCATCAATGAGTGAATGGATAAAAAAGATGTGGAATATGTATATATACAATGGAATACTTCTCAGCCATAAAAAAGAATGAAATTTTGCCATTTGCTACAACATGGATGTACCTTGAAGGTATTAAGCTATGTGAAATTAATCAAACAAAAATTTTACTTATATGTGGAATCTAAAAAACAAAACAAATAAACAACAACAAAAGCAGAGACTAAAAAATACAGAGAAGAAACTGATTATTGTCAGAGGGGAAGGTGGGTGTGGGGATGGGTGACATACAAAGGGGTTAAGAGGTACAAAGTTCTAGTTATAAAATAAATAATTCACTGGGGTTAAAAGTACAGCACAGGGAATATCAGTCAATAATATTGCAGTAACTTTGTATATTGACAGACAGTAACTACATTTATCATCATAAGCACTTTTTAATGCATATAAATGGGGAATTACTAAGTTGTACACCTCAAACTAATATAATATTATATATGTCAACTATACTTCAATTAAAGAAAAGGTTAAAAACAAGAAAGAAATACCTATTGGAAAATAAGAAGCTTGGAAACAAATGATTTAAGCATTTGATCCAAGAAATCAAGTAAATAATAACCACAAATATATAAGGAAGAAACTAATAAAAGTAGAAATAGTAAAACTAAAAAAACCAAACATGGTAGAAATAAAAATTCATCTCAAATTTTAAGATTCCAATAGTTTTTTCATGAGTATTAACAAATAATTTTCTTCTATTTTTTTGTACAGTGTAGTAAAACAACATATATATAAAATTACTATAAGAAAAATAAAATTAATTCTATTTTGATTTCAATATAATTATCAATAACTGTCTCACCGCCCATGGTTTAATGAGGTGTTTTGTCCTGTGTCTCAAGTAAATGCCTATGAGTTGTCCAATATTTTCTTGTAATAAAAAGCAAAGTTCAAAACTGCACCTGTCCTAACTTCAGGAAATGTCGTATTTCTAGCTTGTTATTAAATGCATTATAATTGTGGTCAAAAGTACAAACTTCAGTTATAAAATAAATAAGTCCTGGGGATATAATGTACAGCCTCGTGACTAAAGTTAATACTACTGTTTCCTATATTTGAAAGCTGATAAGAGAGATTTTAAAAGTTCTCATCACAAGAAAAAGAATTTGTAACTATGTGTCGTGATGGATGTTAATGACATAGTGTGGTGATTATTTTGTAACTCATACATATATTGAATCATTAAGCTGTATACCTGAAACATAATGTTACATGTCAATTGTATATCAATAAAAAATTTTAAATAGTCTTAGAAAAAAATGCATCATAGAAGTTGAAGCAGCTTATTCCTCACTCAATGATTTTAGGGATAAGAACAAATTGTGTTTTAGGTTCTCTGACTTTCTAGCAGTATTCAAAAACATTACTTGAGCAACCATCACAAACTGCAACCTTAAAGCATTACTTGGAAAACACCGCCACCTCCTGGCTCTTAAGACAAAGTGCATCAAAGACTACAGATGTACCTTGCAGATATTGTGGGTTTGGTTCCAGACCACCATAATAAAGTGAGTAACTCAATAAAGCAAATCAAATGAATTTTTTGGTTTCTCAGTGTATATAAAAGTTGTGTTTGCCCTACACTGTAGTCTATTAAGTGTGCAATAGCATAATGTCTAAAAAAAAATCAATGTATATACTTTATATCTTTATTGCGAAAAAAAAGCTAACCATCATTTGAGCTTTTAGCAAGTCAATCTTTTTCCTGGTGGAGGGTCTTGCCTTGATGTTGATGGCTGCTGACTGATCAGGTGGTGGTTGTGGAAGGTTGGAGGCTGTGGCAATTTCTCAGAGTAAGACAATAATAAAATTTGCCAGATGGATTGAATCTTCCTTTTACGAACAGTTTCTCTATAGCATGTGATACTGTTTGATAGCATTGGGCCACTGTTAGAACTTCTTTTAAAATTGAGGGTCAATCCTCTCAATCTACTAAACCTACTACTTTATCAACTAAGCATATGTAATATTCTAAATCCTTTGTTGTTGCTTCAACAATCTTCACAGCATCTTCACCGGGAGTAGACTGCATCTCAAGAAAACGTTTTTGCTCATCTGATAGAAGCAACTCCTCATCCACTCAAGTTTGATCATGAGATTGCAGCAATTCAGTCACATCTTCAGGCTGCACTTCTAATTCTCATTCTCTTGCTTTTTCTACCACATCTGCAGTCACTTCCTCCACTGAAGTCCTGAGCCCCTTAAAGTCATCCATGAGGGTTGAAATCCATGAGGGTTGAAATTAGCATCTTCCAAACTCCTGTTAATGTGGATACTTTGATCTCTTCCCACGAATCACAAATGTTCTTAATGGCATCTAGAATGGTGAATCCTTTCCAGAACGTTTTCAATTTCCTTTGCCCAGATCTACCAGAGGAATCACTATCTGTGGCAGCTATAACCTTATGGAAATGTATTTCTTAAATAGTAAGACCTGAAAGTTGAAATGACTCCTTGATCCATGGACTGCAGAATGGCTGTTGTGTTAGCAGGCATGAAAATAGCATTAATTTCGTTGTACATCGCCATCAGAGCTCTTGGGTGACCATGTGCATTGTCAATGAGCAGTTAATATTCTGAAAGGAATCTTTCTGATTCCTCAACTGTGGCCTTAAATATTCAGTAGACCACGTTGTAAACAGATGTGCTGTCATCCAAGTTTTGTTGTTACATTTACAGAGCACAGGCAGAGTAGCTTTAGCCTAATTCTTAAGGGCTCTAGGATAACTGGAACGGTAAATGAGCACTGGCTTCAACCGAAAGTCACCAGCTGCATTAGCCCCTAACAAGAGAGCCTATTCTTTGACGCCAGGCATGGACTTCTCTCTAGCTATGAAAGCCTTGGATGGCATTTTCTTCAATCTAAAGCTGTTTTGTCTATATTTAAAATCTGTTGTTTAATGCAGCCAGCTTCATGAATGATCTGAGCCGGATCTTCTGGAGAACTTGCTGCAGCTTCTACATCCACACCTGCTGCTTCACCCTGCACTTCTCTGTTATGGAGAAGGCTTCTTCCCTTAAACCTAATGAACTAACCTCTATGAGCTTCAAACTTTCTCCTGCAGCTTCCTCACCTCTCCAGCCTTCACAGAATTGAAGAGAGTTAGGGCCTTGCTCTGAATTAGGCTTTGGCTGAAGGGAATCTGGTGGCTGGTTTGATCTTCTATCCAGACCACTCAAATTTTCTCCTTATCAGCAAGAAAGCACACATTCGTGTGTTTACTGGAATAGTACTCTTAATTTCCTTCAAGAACTTTTCCTTTGCATCCACAACTTGGCTACCTGGCACAAGAGACCTAACTTTTGGCCTATCCCAGCTTTTGACATGCCTTTCTCACTAAGCATAATCATATCTGGCTTTTGATTTAAAGTGAGAGCTGTGTAATTCTTCCCTTCACTTGAACACTTAAAGGCCACTGTAGGATTATGAACTGGCCTAATTTCAATATTGTTGTGTCTCAGGGTATAGAGAGGCCTGAGGAGAGAGACAGGGGAACAACCAGTTGGTGGAACAGTCAGGCACACATAATATTTCTTGATAAAGCTTGCCATCTTACATGGGTACATTTTGTGGTGCCCCAAAACAATTATAGAGTAACATCCAAGATCACCGATCACCATAACAAATATAGTAATAATGAATAAGTCTAAAATACTGAGAGACTTTTCAAAGTGTTGGAAAGATGGTGCCAATAGATTTGCTTGGTGCAGGACTGTCACAAACCTTCCACTTGCCAAAAACTCAGAATCTGTGAAGTGCAATAAAACCAGTTATGTCTGTACTACATTTTATATTTTCCACGCCAGGAAAGATATTTAAACTGAAAGGCTACAATAAACACTGTCATCAAAACAAGGCAAACCCCTAAAATCCAGTAAAAAGCCAAAAGAACAAAACCAAATAAACCTGAGAATACAGAAAAGTAGAATCTAGCTACTTTAAGTGTATTCAAGTTGCATCTGAGGATACTGAGGGAGGGGCCTCCAACACTTTAACCACAAAATTACCATCCATGACTTGAGAAATGGCAGAAGTAGGGGAAGACTGAATATAGAGCAATTTGCAAACAACACGAACCCTCATGGTCTCCTGGAAATTGTTCTTTTCTACAAGTGAGGCATGTCATCCAAGTAATCTCCTATTCTTTAAGAAGCTCTCAAAATAGCACATTAGGAAATAGACATTTTGTGCCCAGTTTCTAACAGATTACTTGACAGTCTCTCAACACATGCCTGTGACCAAACTAACGTTTTTGCCTTCTAAAAAGACGGTGTTCTTTCACATCTGTTTAATAGTAGAGGAGATACCTTACTTCTTAATTTTGTCTTCTGGAAACTGGTGGTATCACTGCACCTCCCAACGTGCTTTTAAGGATTAAATACGGTTATCTATGTCCAGTACATTGCATACGGCATGCGTTCATTATATGGTAGCTATTACTGTTTGGTGGATTAACAGGTGGCTGAATTTTATTATCAAATAGTATTATTTAATGAACTGATGCAAAGCCTGAGCACAGTAACATTAACAGATGGAGAAAATGGATATCACAACATGTTAGGCAGGGGTCAGCAAACTATGGCCAATGGGCCAGTGGCTATTTTGTAAAAAAAGTTTTATTGAAACATGCCATGTTCAAGTATTTACCTAACGGCTATGTGACACAGCTAAGCACTTATGACGAAGACTAAATGACCCACAAGACTAAAACAGTTACTGTCAGGTCCTTTAAAAAAAAGCTTCTCAATTCCTGGGCTAGCCCAATGAGGCAATATCAATAAAATAAAATGTAACACTGACAAATTTTAAAGCCCACATTTTTACTAAGATGAGCAAAACATCTGTTTGTCATGGTCCTTGACTGAATCCCGGCTTGAACAAACCAGCTGTAAGAAATATTTGAGGGCAATCAGTATGTATCTGAGTGATAGATGATATTGGGGAATTACTGTTCATTTTGTTACATGGAATGATAGAGTGGTTATGGAGACAAATATGCTTATTTTTTAGAGATGCATACTAAAATATTCAGGGAGGCATGTCATGTGTATAATTTACATTAAAATACAAGCATTTTTCATTGTCTGAACTGAGTAACAATTAGATTTGGATAAGGTTTCAGATGATTCCCTAGATGTTGGCATCTTGCCACAGGAATCAAACAAATTGGGACAATCTACTCTGAGATACAGAATAGATTTGGATAGTAGACATAATTGCATTTTAGGATCAAAAAATGTCATGTTACTATTTCATTTCTTAATTGTTAAAGAGTAACAATTATTTAAAGAATTGTTTAACTAGGGGATATATGTTAACATATATTAAATTGTTTAATTGTTAACAATTTAACAACTGAACAATTGTTAAAATTGTTAACAATTGTTAAAACTAGGGGATATATGGGTACTTGTTATACTATTTTCCCTACAATTCCGTCTGAAAATTTCCATAATAATTTTAAAGGGTATTTAAGAAAAAGACTTTACTTCATACTAGGCCATACTAAGGCAACATGAAATTGTAATTACTTAAAAGACAAACAAACAAAAGCTAGGTTAGATAGGAGTGCCCAGAGCAAAGGACGTAATAGTCTTTTTTGTGACTGAAACCTCTAGAATGTCCTAATATTATCATTTAAAGAGGGCAATGACAACAGATATCCAGAGGAAAGTAGGATTATGAAATATAAAAATAATTGTGTGAGGAAAGTCTCAGGACATTTAGCACAGGAGAGAAAAGATAGCAGTTGTTCTCAAATATCTGAATAAAAAGGAAAATGACAGAACCAGTTAAAGTCACATGGAAGCAAATCTCACAAAGCCACACCAATAAACAAGTACCTACAAAGCAGTAGGCTCCACAGAAGAGAAGTCTCAAAAAAAGAGGCAGCGGGGCTAGAGAATTAACCAACAGTTAGGGATGTTACAGAATGAGTCTTCCATTCAGTGGAAAAGGAGACTAGATGGTTTCTAAGATCCCATCTAATTCTAAAATCCCAGATTCTAACATCTTAGATGCAGACATGCTATAGACAAACTTAGGAATTATATACTAAATTTTGATTTTAATTCAAGAGCTATTATGTTAATTTAGTTAAATTAGTTAATTTAGTTGAATTAACATCCCAATCCTCAACATCCCATTTTCCCTTCCACATGCATTTGTGTTCAAAGGGGCAGTAAAGGAAGACAGTTGTTAGCAGCACTAAGGGGCGAAAGTATAGGCACACGACCAAAACTGCAACCCTCTCGCTTGTGTGGCAGCAAGGAGGACATTTCCGTGCATGGCACTTTAGGGGCCCATCCTTAGGGTTGGCATTTTTGTGTTCCAGCTACAGGAAGAAAACTTTACTAACAGTAGGCCTGGCCTCAAAAACTCTTGTACTTCCCAAAGGAAAGGATTATATATTATGCCACCCATATTATATAAAACATTTAACAAATACTTAAGTATAAAGTAAAAGTATCTGATATACAAAACCATTATCACATTAAGTTAAACAGGAAGTTAAAGTATCTTCATTACTTTTGCCTCCACCTACTATCTATGACTCATCTGAATACCAAGCCTGAAGAGTAGTAAGCAGGGAGCATTCACGTAAATAACTTGCATCAAAATGAACCGTTATAATTTTCTAAATCCATATAAACTAAAAAAAATACTGTTTTTTTTATGAAAATTAATTAACAACAACAACAACAATAACTGGGGGTTTGTCAGCAACTATCTATTTAAAAAAACAGTAAGGAAAAAATTTTATGCCTCAGTCAATAAAAATATTTGTAATGGTGCCTAAAAGGTAGTGGAGCAAAATTTAAATGATGCTGATTTTCTGAATGAGTGCTTAGGAAAAGATAAGTCAATGGTTTACACTCTTGTGAAAAAGTTCCAGTTAAGAAAATATTTTGCGATTTTAAAAATTCATAATCTGGGGCGCCTGGGTGGCTCAGTCGGTTAAGCCACTGCCTTCGGCTCAGGTCATGATCCTGGAGTCCCGGGATCGAGTCCCGCATCGGGCTCCCTGCTCGGCGGGGAGTCTGCTCCTCCCTCTGACCCTCCCCCCTCTCATGTGCTCTCTGTCTCTCTCATTCTCTCTCTCAAGTAAATAAATAAAATCTTAAAAAAAAAAAAAATTCATAATCTGGGGCGCCTGGGTGGTACAGTCGATAAATCGTCCAACTCTTGGTTTCAGCTCAGGTCGTGATCTCAGGATTCTGAGATCGAGCCCCAAGTTGGGCTCCACACTCAGTTCAGAGTCTGCTTGAGATTCTCTCTCCCTCTCCCTCTGTCCCTCCCATTCAGGTTCGCTTTCAGTCTCTAAAATATATAAATATATCTTTAAAAAAATACATAATCCAATATCCATCTCATATTAATGTTTAAACAGTAGCCTACTTAAGAATTTCACTATTTCATTATGTACTAAAACCTACCTATAAAGTAAGAAAACCTGGATCCTAATAGAACCTATGTGACAGTGGGCTAGCTCTGAACTGTTCCTACACTTATTTGTAAATAGTGCACACCATTTACTCATCACGATTGTTTTGAGGAACTAATGAGCACCTCACAAATCATAATACGCTCAATTAAAGTAATGTCATATTAGTCAATGCTAACATTAACTAATGTATTATTGTGGATAAGAATAGAAATAGTACAATTTACTGAATACAACTTGAAATTTGGGGAATCAAACTCAAAAAGATGAGAAATCAGGTGTACCAATTCCTTATTAAGAGCAAAATTTATTTTGGATACATTTCTTTTTTTTTTTTTAAGATTTATTTATTTGAGAGAGAAAGAGGGTGCACACGAGCATGTGGAGGGGTAGGGGGAGAGAATCCAAGCAGACTCCCCACTGAGCGTGGAGCCCTATGCAGGACTCGATCTCAGGATCCATGAGATCATGACCTGAGCCGTAGTCAAGAGTCGGACGCTTAACTGACTGAGCCACCCAGGCACCCACTGGACAGATTTCTTAGTATTTCAAATAAATGGTTTTAATATATGATTTTTAAGGAAGATATAATTTTCTGATTACATAAAAAATACTCAAAAACAAGTCATTCATAGTCCTACTACAGTGATAATTACTAAGTTTTTTTTTCGCTATGCTCATATAGGCACATGTCTCTAGGCTGCTGAATCCTTCTATTTATCTGCATATTAAACAAGATTGAGATCACATGTATATGCAGTCATGTCCACTCAACAAAATATTTTGTCAAAATCTTTGGCAATCTGAGATATGAGAGAAAGCAAAATTGAAATAACTGGTGAGGGTGAACCTCTTAAATACTAATGAGGGTGAGCTTGTAAAATATTACTCCTCATATTTACTCTGTTAACTGTCTCAGATCCTTTGTTCATTTTCCTTCTGAGATTCCTTACTGATCTATGCAAGCTCTTATATGTTGAAGAATATTAACCCTTTTGCCTGCTTATACTATTCCTTCTGCTAAAGTTCTTCACCTGGCTCACTCCTATTTGTTCTATAGTTCAGCATCACTTTCATTCAACCAATTCCCTAACAATGAATTGGCTATCTAAGCAGTTGGCCTCCTGCTAGGGGACAGGGCTCCAGCACGAACAAGACCTGGTAGAGGGAATAGCAGGTGTTCTCAGCTCTGAAGTGAGTTGAGAGTTATGAACTATTCATACATGAAGAAGGGCCAGCATGGCTAGAGTAGAAAGAGTGGCACAAGACTGGGCTGCAAATGCAGGGAGGGGTCAAATCATGCCTTCTAGGCTATATTAAGGATTTTCGCATTCACGTTTTCACAATGGGGAACTAAAAGAGAAACAAGAAATGACATGAAGTATTTGCTTTTTAAAAATATATCACTGGTACTTCTGTAATGGGAGAATGGACTGGATGATAAGAATGGTCAGGAAACTCAGTCAGGGTCTAGTGGAGCAGTCCTGGTGAGAGAGGACAGCAGTGGAGACCAGGGTGGATGAAGATGGAAAGAAGTAGACAGAAGACTGACATTTTTGGGAGATGAGGGAACAGAGTTTTGTGGCTGATATGGGGAAGAGGAAATGGGAGATGGAAGATGACTCCAGGTTTGTGGCCTAAGATACTATTTACTGAGACAGAAACAATGGAGGGAGAGCACGTTGCAGAGGAGATGGGAAAAGAAAGAGGGGTAAGGATTCTGTTGGAGAAATGTTGAATTGAATGAACCTGTGAGACATCCAAAGGAAGGTCCAGAGCAGACAATCAGATAAGAGTCCATCACTCAGGACAGGTCAGTCTAGATTAGAGGTGAAAACCTGAAAACCCTAGTATAGAAGGTAATTAAAACCATGATGGATAGGGGTGCCTGGGTGGCTCAGTCGGTTAAGCGTCTGCCTTAGGCTCAGGTCATGATCCGAGGGTCCTGGGATCGAGCCCCACATTGGGCTCCCTGCTCAGCGGGAAGCCTGCTTTTCCCTCTCCCACTCCCCCTGCTTGTGTTCCCTCTTTTGCTGTGTCTCTGTCTGTCAAATAAATAAATAAAATCTTAAAAAAATTAAAAAACCATGATGGGTAAAATAAGAAATCAAAGGAACTAAGACATCTGATCCCTAACACTGAGCCAGGGTATCCCTACTCCTGAGTCCCATTACCATGTTGCTACGCAAACCACTATCACAGCATTTTCCCACACTATAGTTAAACTTCCTATTTATTTATATTTCCCTGGTAGACAATAGATTCCTCAGACACATGATCAAATCTTACTTATTTTTGTACCCAAGCCTTAGCATAGTTCCCGAGACACCAAACACATTCAATAAAATGTCTGCAAGAGCTTAACTGTTAGCTTGAGATCAAAAAGCAGTATACACACACACACACACACACACACACACAAAAGTGTAAGAGCTTAGACTCTGCAGTAGATCATTTAGGTTAAATCCAGACTCTACCATTTACCAGTAGTGTGGTGTTGGGTAAGTTATTTAATGCCTCTGTGCCTCAATGTCCTGATCGATCTATAAAAAAGGCAGGTAACAGTACCTATCACAGAGTGTTGCAAAAGTTGACATTTCATGCAAAACACTTAGTACAGTACTTGTACACGGTAAGCATTCATATTTAGCTATCCTCATTGCTACAATTATAATCTCCTTGCTTCCTCTTCCATGAATAGAGAAATGTTCAAAAAGGGAAAGGATTTCCAATTATTTGTTGTGGTCCTTAAGCTCTGGAACACAAAAACAGATCATGTTCCTTCAAGTCTAAAAGCAAGGGGGTAAAAATAAGGAATATAATTTTGATGTATCTAGTAAGTGAAATTAGTATTTAAAAAAATAAATTTAGCAGTGATTTTTTTTTTTTTAAATCCCCAATAATAACGGAATCATTTCAAACCAAGTGTTGATTGTGGGGGGTTTGGGGCAGGGGGAGCGGGATTAGGGGAGAAAGGGAATAGGAAGAGGGGAAAAGAATCTGAACAAGTCTCTTACATATTACAAAATGTATATTTTGCTAACTTTTACTTAGCTAGGTACTGGCAAACACAGGTAGACAGAAGAGTGACATTTAGAAATTAAATTATAACACAACTGTTTATCATGTTCATTTCTAAGTGAAATTTATTATGTTCATTTCATTTCACTTGTAAGGCATCAATTTTCTCCAGCAGGTCTTATATGTCTATATTTTCCCATATTATGGGCTATCATTTCAAAAACTAGTAAGTTTATCGCCTTATAGAGAATCTTGATATTTGTCCTAACTTACCCACAAGTAGCTACAATTTCTGAGACTAATCAAGCCATTACCTGATAATAAGATAATAAAAGCGCATACTTTTAAAAAGATTATTATTTTCTTTGTAAGTGTACATGTGAACTCACTAGGTGGCTAACAAACCAAACAAGCCCTCTTTCAGCTTCTGTCTGGTTGGTGTCAGGCTTGGCATGCATAAAGCTCAAACTTCTCTGTATTCTGATTTTTATTCAGGAGTGGAATACAGGGCTCAAACTCAAATGCTGACAGCTCATGAAGAATTTAATCAAGAGAAAGCACGGCAAGGTGAAAACACAACATGTGAAATTTTCTATTTTGACAGTTTCCTTTCAACTGCTTTTACAGGTTTACCCTTCATATAAACTGTGTGCTCTAGTGTAGACAACCTGTTTAAGGTCTATGTCGTGCATGACTGCCATTTTAAGAAAAGGAAGGTAGAATTATGAAGTAAGTTAACTGTGGGAAAATAGTATACAGACTTCAAACTTTTCTAGGTAAAAAATAGTTTTTACTACTTCGTAAAAAAGTAACACACTTTAAAAAAAGCAAACAGGATTAGAGAATTAATCTTTCCACATGTAAGCACCATTAAGAATTCCTTATTTTTCTCAGAGCTGTCAGGTTTTTAATAATTGGGGGCCGTGTCACTCAAAAACTGTCAGTATGGAGAACGGAGCTAAAGAGTAGAAGAAAGCCGTAACATTTTTTAAACTGGAAATTAAGGTCTGTGAGAGAAGTCTAAAAATATTTTAAAATAGCACAAGAGTAAGCTGCATAATTAGATAACATACAAGTAAAAGAAAGGATTCTTACACAGAACATTAAGAGTGATAACGAAGTTGTCTGACTGGAACACTAGTTCTTAACTATTAAGAAAAAGATAAAACAAAATAAACACTATGAAAAGCCTCAACCCCCAGAGATATTGATTAACTAACCTTTGTAGAGCCCTAATTTTTTAAAACATTTCTAAGTTGTTCCTAATGCGCAGCCAGTTGAGAGCCACTGGGCTGAAACGCCACAATAGGTCATCAAAATAATGGAATTTCCCTTTCAGCAGGTCCTTAAAATGGGCTCTATTCTCATATCAGGCCTGTTTATCATTAGAGAACATCAAGACTTCTGCACTCTGTTTACCATGCACTGTTTCCTCAACTTGATTCACGCATGAAACCTTCACAATCTACCTTGTCCTCAGCATGGTATGAGATGTTTACTAAGTTCACTGCTGAATCTGACGTCATAGCTGAAACTCCCTCCTACTGGACCTCTCCAGAAGATAAAACACCGGGCACTCTTGATTCTCAAAATTCTCCCTTACCATCCCCTATTTTCTGGCTTCTGAGACACCTTTCCTATGTTCTCCTGTCATCTCAAATACTTCTTTCTGCTCCTTAAACTGGAAGTACTTAACTGAAATCCATGACAGTCCCTGAAAAGCTCAACAATAGGTTCCAGAGGTGAGGAACTCCTTGAAATTGTATACACACAAATTTGGATGCATACCTGAGGCCTTTTTTTTTTTTTTTTCATATTCTCAATGAGTTTAGGATCCCCGAAGGTTATAAACCACTGCCATAAATCCTTTTTTTTCTTTAAGCTTTCCAGGCTTCAATTGTTATCTATGAGTTTATGGCTCCTACATCAATCCTAACCTATCAGAGATCTGAATCCATATTCCTAACAGGCTGTTTGGCATATTTATTAAATTAAACCAACATATCCAAAATTAATCAGTCCCCTCAGAAATACTTGTGGTCTCCTTAATTCTTAATTTCAGTCAATGGAGCCACCCTCCAACACTCACACACCTAAATCAGATTTCAGAATAATCCTTCAGCTCTTCTTTTTCTCTTTACCCAGTTAAAATTGTCATCTAGCTTCTTTTCTGCCTCCAGAGCATCAGCATTTTATTTTAGGCTTTCTCATGTCTTTATGGCGACTGCCTTCTAACGGAACTCTGCCTGCAGTCCCCACAGTCTAGTCCATCTACCAAATAAGCTACCAGAATTATCTTCCTAATTGTGCCACACCCCTGCTTAAAGAAAAGTCTCTTGGCTCTCTTGCACGGACAAAATAGAATCTAGCTTGCTTGGCTTGGAATGCAGTGAGCTCTAAGTCTCCAATTTACCTTTTGTAACCTAATCTTCCACTTCCAACACAGCTTAACAATCTCAACTTTTTACCATTTCTCCTGCAAGAGCAGACCTTTTCCTAATTTTGTATTTGCCCAGGATGCCCTTTCCTCCCTGCTTCAACAGACTCGTTCGTACTTGTAATTGGATTCACTGAATATGCAACTGATGTGAACCAAGCACCGTGGCTAGACACCGGGCATACAGCTCAGAACAAAATGGTCAGGTAAGGCATGCTCACGGCAGCTGTAGAATCTGACAACAAACAGATATGCAATTAAAACAATTAGAGAATGTGATCTAGGTTATGAAGGAAATAAGATGACACGAGAGAAACTTTAGGGGGAATGATGCAGGCAGGCTTCTTAACTTCCTCAGAGAAGACAAATTATTAAAATGAGATCTTGTGGGATAAGGAACCAGTCACGAAACACTGAGAGAGGGACTCCGAGCAGAGGGCGCTCAAAGGTACCGTCTGTACCATAACCGTGTGCTAGACTGTAGGCACCGCACTCCTTGAAGAGAACTGTTTAGTACAAGTGTGTGTCCTTAGAATTTGGTTTAGCTGGCACTTGGTCATTGACTCAATAAAGAGTTGCTAAATTAAATGAATAAGGACAATTAAAAGAGAGAATTATGGGGCTGGGGAATAAGTAGGAAGGGTAGACATTTTTCACGATTTCAAATAAGAATCTTAGTAGCCCCAGACCACTCAAGTTCTCTAGCAGCATCCTATTATTTCCTTTTTTAACTGGCTGGTATGTTCTGCTTAGTGTTCCTACACCTAACAAGTTATTATTGGTAATTACTTTAGACCCCCAAATCCTGAAAGGTAATTGTGTTTCAGGAGCTCTTACAAATACAGAAACAGGTTTCTGACGTAAGGAAAGAATTGTTTTAATTAAAAGACACATACAGATCCTCAGCACTTTTGATGTACATATTCCCTTCCCTTTCTCCTAAGAGTTACATTCTCCATTTTAACCCCAAGGATCCTTACACATCCATATCCTAAATTCATTCCATGATAGCTGGTTAGAGACTAGCTAACAGGTCAGTTACTTTCAGCACACATCAATCATCCAACTGAATGGGTATGATGATAAAGCCATCGTTCCTTTCTTTAGGAAATGAGAGTGAGGATATAACAAAAGACAAATTAAGAATGTAACTTCAGACATTTGAAACTCTTCCAATTTAACAGGCCCCAAGCAAAAAGCCTAGAAAGAGTAAATTAAAAGGCACATGTTCTTAATGGACACACAAATTGAACAATTATCCAAGCAGTACTGTACTATGCACTAAAGCAGAATTTTCAAGACCACTGGTCAGCTAAAGGTTTTCTCTGCTATACTAACATAAAGCTTTACATTAGCAATATGCTGAGATGATGATAAAAGTGTTATTCCCATGGCTTTTTATCAGTTACAAACTGTTGAGCTATGTCACATACTTTAGGTCCCCCATCACTACCAAAAAAGGAGTAGAGAACTGCGTTAAGAAATCTAGTGTACCTTTGAGATTAGCATACCAAGTTCATGCTGAGGAAGGTCTAATGAACTGGTGACTTTGCCTTCAGCTTGGTTGTGCCTTCCATATCTACCCTCACCTGCCACCAGCGGAGGTCCTGGGATATGGTCAATCCACCATGAGCAGTTAAAGGATGCTTGTTACAACGTCACTAGGTTACACATGCATACAATAACTGGAGATAGTCAAGAAGCTCACTTTAGCCATAAGCTGGTAAGAAAAAAAAAAAAAGGCTTTGTTGCTCAACGAAAGTATGTGGAAAATTAAAAAGAATGGGGTGGTTCTTGTTCCACAAAAGCTTCAGGTTTCATGAATCTTAGCTGAGGTTCAAACAATGATGGGTTCTGTAAATGTTTACCATAGTCAAAAACCAAATTCCCATCTTCATATTTGTACTTTTGGATTACACACTAGCTTTGTCTTTATATCTCAAGGACAGCAACACCTGTCCCTAAGAAAGTGGGGTGGAAAGAACATAAGGAAACATTAACAATGTGTTAGTCAAACCTTTATTTCAAAACAGGCTTTTATTCTGGGCAACATGGACACCATGGAGACTGTTTTTGTAAAAATTTCCCACTTCAGTCCTTAGAGTATCTAAAATTAAAGGATATATGTAAATGTGTATGTATATATCAATATATCTATATCTGTATAGATATCAGTGAATTAGCCATGACCATTTCTTTGCTTATCTCAGTATTTTTCAGATTCAGAATCCATGATGGCTATGGGAATAATGTTAACAATACTTTATCAATACTAAATCAATCTGGCCAACATAGTGATTACTCAACTAAATCAGCAATATCTACTAGACTTCATTCCCTTTAAACAGGAAAACAAAAGCCACGTCTCCAAATACAAGCATACTGGCCAATTTTCTTAGTGGGGAAAGGTATAAAAACCAATTAAAACCAACAAAAACAGCACAACATGGAAGAAAGAGTTGTAAAACTCTACTCCTGTACAATTAAAGCAAAACATATTTTTAATAGTATGTTTTATATAAACTTCTGTAATACACATTTTATAAAAATATTATTTCAGCTAAAAACCAAGAGCTGGATATTAGCCAAAAAGGGAAAGAACAGTTTGCAATTCATTGTATAAATGAAAAGGCAGAAACATTTATTTTCTGTCATCAGTTTCAAGTGTCCATATAACTAAACTAAAACATTTGGACTTAACTTTAAAAAGCGAACCATTTCAAAAACAGCCTAAACAAAGCCACAATTAACAAGTTATTCCCCTGATTAGGTAAGCCTCAGTATATGGTGTCAGCCTTACCATAAACAAATAATTTTCCAATCGTATGCAGTCACTCTTGAGCCACCTGAATTACTGGAGCAGAGCAGCAGTTTCAGCTACTTCTAAAATTACAAAAAAGCTACTATGTACAACATTTATAGTGACACAGAAAACTCAAGTTAAATGGCTTGACAAAGACACCAACAAGTTTCGAGTTTACCACCATTTCAGGTTATACAAGCAAAAATAGTGTCCTCTAAAGAAAGACGAACTCTGCTAAATGAAACCATTGGGGTCTATTCCTTTTATTCAGAAGCACCATACAGCAAAACAAGCGGTCAAGTCCACAGGGTAATAGCATTTCAATAGCTGCAACGTGGTGCCAGACCAGGCTTTGTTGGCCTTCCTTTTCCAAGAAACAGAGATGTCTCTTTTTACTTAGTCCATCTGCCGTAAGTGATAACCAGATGCCTGTGTGATAATTCAAAATTAAAACAAAGTACTTCCCTCCCCCCAAAACCTAACAGCCGAGATGAATCCAACAGCCAGTGATCGCAAATCAAGAATTCCAATGCTTTAATAGAAAGTCCCCAGAAGGAAGAAACAAAGCATACAGCCGGTTCACCTTTAATGTGCTGCCTAGTAAGGCTGCTAGGAGCATCAGCTACTAGTTTTTCAGCTCACTATGCTGAGCATTGTTCTGGTGCTTTACACTTAGCTCTCACAGCAACCCCCCCAGGCTAGTACTAATATTAACCCCATACTGTGGTTGAGGAAACTGGGGAATCCAGGCAGTGAAATAACTTGCTCAAGGCCACATCACCAAGAAGCAGAAAACCACTGTGCTGAACACAGACAACCTGTATCCAGAGTCCATGCCCTTAAGCGTTGTATCAACCCTAATCCCAAGAAAGCATAACTGATTTTGATCAAAAATGTTCTGCCTCACAATGAAAATACCTGTAATTTATCAGCAAAAGGAGGTTAGCACCTGATTCTTTGCAATTATTTAATCAATAAAAAATTTTCGACTTAAAATACTAAGAGTCATCCACACATGTCCTGAGAAAACTCAACATCCACTCTGATTTGCAATACTCTTGACTGATGAATGAATCCTGTGTGGTCAAAGTCGCCAGCCAAACTTTTGTGCTGCATTTTTTTGGTGAAATTTTAAACAGTTTCATTATTGATTCTTGCATGAAGGCCGATCTGAACTGTCCTGAAATTTACATTACTGTATTTTTTAACATTTAATGGGATCCCTAGCAGCATGTCTCCCATACAAAACAAGCCACTTAAACCAAACCTTGAATTTTATCACCAGTCACAAGATAAAACCAGATGAATATAATTTCTGATACAACCTGTTTCTTTTTCATTAATGACATACTTCTGGAATCTTGGTTTTTCCACAACCACACACACACACACACACTCCATCTCCCTACTTAATAAAAGGCTGTATCACAATACAAAAGTCAAATTTGCATACGTGGCCTGGAAAGACCTCAAACACACACATACTTTCTCCTTTTTGAAACTGCTCAAGGTGGTATTCTTGGGACAAAAGAAAAGACTGCATCTACTCAAGGCAGTAAATCATTATTTTTATCGTCTGAATTGGTTTAAAAAAAAAAAAAAGGCCCTAATCATGTACGAGAAATTTTTGCTGCTTATAACTTGTAGCCAGCATAAAAAAGTTGAAATTGTAGGCAACAAGAATTAGATTACTAATTAGATTAGATATCTGAAAGATTCCCCTCATCTACCAGACAACTCCCTGAAGTGGAAGAATAAATATGTATACATCCTTTTATTAAAATGTTAATCTTCAAATATGAACACACATGCATGACGTTAATATACAATAGGACAGCAACTCATGGTCCCGATCCTCGAGAAACTTCTAATTTAGCAGGCATGATGAAATCTGTACACCAACAGCACCAAAGTAACAAAGGATTTAAAATTCACATTTGTGATGTAATGTATGGTGACTAACATAACGTAATAAAATAAAATTAAAAAAAGATAAAATCCACATTTGTGTGTCATGTTTTGGTATTCATGTACAGCATTTCTCTGCTATCTACAAGTGCACAAAAAGCACCTGAAAAGAAACACCTTTCATCCAGCTGTACATACCTGACGTGGCATCAGGCATATAAAGGGTGCAACAAATATAAATATAAATTTCAGGAAATCCTTGTTTTTTAATTTAAATGTCACAACACAGCTATATTTTCAAAGCACTACAGGTTTTCGGTTAGAGACACTGTGGAAATACTCTACTATAAATTCTTCTAAAGTCAATTTAAATTTTATTTTTCAAAGCAATAGTAATTTCATCACATAGTCGATGATGCAACAGAAGGAAATCAATCACCAGATTATTACAGACATCCTTCACCTAAAAACAACACTGACACCCACTCAACTAGATTATACAATATTTATTTTAAATGATGTGCCACATCCATAAGAAATAACACTCTAAAAATATTCAGTTGCATATTGCACATGTATTTGTTCTACTTTAGAGCAAATTCTGCACATTCTATATATGTATATAGTAGGTCCCCTTCATCTGTGGGGGATATGTTCCAAGAACCCCAGTGGATGCCGAAACTATGTAATACCAAACCCTATACATAGTACGTTTTCCCCTATACAAACATACTTATGACAAAGTTTAATTTATAAATTAGGCACAGTAAGAGATTAACAACAATAATAAAACAGAACAATTATAACAATATACTGCAATAAAAGTTACGTGAATGTGGTCTTTCTCAAAATATCTTCATGTACTGTACTCACCCTTCTTTTTGTGATAATGTGAGATGATAAAATGTCTGTGTGTTGAGATGAAGTGAGATGAACGATGTAGGCACTGTGACCTAGTGTTAAGCTACTATTAACATTCTGAGGATCATTTGCTTCCAGACCATGGTTCACCAGGGGTAACTGAAACCATGGGAAGCAAAACCACAGATAAACAGGGAACTACCATACATCCACAAAAATTTCGAGACAAAAATTTTCCACATAAAGAAAAATTTGTGGAAATCACTTCAGTTGTTCCCTCAAATTTGGCAAAATCTAATTTCAGTCAAATATTCAGATGCAAAAATAATCAGAAAAGACTAATGTTAAGAAAAGTGTTTTAGAATAAGAATTATGAAAATCTTAGGTTCAATTAAAAGCACGCAGTAAAATCTACAATACTCTCTTACCTTTAAAAAAGTGACTATGTCTACAGTTATAATACTGCCACGTGAACTTCTAAAACACCTTTAATTCTGAAAAGTTACAATATTTCGTACATGCCTTATTTCAATACAGTCTTTTGAGTCTTGGCATGAGGCTCCTAACCTGTTGTATTGCACAAATAGAATGAATACAGACATGTGACATGACCACTCCAATTCTCCAAATAAAGGGGAGGGATACAGAAGGAAAATACAACAAAGTAACATTAATGAAAAAGATGTATAGGCCAACCCCATATGTTGAAAACTCCATAAGAAACAAATAATACAAATAGCACAAAAAATCATTTTGACATGATTAAATAAGGAGAGGAACTAAAACACCACCCAACACTGGGAATGTTGTCGTAGAGAGCAGGGAACGCAGAAATTGGGACTGTTACTAAAGGTGGAAGCTAGGGCCTGACCCCCACTCTAACACAGAAGGGATAGAGGTAAACACAAATAGGTCTAGGTGAAGGGAGTATGATGGCAACCCTGAGATTGAGGAAATTCACTCAGTCTCATAGGCACTATGAAAATCTTGGGACTAAACATCCAACAGCCTCAAGTGTGGTCATCCCCCAGGATATCCTTCACAGAAGAACAGCTTTATGAAAAGATTAAACAACAGTCTTGATTCATTCACCTAAAGGTGACAATACTGTGCTTTTCCTCTGAGGAGTCCTAAAATGCAATTTTAAGTTTCCCAATGTATATACTTCCCATTAAAGGAAACTGCCCACCTCTTTGCACCTCCGTGAACTTCCTTTAACAAGAGACACTGAACCTCAATTCATCTCAATTCCATGAAAATGCCTGAGTTAAAAACTCTATTCTGGCACCAGTCAACCAATCAAGAGCACTTAGTAGCAGATCATTACAGTTTCTGATTTTGATGGCAGAGAGTATGAAAAGAGGGGGCTGGGGATAAGGATGACACATTTTGTTTTAAGACAAGCCAGGCTTAACCAAAAAAAAAAAAAAAAAAAAAAACAAGCGGAGACAAACAGAGGCTGTGGTTGACATAATTGCCTCTCTGACTTATCAGTTTTATTTTCATCTTTAATCCTCGATTTTATATAAAGAGCTTTATTCTCACTGGACACAAAAATGATATTCTCTAGTAGGTATATGTAGCCTTTTCAGTATGCCACAGGGAAACCTCATTTACTGACCTGGAATGATTTGGGAAAGTATAAAACCATTAAATAGTGATGTAAAGCATAAAAAGGTAATATAAGCTGATAAATATGTAACTGGACGTTATCATATTGTGAATAATTCTTCAGAACAGATATCAATAAAAGTCCCTTCTCCATTCGAATGAACTGCCATTTTCTGAAACTTTAACAGACAGCAGATTATGCTCCAATAGCTAAGTCTTTTCCTTACATTTATCTTTTTCAATTTTCTCAGGGATTCTGTAATTGGTTCCTCACACAAAAACCAAACCAAGCCTGTTTCCTTTTTCTTTTTTTTTTCCTTGAGCCAATTTTAAGGCACTGTTCTTAACCCTAAATACACAAGCCCACGCTGGTTAACTGCCAGTGTCGCTTTGGAACTGCAGGTGACAGATGCAGCCAGAGAGCTCACAGATGTGGACTGGCTGCAGTGAGTCTTATTGCAATGAGCACACTGACAGAGCCCGCAGATGCACATCTCTGCAGAAGGAGTCTTAAAAACCGTCATTCCCAATTAAATTTACTTTTAGGGCTCTTAGTGGCTATCATTAAGCGCTTATCCCAATTCTTATCCTTGCTTAGCCCAACCCACAATTCATTTTATCTTCCTTAGTTCCAGACTCTTCATCAAACCTAACTTGGTTAATAGCAATAATAATAATAAAGCGGGGCTGTTGGCATTGCCAGCACCAGGACCCGCGAAGGTGCTATTTGGGAGCCTTCCCGCCGCGGCAAAGGCCGCTGGAAGTTTTCTGGTTAGCAATGGACCCCTAGCATCTTTGCAGGATCCTTCTTTCTCCGGGTGAGAGCTTCACAGAGACGGATGGGAAATCACCCTTCTCCTGTCTTTCCTAGGGATGGCTAACACGAAAAATAAAATACCTCTTTTCTTATGCTACACCCTGCTCAATAACGCTCGCAGGCAGGGACGCCCCGCCCCCACGCCGTTATCCCTGATGAGCTCCCCAAATATCACCCTGTCCTCCTAAGAAGTGGACCCTCCCTCGGCCCCCGGACCAATTGCCCCCACCTTAGTTCCTCTCCTTGGGTCGTCCGCCCCCACACCTCCCACCCACAGCACGGCCCGGCTCTCACACACCACCCCCGGCACTCAGGCCACCCAGTCGCCCGCGCTCCCCACCGCCCAGGGTCGCCTACGGGGTTACCGTGGGAAGAGGGGGCGGCGGCAGAGAACGCGGCGGCAGCAGTGCTGCCGGTTACGTCGGACGCGAAGGATAAGCTGGAGGACAAGGATGATGATGAGGCGGGCGCGCTCCCCAGTCTCCATGGAACTCCCGCCCCGGCCCGTTGCTAGGAGCCCCCGAGGCTCGGGCTCCGTCTTTCGTGCTTTGTTGTTCCGGGTACTGGGCGGCCGCTTCTTCCCCGCGACAATAAATAGACCAGGCGCGGGGGGAGCATAGAGACAGAGCGCGGAGGCTAGAGCGCCGCCGGACAGGGTGCCCCTGGGTTCCTCGCTAGCCAGTCATTTCCGGCTCTCACTGCTCCCGTCACTTTCCCCCCGCCCCTTTCCCCACTTTCCCTTCCTCCTTCCTCGTCCCGCGAGGCAGGCCCCTCCCGCTCCTGGGCTTGGCGACGTCCGGGTTTTGGGGGCAGGGACTGTAATTGGGCTGGACGTATTTTGCTTGAGGACCGTCTAAAAAGATTTCGAAAAAAACTGCGTGACCTTTATACATTTTTAGCTGATATCTAAACTTAAGTACGTAATTCCTGGCATACAGTATAATATAAAAGGACTTTAAATTTTTTTGTCAAAACCGTAGAACCTTCTCGTTAGCTCATTCAACTTAAAGGTCCACCGTTTAATTAGCAAAACTAGTTCTCAACAACTAAATTTATTTTCTAAGACATTTTCTGTCTGAAAAGTCCTCTTTCGCTTTTTCAGTTAAACGCGTTAATTTACGACGCGATAAAGCTTTCATTAAGGAATTCTAATTCTAGTCCTAAAATACAGCGGCAGGGGATGATAGCGGATGGATGGATGGATGGATGGATGGATAGATAGATGGATAGATAGAAAGATAGGACAGGGAGAGTAGGTCATACTTCTGTCGCCTCTCCCTTCGCTATTCCTTACTCAACTTGGGTTTGTGGCCAGGGCTCCGCTTTGGAGCCCAAGCACTTCAGTGGCTTTTTCGCGGTGTAGCCAGATCCAGGAAGGATGGACGGGGGAAGAGGGCTGCTGCAGGCTAGGGCTGGGGCGCTGGGCAGAGCGGTGGCTCAGGCCAACGGGCGTAGGAGGGCGCTCACTCGCAAGCTGGGCGCCTGGGGACTGAGACTCTTCCACGACTCTGCGCTCAAGTAGCCCTGGAATGATCCGGGGACCCCGGGAGGCGCACACTCGCCAGTTTGAACGGCCGCGCTGGGGCCCGATGAGCCCTCGGGGGGTGGCCTGAGAGACGCTACCGGCAGGAGCGAGACTCGAGTAACGGCCTGGGGAGCGCCAGGCAGTGCAGAACCCTGAGACGCCCCCGGAGCCCTACTCTCAGGCAGGCACGGGCCTCTGTTCCCGAGCTCAGTTGCTGTAGTCAGAAGCCTCTGACCCTGGATGAGGCCAATGGACAGCTCTGATTTAATAAAAGGCAACAAGGCAGAATCATGGGTACCTGGCCTCTGATTGGTGTGACTCCTGGATGAAAAATGATAAAGCCACTGTCCTTTTGGGAGAAAAGATGAAAGCTGACTTCAGAGGATTTGGGAGTATGCAACCATTTGGGTATTTTATTATTTATTGGGTCTCCAAGAATGCCTCTTGATCTTTTGCTTCCCGCTCTGTTCAGAAAAATATCTGAGCATTTAAAAGCCCTGTAGATTTATGGAATTTCCATTTTGTTTCAATTTCTGTACTAACATTTTCAAATAATATTAAATAATTGTAGCTTGTGTTAGGTGTAAGTGAAGAAAATAAACAAGAAGTTTGATTGGAAAGATGTCTGCATGTTAGTGGGGAGATGACTTTTAGGAGGTAACATCAGCTGTTAACTGAAAGGGATGGGAGTGGAAGGGATGTTCATAGAGTGTTACCGGCAGAGGGAACAAGATGCTAAGAGTTTGCTATGCTGGAGCATTAGAGTGGATGGGGCATCCTGATCAAATCGAGGGAAAGAATGACATGCGATGAAATTGGAGAGAGACTAAGGCCTTACACCTCAAGCCTTGTAGACATAGAAAGGAGATTGGATTTTCTTCCAAGTGCTAGGGGAAGTGAAGTGTTTTAAGCTGTAGCATAACATGGTCTGATTTACCAAGGGAATAACAAGGGAAAGGCCCTAATCCAGTGATTAGTGTCACTGCTGAAAATTCAATTTTCCTGCACTTGTGACCAATTTTAAGGTCTTCATGAGGCAACTTTCTTTCAGCGGACTAGCAAGATACCTGGTATAAAGCATGTCAATCGTTTTGGAATCCCTTTTGTCATACGATTTTTGTCAACGATTTGTCTCACTACAACAGTTCCACATTCTGGAAATGGATTTTGATTCTTCTGCAAGCATCACTCTCCATAGACCTATTGAATGTCTATACACTATCACATTAGCCCATACACCATTCCTCGGCCCAAGAAATTCACTTCATGATGAAAGAAGTAAGACAATGAGATAAAGTCTGTGAGCTTCCTTGGTCTTAGAATATGCTCCATTATTTAGGTGCCAGGTAAGATTATAATATTATTCATTATTCAGGTGCCAGGTAAGGTTAGAATATACAGTATATGTTCCAAACCAAGACTCCCCATTTACACATAAATTGATACCGAGGCTGGGAAAATAGTGAGATTTATCTGTTAGATCAGTACTACTTAAAATGTGGTGTATGGACCAAAGCCAGTTTGCAAACTGCAGTGAAATCAGCAATGAAATAAGTATAGAAATTGAGAGGAGCATTTCAAAACTTCTAGTAATTTGACATTAATATGGAATCCAAGCATGCAGCTTTATATTTATGAAAGCATGTGCCTGCAGTGGGTTGCTAACTAAAAACAACCAAACAGCGATTCTTCACAACAGATAGCTATGCCTACTAAGGCTTCTAGCTTTATGAACTTGGTTAAAGAAAATCAAGCTATTGGAATATATTGGCTACTTATTGCTCCCTTAGTGCTATGAGAGAGACAAACTGGTTCAGTAGAGCCATTCTGAAAGAGACGGGCAATGGGAGTGTGCTACTGATATAGCTGTTAAGAGGAGTCCTTTCTGCCAGTGGTTTAGTTATCCTATATTGATCATGATCAGATAATATCTACGCTGCCAATTGAAACAACTAAATTTTCTGCCCCCCATAAGGTTCATACACTAACCAGGAATGCAGAGACCCAGCAGAGCAATGGAGTCAGGGATGTCTCATTCCTCAGGACTCTTCTCAAATATCTTCTCCTGCGCCCCCTTACCAATTGAAAAAGGTAATTTCTCCCATTATACCAGTTGAATGGTGCACAAGTTAGGGGACAGAGTCTGAAGCTGTAACCTGGCTTTACAATCCCGCCTGTTTCTCTCCCTATCATCGGGTAGAGTTTGTGGCAAAGACAATGAACTAAGATGCAAGGTGATTGGCAGAGTTGCTAGGCCAGTTTCCAAGAGATAGAAACAAGAAGGGCAAAGTCCCTATTCAAAGATTACTGTCTCAATGAGATTTCTGATAACAACCTAATGGATTTCCCCCAAAATGACATTGACTGACAGCCAAGTAAATTTTAAGGGATTGCCAGAAAGCCTTCGTCCTTGCAAAAGGCCTCTACCGGTGTGCTTGTCAAAGACAACATCCCAGTCTCGGTATCAGCAGGAAGATGAATTCAGTTACCAGAGCGGTTCCAGGAAATTCCTTCTCACTATTTCTCCAAGGCAGGGTCTTTGAGGATAATAGATAAAGGAAACCTTGACACTTTGAGTGGCTGACCAAAGATCTCAATTCTCTGCTGGAGAAGAGAAGCCTTCTTACCCTTATTCTTGTCCAACAGGATATGGTATATGCTCAACCATTGCACAGTGAATCTCCTTTTTGCCCTTTCTCATTAGTTTTTGTTATCCTGTTCCCCATCTCCTCTACTATATATTTGTGCATTGGGGGAAAATGCATTATTTATCATTTAGCTAGATCAGGACCTTATCAAGATTGACTACACTCAAAGATCCTGAATTTGGGCTGGATGTGACTTTGAGTTTTCGCCTCCCACTGCATAGGGATTAAGCACATTTTCAATTGCATAAGGTATAGTTGCTTTATGTTAAGAGAAACTATAGATCTGTAAAAACCAGTGTGTGTGTGTGTGTGTGTGTTTGTGTGTACACATACATGCACTGAACAGTCAAAGGATATCATGTAGGAAACATTTATCATTTTGTCAGCCCAGAACACCTCTCTTCCTTTAGGAAGAGTACCCTTACCTCTTATTTGGGGAGCTATGTTTCCTCTTTACCTTCCTCCAATCCAATGTGCATCCAAATGGGAGTTGCAGTAGTGATAATGATTGGCAGAGAGGCAGGTTTCTGAGCTAAGCTGGGGCAACTGTATTGAAATTGAGTTATTGCTCCCAGTTCCAAATTCACTTTATGTCTACTCTGTGAAGATGGATCTTAATCCTTTAAATATTCTTGTTTGCTAGCTATCAGAATGTTAAGTTTTATCAGTAGAAAAGGCTGGAGAGACGTTGAAGTAGGAAAGGGCTTTGCTTCCTGCTTCCAGTGTACCTCCCTGACAGGCTCTGGAAGCATGGAAGGCTTCCCTAGAATCTACTTCCTACAGCACAGGTGGCTCCCCTATGGCCACTCAGGGGTCTGAAGGACAGTCAGTGGTAAAGGAAAATCTTCCAAGGGGGCATAATTAGAACAGTATATTTGTTTGTGCACCATGTCTAGGGTGAGGGGTGACCAGAATGGGCAATTGCTAATGGTTTTTCTAGACGTACAGGGATTTGTAAGGAATAAGATTGGAAGATTGGTGACAAGGAAGTGTGGGGAAGAGATATATAGATGAATTTCTCTAAGTGGGCACAAACTGTGATGATATCTGTGTCCCATTTCGATGCACAGTAAAGGTATCCATTGCAGAGGAGACTGCTAATAATCAGGTGGACAAAATGGCACTATCTGTGGATGTCAGCCAGCCTCTTACCCAGCCATCCAGGGCTTGCTCAACGGGCCCTTGAACAAATGGCCATCCTAGTAAGGATGCAGGCTATGCATGTGCTCAACAATCTGGACGTCTCCTTAACCAAGGCTTATCTTGGCACTACTGTTAAGTGCCTAATTTGCCAAGAGCAGAAAACAACATTGAGTTCTTGATATGGCCCCCTTTCCCAGGGTATGACCCAGCTGTCTCATGGCAAACTGATTATACTGGACCTCTTCCATCACTGAGGGGGCAAAGATTCATCCTTATTGGGATAATCACATATTCTGAAAAATGGATTTGCCTTTACTCCTTTAATGTTTCTGCCAGCAACACTATCTGTGAACTCGCCAAATGGTTTATCTGCCCGCAGTGCATCCCACACAACACTGCATCTAATCAGGGAATTCATTTCACAGCAAAGGAAGTGCAGCAATGGGGCCATGTCTATGAAATTAACAGATCTTACCACATTGGCCATCACTTGGAAGCAGCTGGCTTAACTGAACAGTGAAATGACTTACTGAAGACTCAGCTGTAGCCTTCTTGGGAGCCAACACCCTGGAAAAATGACATTCTGTCTTTCAGGATATATTTTGAATCGGAGACCATTACATGGTACCCTCTCTTACATAGCCAGAATAAATTTGAATCGAGGTATGGCAGTAGGAGTGACTCTTCTCACAATTTCACCTAATAAACCACTCAGAATTTTTCTTCCCTTATCTGGAAACTTTGCTGCTGGTGTAGAGAATTTAGTCCCCAAGGGGAGAATGCTTCTTTCATGAGATGCATCAGTGGTTCCGCTAAATCGGAGGATGAGACTACCACCTGGCCGTTTGGGGTTCCTTATGCCCCTGCAACCGAAAAAAAAAAAAAAAAAAAAAAACAGGAGGTAATTTACCGGCTGGAGTGATTTTTTTTACTACCAAACATTTACTGCATAAATATCATATAAATGTATAAAGAAACCATTAAGATATTTATTTATATAAATAAAGTATACAGAAAAGTCACACACAAATTAGAGCAATTTTGAACTCTCTCTTACATTTAACTAAATTAGCAAGAAGTAAAATCCCTACCCAAAGCTGTAAACATTTAGTGAAATGATATACTTTTTTTTTTTTTAATGTAGGCTCCACCCAGTGCGGGGCCCAAACTCATGACCCTGAGATCAAGACCTGAGCTGAGATCAAGAGTTGGATGCTCACCGACTGAGCCACCCAGCACCCTTGAAATGATATATTTAAAGAGTGACACTGTTTGGGAAATTGGCTTACTTACACACAGTGGAGATAAGAAAGACAGTCTAGAACCCAGAAGATTCTTTGGGGATCCTCTTAGTACTTAATATTACGTTTAATATGAAGGTTAATGAAAATTTATGGCAACCAAAAATAAACGGCAGGGTGTTTGAGGACTCAGATCTTTTGGAATTGAAGATTTGGAATTTGAAGCCAATAATCCCAACCAGCTGAGGTTCCAGCTGATTGTAGGAGAAATACAAGATGGGTAGAGGAAGATGAAAGCTGTAGATACTAATCATGACCTTGTGAACAATTACAGAAATGAGGACTGCAGTATCTTTGCATGTTTTCTCTTGGCTTATTATATCTATGTGTTTATTTGTATTTACCAATTATTTTCTTCCTTTATCTCCTTCCTATTTCTACTTCACATTCAAGTTGTTGGAAGGTGTATTAGTTTCCTAGGTCTGCCACAAATCTGATGGCTTAAAACAACAGAAATTTGTTCTCTTACAGTTCTGGAAGACAGAATTCCAAAATTAAGGTGTTGGCAGTGTTGATTTCTTTTGGAGGCTCTAAGGGAGAACGTGTTCCATGTCTTTCTCCTAGTTTCTGGTGGCATCCTGGTAACATTTGGCACTCGTTGGCCTGTGAATGCATCACTCCAATCTCTGCTTCCATCTTCATATTGTCTTCTCTGTATATGTCTGTGTCTCAAATTCCCCTCTTCTCACTCTTATAAGGATACCAGGCATTGGATTTAGGGCCCACCATAAATCCAGGATGACCTCATCTCAAGATCCTTAATTTAATTACCTCTGCAAAGACCTTATTTCCAAACAAGGGCACATTCACAGGTACTGGGCACCAGAACTTAGACATATCTTCTGAGGCCATAATGCAACTCACTATAGAAGTTAACTTTACAACTGTTCTTTTTAAAATTATTTATTTTTTTTTAAAGATTTTATTTATTTATTTGATACAGAGAGAGAGAGAGAGAGGGAAAAAGAGAGAACGCACAAGCAGGGGGAGGGGCAGAGGGAAAAGCAGGCTCCCCACTAAGCAAGGAGCCTGAGGTGGGCTCAATCCCAGGATACGGGGCTGGCTCTATCCCAGGAACCTGGGATCATGACCTGAGCCGAAGGCAGACGCTTAATCGACTGAGCCACCCAGGCACCCCTACAAAATCGTCTTTAAGTAACAGAATATTCAGTGGAACGGTGACTGAATTTGAGGATTAATATAGCCAGCAATGGATACAATGAGTCTGAAGACTCTGTGTCTCCTCATTTGGGGAAAAGATGAGAATTTCACTTCTAAGAAGGATAGCAGTGTCTGATTACATGGAAATACAGCATCGCTTTGTTGTAGAGAGGTGCCTCTGGAAGCTTCGCAGTCAGGCGGTCTCCTGTTTGTGCATGTGGGCTCCTACAGAGTCAGCAGCTTCTCTAGTGTCGGCCTCCAACAACACATGTAGCTTCCCCTCCTGCAGCTCACCCCCAAAACCTGCTCCCTAGCGTGAGCCTTTGTAGGAGAGCCATCTCCCTGTGACCTGCTACCCCCAGAGCTAGAGGGGGGATTTCCTGTGAATTCTGTCTGCGAAGTATCATAGTAAATTTCAGTGAGTCATGGCCATGCCCTCTCCACCAAGGTCTGGAGCTCAGCGGTATCGGGGCGGGTGGGGCGGTGTGTGCACAAAGCTGTTCCTTGGCACTCCATCTCAGCCCCAGGAGTAGTGCCTGCTTCTTAAATACGCGGTTTCTATATTCTTTCCAGTTTTCTTTGTTTAACGCTAGCTAACCACTTCATACTCCAATTTCCTGTTATAGTTAAAAATTCTTTATATTATACTGTCTCTGCTCAAAAGACTGCGCAGTTTACCTCTCCTGATTGGACTCACCACCCCACTTGCCTGGCTCCTGTGATTGGTGAGGTAAAGAAAGGGTATGTGACCAAGCCAGGCCAAAGAGTGTCCTACTCCAGGATTTACTGAGGTGCAGCTGGGAAAAAGAACATTTTCCTTTTCTAGTAGTAAAACTCGGAAGGTGTGGACTGAGGGCAACGGACTCACATATCTTCTTCTGTAAGAAGGAAGACGATGTTCGCTAGCAGTTAACAAAGCTGACATAGGAAGAGAAGCAGAGACAGAAGATGGAAGAAATAAGATGGAAAGGCTCAACAGTTTAAAGAAGTTGATCCTCCTCAAATGTATCTATAAATGTAACATATCCCTATCAATAGCTAATGATAATTTTTAATAAAATTCATCAAATTCTAAATTTCATCTGAAAAAGAAAATACAAGAGCATGACATAGATAGCGTTGCAAATAAACTGACAGATCTAAAAACACATTAAAAAGCAACAATAATTAATATAGTATAGAACTGGGGCAGGGATGGACAGAAAATGAGTGGAAAAGAACAGAAAACAGAGATCCATGTATTTAAAGGAACCTATTAAATGATAAAGGTGCATTTCAATTCTGTTGAAAAAGGGTAATCAATCAATAAATGGAAGACAGTTGGCTATCCCCTGAAAAAAGTATATATACAGTCAGATCTTTATTTCATAATAAAAATACATTCCACATGGATTAAAGAGCTCCACTGTCTCCAATTTTAGCCCCCTTTTGGAAGAGTTCTTACGACATTTGTCAAATGTATGAGTTTCAAAGATCCTCAGCTCTGTTAGGTTTTATCATCAAATCTCTATCCATATAGTTTATTTATAAATAACTATGTAACCTTTTTTTCTACACAAATAACACACGAATACGTTTCCTTTGTAGAAATTCAGACAACACAAACATACACACACAAATGGACTTTCTTCTGTTCCCCCCTCCTGCCATCTCATCCCCCACCTCAGATTTAACACTATCATGTGACACCTACTTTATATGATTCAGAAACTCTCCTCTGTTCTGGTATTCTGGTGGCACCTCAGAGTCATTTTTTGTGCGCTATGGGTTACATTTTATGTTTATATTTCTTCTGTTAACAGAATTGAATCTTGAAAAGCTAGAGATGTTTGTATTTTTAGGCCACCTACTTGAAACAAAAGTTCATTTGGTCATTTAATCCATAATTCAATTCACAACTAAGATAAATAGCATTGTTTTGAAATACATAAAATTAGTTCGAAAATGCATCTCACCCTTTCGTGGTGGGAAAGTTATCTACTTAATTTTTACTCTAGAAATTTTATCCTGCACACTTAACAACTCCTTAAATTGGGGGGAGCAGGGTGGAGGTTGATGTGGGGAAAGTATCCTTAGATTTGTATTGTTTGAAAGAAGTTACAGTATGATCGGTTTTAGATCTTGTTGGGTTGTTAAATAAGATTAATAAAAGACTGCTATTTTATAAAAAGAATAAAAAATAGAGTGTATAAATTCCCATCTAGAAGACAAAAATTAAATAATAAAACAAATAAACAATTAAACAAGTATAAAGAAAGTTAAGAGAGAAAAAAGACATAGAAAAAGTGGAACGGGGAGCCTGGGGGGCTCTGTCCGTTAAGCTTCTGCTTTCAGCTCAGGTCATGATCTCAGGGTCCTGAGATGGGGCCCAGCATTGGGCTCCCTCTGCAGTTCCCCCTGCTTGTGCTCGCTCTCTCACATACTCTCTCTCTCAAATAAAAAAATAAAATCTTAAAAAAAAAGAAAAAGTGAAACAAAAAGAAAGCATAAAGATAGTGGAAATAAGTTATAAATTTCTACTAACCATAACACACGTAAATAGGTTAAACTCAGATGTAAAAAATGCCAGAAAAATATAACAGTAGATTAAAAATAATTCAACTATATTCTGTGTATAAATATGTTGAGTTCAAAAACAGAGTTTGTTCCAGTGGATTAAAAAAAATAAACAAAAAGAAAATATAAGATCTCCAAAGATGTTTTTATATTTAAAGAGTAAAAATTATGAAAATGAAAAATGAAAAAGATTCCAGAGGGGGGGGATGGGGTAATTGGGTGATGGGCATTAGGAGGGTACATGATGTGATGAGCACTAGGTGTTATACGCAACTGATGAATTACTGAACTCTATATCGGAAACTAATGATGTACTATATGTTGGCTAATTGAATTTAAATTAAAAAAATTCCAGGAAAATACTAATCATAAAAAACTAGTAGCTATATTGATATCAGCAAAATAAAAGTAAAAATTAGTAGATAAAAGTTTAAAATTTGACCAATTTATATCAGAGTAGATATGCCAATAAATCTCTGAGTTATTAATAGGTAAAGCAGATAAAAATTAGTAGAGATTAATATAATTAATATGATTTTTATTTGCTTTAAAGAAGAAAACCTGAAAATTCATGAGCTAAATATCCAACTTAAGAAGTTAGAGAAAGAAAAGCAGAAGAAAGTCCAAGAAAATAGAAAAAACACATGTTAAAGACAGAAATTAATGAAATAGAAAACACAAAGAAAATACAGAGGATTCTACCGATTTTTAAAAAGGATAATAAAGTAGACAACCCTTGTATGAGTCTGACCAAGGAAAACAAGAGATGAAGCTTAAATAAAAACAATTAGAGGGGCACCTGGGTGGCTCAGTTGTTAAGGGTCTGCCTTTGGCTCAGGTCATGATCCCAGGGTCCTGGGATCGAGCCCCGCATTGGGCTCCCTGCTCAGTGGGAAGCCTGCCTCTCCCTCTCCCACTCCTCCTGCTTGTGTTCCCTCTCTCACTGTCTCTCACTCCCTGTCAAAATAAATCTTAAAAGAAAAAATAAAAAAAAATAAAAACAATTAGAAATGAAAAACGGAGTCTTAGCCTTAGATAAAGACCAAAAAGATAAAAAGAGAACCCTATGAGCAACCTTATGCCAATAAGTTTGGACATTTTGAAATGAGCAATTTCCCTAAATAACAGCAAAAAATGACTCAGGAAGAAAGGAATAGAACTCTGGATTCTGGTAATTGACCAATTCTCTTATAGAAAACTACTAAAAATTCTGGAAGAAAAATCTAGAAGCTTTTCTTTAAAAAAAAAAGATTTTATTTATTTATTTGACACAGCAAGAGAGACAGTGAGAGAGGGAACACAAGCAGGGGGAGTGGGAGAGGGAGAAGCAGGCTTCCCGCTTAGCACGGAGCCCGATGCGGGGCTCCATCCCAGGACTCTGAGATCACGACCTGAGCCAAAGGCAGACGCTTAATGACTGAGCCACCCAGGGCCCCTAGAAGCCTTTCTTAAAAGCAAATACTGAAAAGAGAATAAGAAGGCCAAAATTAAGAACAAAGGAAGAACTGAGAAAGGTTAATGATCATTAGAAGGTGTTCTTGCTTAGTGAGCATTGGCCAGTCCTGAGAACTGGGACTTGTATTTTGATGTCCTTACTGAGTGAAGAGCACAGCAATAGCCCAGTGATTGCACTAAGTGGGAAGTTGAATAGGAGTTCTTCCTGGCACCAGAGTGAGACACAAAAGAGCTAGATGCTGAGGGTAAGAATGTACTTGAAGTAGACAAGTCCTCTCGTGGAAACTTCAAACTTTGAACTTAAATTAAGATGATTTCAACTGATAGGTTTCCCTAGATGTCTAGCGGAAACACAGACCTCTTTGTAAGAAGGTAAATTTCTATTAGGTTTCAAATTATTCTTAGAAATAGGTTTTTTTCTTTCTTTCTTTTTAAAGATTTTATTTATTTATTTGCGAGAGAGAGAGAGAGCACAAGCACGGGGAACAGCAGAGGGAGAGGGAGAAGCAGGCTCTCTGCTGAGCAGGGAGCCAGATGCTGGGCTCGATCCCAGGCCCCTGGAATCATGATCTGCACCAAAGGCAGATGCTTAACCGACTGAGCCACCCAGGCGACCCCCTATAAATAGGTTTTCAAGTACTGTTCCCAGCACATATATAGTTCAACTTACACAGGCACTTAGAGAAAGAAGACAATGTGAGCAAGAACCAAAAGAAACAAGAGATAACAGAAATAGAGCCATAAATATTTAATATTTGAATTTAGAAGGTTATCAAATAGGTAATAAAATAACTATGCTTACTATTTAATAAAATGAAAGATAAATTTGAAATATCTGTAGGAAAAAATTACATAGCAGATTTGAAAAAGGTCGAGATGAAATTGCTAGAACCAAAATGGTATCATAACTGAAATTAAAAACTTGATTGATGGTTTTAACAACAGAGCAAACACAGCTGAAAGGGGAATTGGTGAACTAGAAGATAAATTAGACAAAATATTTTAAAAATGAAATAGAGACAAAAGGTATTGACATAAATTATGGGGAGAAATGATTAACATACATTTAATCAGAATCCAGGAAGTAGAGGAGAGAGAAAATAGGCAAAGGTAATATCTGAAGAGACAGTGACTGATATATATGTGATTAATAAGAATTACAAATATTTGCTTAGTTGAGATTAACTGAGAAAAAGAGAAAGTACAAACAGTTACTATCAGGAATATGAAAGGGGACATCATCACAGATGCTGCAGACATTAAAAAATGACCAGAGGGTATTATAAATATTTATATATATATATAGCAATGGATTTGATAATATAGAAGATAAGGACAGATTCTTAGGAAAACATATTTTGCCACACCTAAGAACTTAAATTAACAGTCCAAATTTTTCCACAAAGAAAATTTCAGGCCCAGATGGCTTTTGTGCACACCAAATATTCTGGTATCAAGCATTCAAAGAAGAAAAGCAGTTCCAACCTTATATAAAATGTTCCGAAGAATAGAAAAATAGGAAATAGTTGTAGATTTATTTATGAAACTAGAATGACTTGTTACCAAAACATGACAAAGAGAGTGTGAGATATGAAAATACTGGTCATTTTAATCATTAGGCAAAATTCTTGAACAAAACAATTCAGAAATGATAGTCTTCTCAATAAATGGTGCTGGAATTATTTGGTCACCAAATGGGGGGGGGGGAAGAACGTCAATCCATTTCTTGAAGCATATATAAAAAATTACTTCAAAATGGATGCTACACCTAAAGGTAAAGCCTAAAACTATGAAACTTCTTGAAGAAAACACAAGGGAAAACTTGATGACCTCAAATTAGGCAAATATTTCTTATACATGACATTAAAAGAATACCTATTAAGGCACTAATACATTGGATTTCATCAAAATTAAAAACTTCTACTTTTTTTTTTTTAAGATTTATTTATTTATTTTAGAGGCAGAGGAAGAAGAAGAAAGAATTCCAAGCAGACTCCCTGCTGAGAGTGGAGCCTGACAAGAGTGGATTTCACAACCCTGAGATCATGATCCTGAGTCATGACCTGAGCTGAAATCAGGAGTCGGAGGCTTAACCAAGTGAGTCACCCAGGTGTCCCACAAACTTCTACTCTTCAAAAAACATGTGAAGAGAATGAAAAGGTAAGCTATAGACTTGGAGAAAATACTTGCAAATCATGTATCTTATAAAAACTCTAAAATATTATAAAAAGAAAATTATAACAAAACAAGTCAATAAAACACAGAGCAAAAGACTTTGACACTTTGTCAAAGAAAATATACAGGTGGCAAATAAACATATGTAAAGATGTTCAACATCATTAGTCATTAGAGCAATGCAAATAAGCCACAATGAGATATCACTACACAGCTATTAAAATAACTAAAATTAAAAAAAAACTCCTGATCATACCAAGTGTTAACAAGGATGCAAAGGAAATATACCTCTTATACACTACTGATGGAAATGTAAAATGGTAATTCATGCAAAGAGTTGTACACAAATGTTCATGGCAACTTTGTTTTTAATAACCCAAAAGAAGAAGCAATGCAAATATCCAGTAACAGGTGAATGGGTAAACAAATGGTGGTATGTTCATAGAATGGAGACAGAAGAAATACCAGAATTTCTAATAAGAAGTAAAAAGGAACAAATTATTGCTACAGGCAATAACAACATTGATGAATCTCAAAATAATTATGCTGAATTAAAAAAAAAAAGATGTCAGCAAAATGAGTACATACTGTATTATTCCATCTGCAGAACATTCTAGAAATGCAAACTACTATATAGTGACAGAAAGCATATCAGTGGTTCCCTGACGATGCAGGAGAGGTGTGAGAGGAAGAGATTATAAAAAGGGGCATGAGGAAACTTTTTGAAGTGACAAAAATGTTCACTATCTTGATTGTGGTGATGGTTTTTTGAGTGTAAGTATATCTCAAAACTTATAAAATTATACACTTAAAATATATGCAGTTTATTATATGTCAATTTTACTTCAATAGAGGGCTTAACCTACTAGCCAAAATGTAAAAAGGGAAATATGCCATGACCAAGTGCGTTTATCCCAGGAATGCAAGGTTACTTTCATATGTGAAAGTAAGTAAATAGAGGCACCTGTGTGGCTTAGTTGGTTAAACATCTGATTCTTGATCTCAGCTCAGGTCTTGATCTCAGGGTTGTGAGTTCAAGCCCCATGTTGGGCTCCATCCTGGGTATGGAGCCTACTCGGAAAAAAAAAAAAAATTAAGTAAATACGATCCACTAAATGAATAAAGTAGAAAATCAGATGAATATTTCAATAGGAAAAAAAGCATCTGATGAATTTCAATATGCATTTATGATTTAAAATGTAACTTTTATAAGGTCGGGAATAAAAGCAAATTTCCTTAAACTGATAGGAAGTATCTACAAATAATAACAATAACTTTACTGCAGATATCATACCTAATGGTGAAACACCAAATACTTTCTCTTTAAGAGTGGGACTCAGACAAGGACAGTTGCTGTTAAACTTTTGTTTTGTTTCAACCAGCTCTCTGCTGCAATACTAGCCAGGTGGGTATGGCAAGAAAAACAAATCAAAGATACAAGGATTTTAAAAAAACAGAATGGTTATTTCTAGCAGATGAAATGGTTATATAAAAAGGACATTTAGAATAAAAATGGAGTTTGGCAAGGTTGCTAAATACAAAATAAAAATATAAAAATTAGTTGCATTTCTATAAATCAGCTAACAACCAGGAACCAGAAGCCACTCTAACTACTTTAAACAGAAAGAAATTGAATAGATGAAATTAGAGGAATATGAAATCATTGGAAGGGTTGAGTTTCCAAATATGAACCTCAGAACAGCACAGAATGATCCTCCAAAGAAAACCACAAGAACTAAGCTAGAGAATCAGGTGACTGCATTCAGTAACATACCACCAATGCCACAATTCAGGAATCTGAAATCAGAAAGCCACTTCCCAACTGCCTCTCAACCCAATGCCTGCAAGGTGCGACTGGATTCTAGAACACGGCTACAGGCAAACTCCATACCTCGGTGCCCTTGCCTCCTCGCCAAAAACTGATGAAGTGACAGAAAGGTGACTTCTGCCTTACTTTTGTCTCCCAAATTGCCTGTAAGTGTTTATGACTGGTGGGAACTAATTCACAAAGATAAAAGTAGCTTCAAGGAGATTCTGCAAGATGTAGATTTTAGCTTTCCAGACTCTCCTGCAAGTGCCAATGACAACATAAGCAGTGTCACTAGAAAAGAGCAGGAATGAAAACTGAGAATCACCCATATGCACTTTGACTAGCAACAAAGAGTTGCAAGAATGTAATAAAAATGCATAGTATTTATAGGATCTACAAAACAAACAAAGCATTTATGAGTACTTATAGTAAGATATGCAAGACCTTTATGTAAAAATTATGCTATTTATTAAATTCAAGAACATTTACATAAATGCAGAGATATACCATTTTTACAGGTAGGAAAACTCAATATCTAAAAGAAGTAATTTCTTCCTAAATTGGTCTATAGATTCAATAGAATTCCAGGCTAGATCCCCAGAAGATTTTTAGAGGAATTTCACAAAATCCTGAAGAATGAGGTTGGGAGAAAAAGGTGAGATTTGCCCTATCACTTAGCATAATTTATTATAAAGCTATATGATTAAATGATGAATTATTGGTGCAGGATTAGATCAACTGACTTGTGAAACAGAGTAAGGGGCCAAAGTCAGACTCATATAGGGAAACATGATATGTATCAGAGGTCATGTTGTAATTCCAATGGGGAAAGAATGGACTAATCAATTATCAGTGTTAGGAAAATGGGTTATAAAATAGGACCCTTACTCACACCATACAGGAAAATCAATTCCAGCACAATTAAGGACTTAAATGTGAAGGGCAAAGTTTCAAAACTGTAAAAAGAAAACATGAAAGAATAAATCTATGATCTCAGGATTGGGAAATGTTTCTCAAACAAAATACAAAAAGCCATAATCATAAAGCAGTTTGAGTTTAGAACATTAAAATGAATGTCCTCACTCCGTGAAAAAACAAGGACAAGAAGAGGAGAACTCCTGTAAATCAGTAAGAAAAAGTCAGACAACCCAGTTGAAAAATGGGTGAAAGACATGAAGAGCATTTCACAGAAGAAACATGATAATATGAATAAAAATATGAGTCAAACATAGGGAAAGATGCTCAATCTCATCTTGTTAGTACTTATCAGGATAACTCTTGTACTGAGATATGTGCACAAAAATATTCAAAGCCACATTGCTAATAGCTAAAGTGGTAAAAAAAAATTCCAAATGTCTCCTGAAAATAGAACAGATAAATTGTGGTGTGTTTATACAAGGGAATATTATATAGCAGTTAAAATGAATAAACTAAAGCTAGAAGCAATCACAGGGTTCAATCAATTCAATATTGAGTGTTATGAACAAGTTGCAAAGACTACATAGAGTATGATACCGGCTCAAAGATGGGCAAAATTAAACAAACTTAAAAAGCTCTTTGAAGCAAGCCTTTCAAAAAAAAACTAATAAAGACATTTCTTTTTATAAGTAAGGGTACTATAAACAAAAAATCCAGGAGATGTTTACCTTATTGGGAGGAATACAGGATAGCTGAAAAGTCAAACTTTGAACATTTTAATGTGTTTTGTGTTTATATTATTTGTCAAGCCTGGACTAGCAGCATATTCATTAAAGCAGAACTAAAATGACGATGCCTCTTATCACCATAATTTTCTTCTCTTTGTTCTAGAAGTTCTAGCCAATAAAATGAGATAAGAAAAAGAAATAATTATAGTAAAGGCAGAGTAAAATGATTTTTATTTGCACATGATGGTGTTATCTGGAAACCCCAATAAAATCAATTTAAAAATCCACCCAAACTAATAAAACTTTAGTGAAGAGATCAGTTCCTGCAATATCTGCCATTTGTTGGTATCTGCAATGTGCCAGAAACTCTGCTTGACACTGTACATTCATTGTCTCAATTAACCCTCACAAGCAACCCTCTGGGTAAGTTAGTATCCCTTCGAAGTCGGGTCGGGTTGAGTAACTTACTCAAGTGGCAGGACAATTCAAAGCATGGTCTATTTCCAAAGCTTGTGCTCTGAAACACTTTGCTATATTGTCTCCAAATAAATCCTGGAAGTAAGATACTTTCTCTAAAACAGAAATAACCAGTGATCAGGACATTTGTTCAAGGAAGAATACTTGGATACTTTTAATGGCAAGCATTATCAAACTAGAATAGTAAATATCTTACCTAAAAGTGCATATACTTCAGACAGACCAAATATATAATGCAATATGATCAAGACTTTCTCTCCTGAACAATGCTGCAGAAGGTGTCTTAAATTCTTCTGTCCTCCCCTTTTTAGACAGCATGCAGATTGCTATCTTTCTGTTAACTTTTTTTTTTCTTCAGAAGAGTTACAATAATATTACTGATCAGTTAATGATTATCCTCTCTGAAACTGTGCCTTGATTGTCTTGGGGTGGTTTTGTATTTCTCGTTTTGGCAGCAGTTAGAGTTACTTCCATTAGCAATGATTTTTTTCCCCCTAACTTTCCTCTGAGATGGAAGTTTTATATATAAGGATTGATTTTAGGATATTTTCTAGGGTGTGGAAATTAAATACTTATAACTAATGTTTTCTAGCTCATTTATAAAACTTCCATCAGAATCTTCATTAATTCCTTTTGTCCTGTAGACTCTCAAACTTTCAGAGATGTTTGCTGAGCTGGTTGCTTTCATACCTTCTGCATTGGAAAAGGCTGGGAACACCCTCACCTCGTGCCCTTCCTCACCTGTTCCCCCATCTGGTGCAAGCTTGTTCAGCTTGCCCCTGAAGGCTCTGTCCCACCATCCCCTTCTCACAATCTTAGATTCAAGTTCAGTTTCCAAGTCAGCCTTGGAATCGTTAATTAGAGCTAGAAGGGACTTTGGAGATCAGTTTGGTTTTATAAATAAGGAAACAAAGGCCCACAACACTATTTTTTCCTACTCATTTCCTCCAGATCATGGTTTGTATCAGTTGATTTCTTCTGAAAACCAATACCCATTCAGTAACAATGAGGATCTCTGTTGTGAAAATACAGAACTGGAAATGAGAAACAAGGCTGCCACCCCGTGGTGTGAACATAGAGGAGGGATTTATACAGAGAATTGTGAGAACTGAGGAAATTATGCATGGTGAATTCTCATTAACTAGAACAGTAATGACCAACTTTTGTAATTATCATTGTGATTCATTTAGTGAGATTTACAAGAACGTGAAATTCTCTTTAGGTGACATCCTGAAGTCCCGGGAAGATATAATTGACTTATCTATGTTCACAGACTAAGACATCTATGGAAGGAATATATATATATATATATGTTTATCTTAAAAGTAGGTCTAGATAGGCACAATTTTATTTTATAAAACTGAATTAAGTAAAACAATATGCTATAGATTATTAAATTCTTAAAATTCTCTTTGTCCCTAGCTTTTTTCACAATCAGATACTTTTGGCATTATAGTCATGTTATATAAATGAGATAATTTAATGAAATAGAATTTAAAGAAATCTAAGTGAAGCAAATACTTAAATGTGAAATATTTAAATGAATTTGCTTTCAGTAGTTATATAAGTGTTGCTCTAGTTTGAGCATCACAGAAATGGGCACTGAGATCTATTTTGGGCTAACCATAGAAGAGGAAGCCTAAGGAGACTCATTAGTTGAGTTGCACAGAGGTCCCCTCGGTCGATGTAATGCTTTCAGCAAGCAGACACAGGGTAAGAAACGAGGCCATGAAACATCAGTTTGCCAAAAATATTTACTATATCAGCAATTATCTTCATCCTAGACAATTGCAAATTGCTTGAGTCAAGTATGCATGGGTCTGCCCTGTCTCACCTGGAATTAATGAGAATGGACAAGGGGTGCCATATCAGTAACTCCAGAGAAATGGGCTGCTCACCGTAACACAGCCTAACATTCTTAAAGGAGCCGAATAATCTCAAGGCAGTAATTTCTTTTATTAATTGAATGTAGCTAAAAAATATATTAGCCCCATTTTATATTTTTAAAACTTAAAAGTCAGGAATGTTTGAAATAAATCCTATTTGGGTTCAAATCCTACTGCCCCCGCTTAGGTGATAACTATTTAACCATTTCCAGCCTTTAGTTTCTCATCTGGAAAATGGGGCTGGTCATACTTACCCCCTGGACTGTAGCAAGGGTTAGGCAGGAAAAGGCATGCGCAGGACTTAGCGCCAAGCCTAACACCTAGTGCTCCATAAACATTAGGCTGCTGGTATCGCCCAGCAGTGGAAATGTGGGTACAACCAGACTCTTAAGTGTGCTCACAAGGAAACTATCAAATTTCATAGAGAAAACCATAACTTCTATTGCATTTTTTAGGCATTCAAAGGAAAGATGTGTCAGACAAAAAAAACAAAAAAACCTGATTACCAGCAGGTTTTCTCAAAGTCAGGGCATTGCATTTTCAGCCTGATGCCTGGAATTTCTTGGCTCATCTAATAATAATAATAATAATAATAATAATAATAATAATAATAATAATTAGTCTCTTGGTGAGAAATTTAGGCTGAGGTAATGAAAAGAGTGCTGATTTTTTAATCACAGGGTCCCAGGTTCATATTTTTAGATCCATCACTTACCAGCTATGTGTTCTTGGACTTCAGTTTCCCATATGTTAAAATAGAAAGAATAAAACCATGTACTTACATACGGCTTATTGTTTAATATAGTGGCTATGATAGCATCCTACATCAGGAGGTAATGTATGTAAGCATCTATTCTAGAACAAGTCTCAATAATTTTTGTTGTTGTTCCCTTGGGATTCTTTGATGATGGTGATGGTAATAGAGAAATCCTGAGATTTAAGTACTTGGGAAGTTGATTTACAAATCCGTTTTGTTTGATGAATAGGAAAATAAAAACCGGAAGAGAACGGTTTGGGCAGCGTTCCGGTTATTCAGTGTTGCCTCTCAGCCCCAAATCCACTGTTTTGCAGCCGGATTTGATCCAGTTTTCTCCTTGAAGCTGGCACAATGCTACACTTCGTCAGTAGAGGGCGCTGGAGAGACATTGCAGGAGGAAGGGGCTCCTTTTTCAAATTCACTTACTGTGCTCCTTCCGAGCAGGGTCCTTTGAGGGGCCGGCTTCTGCAGGCCAGGCTCCTACAGAGCTGTGGCAGCGAGCAATGTCCGGTGGCCAACACAACACAGGGCCTCCCCGTGGGGGGACCTGTACCCAGTACCTCCTCGGATGGCTTTACAATGACTTCCGAGGTGTGGCATCTCTTGTGCATGGCTTTCCCTTGCAGAAGGCCCAAAGGGCAAATTCCCAGTGAATCCCAGCCATGGTTCCCAGGTTGCCAGCCTCTGTTGGCCCCCACCCCTGAAGACTGTTCTCTGCACTCCAGTCCAACAGGAATTCCTTGCCTGCCAGTCTGTACTCCAGCCAACTACCGACCAACTCTGGCCCAGAACAGCTAGGGGTTTTCTCTGTCCAGGGGACTTCCCCAATAAGGCCCGAGTCTTAGCCTTGGGAGGAGGGGGCCTCTTTTCCAAGTTTACTCCCTTTGAGGGCATACTTTCTTAGCCCCAGTTCTTCTTTCTAGTTAATCCTCTGCGGTAATTTTTTATTTTTCCCATTTTTGCTTTTTTGTAGCTAACTTTTTATTTTTTATTTTTATTTTTTTTATGTTGGGCATAAAATTTATTTTTAATTTTTTAGAATGTTATAATTAACATACTTCTTTTTTAAATTTTATTTTATTATGTTATGTTAATCACCATACATGGAACACTACATCAAAAAGCTAACTTTTTAAATTAAACCTTCATTGTTCAGATTACTATATGGTTTCTGATTGGACACCGACTATAAAAGTGAGTCCTTTATCCAACCTCAGTGAAAACTCAATTAACTCTATTCCATCACAGAAGTAACTGTCTTGTGACAAAACTTCCTCTGCCCCTCCCCTCAGATCTTCCTGTAAAGTTCTGAATATAGAATGGAGATTTTTGTTTCCTTATGTCAATCACTTCCCTTTTGTCAGTTCATCTTTGGCTCAAGACATATAAATTTCATTAAAAGATCAAATCAATATTGATGGGAACCTGCAAATATTAGGTCTCTCCCAGTTACTACTTGATTTAATTAGGTGGATGTATACTGTTTTAGAATCCACCTTACTCACACTGTAGCTAAATCTTCAAACTGAGGCAATTGGGAAAGGCTTCATGGAGTTGGCGGCATTTGAGTTGGATGTTGAAGGAAGGATGGGATTTCACAAAACATTGAAATATAGCCACAGTCATGGGAATATTTCAAGCATAAGGAAAAAGATGCAGAGGCATACCTGTTTACTGGGAACAAATTCATTGGATAGGGAAGAAGCAGGAATAGAGTTGAGAAGAAGGTAGAGTCAGATTGTGGAGGGCCTTGAATGCTAGGCAAAGAAGCATGGAGAGATACTATATTTTCATGTAGGTTTAGCTTCAGTGTAGAATAAGTTGAATTGGAAAGTGATCCTAAGACCTAATCAAGGACACTAACGAGAAAACTATTATAGTAACCAAGATATGAAGCCAACTGGACCCATAGTAATGGAACAAGAGAGAGTGAGGAAAATGGAAAGGAAGGAACGGAGGTATACAATCTATGTAAAGGAAGACTGCATTAGAGACTGAATGGGTGGATATAAGAGAGGAAATCTTGATGATTCTAGGTGTCCAGTTTATGTGTGGCACTGAAGCAGGGGATCATGGGAAGACAGAGTTCATGTTAATTTTCTAACCTAGCTGGAATATACTGTGAGAAATGGAAAGTCTCTGTAATAAATATAACTGGTATGCTGATGTAATTCAAACACTTAATTCACTTATTTACTCATCCATTCTCCTGCCTTTTTAAAAAGTGTTCAGTGGGGGAATTTCTTTTTATTCCCCTGAATGAAAATTTGGCAAGTCCTCTCACTTTTGTGCTCATTCTTAGGTAGGAGACAGTGGTAAGTGTCATGGAGTCTCAACCCAGTAATTAGAATATCCAACCCAAGATGTTAATAGAAATGCGGGACTATATTATGTGTTAAGCCTCAAACCACCAGCACAGGCCAACCTGGGGCTGCAAGTGACAAAGGGACATAGAGTTGACCTCATCTCAGTTTTTCCTCCTTTTTTATTTCTTCCTCTACCCTCAACCCTCCCAGTTTCCCACCTTGAAAAGTTGAAACAGGAAGGAGTTGTTCCAGAGACTCATAAGGGACAAGGAAAGCTCTCGCAAGAACAGGGCATCATTATAATCTGACTCCATGTGGTCTGGATCTGGCAGACATTTAGAGCCAACCTTTCTCTTATGGGCACTGTCCTTTTTTCCAGATGGATGCATCTCCACTTTTGGAGGCCACTTGAGGCTCTATGTGTGGATTTTAACTTACTGCTTGGGTCCCTTTACCCCTTCAGGTTGTGTGCTTAGACTGGGTCCATTGTGCCCTCATGCCTATTCTCTCTCTCCTGTGGGGGACAAGCTCTGGGTATATAGATCCTAGCACAGTATCCCTCTCCTGGCTTCACCAAAGAAGAAGCCAACCCTCCTGCAACCCCCTCAAGCAGAAATAAAACACTGAGCTATCTGGGTAGCCCTGGGGAACCTCCCCCACCCCATAAGATAGTTGGCTCCTCCTTTCCCTCTTGGGATTGGGGTGGGATTGGGCTCACAGCTTAGTCTCATACCTCACACCGTATCTTCTGCCAACTCTCCCCACATTTTCCTGTCCCTTTTATATTCTTGATTTGGTTGAGAGATTTGAGGGTCATGAAGTCAATTTTTCTAGACAATTTTCTTTATAAATTCTCCATAAGGGAACCCTATCATGAATCTTAGCATTGATTTTATTGGACTGTCTCAGTAGAAACTTTAAACAATCTCTCACACAGTATTAATCCCAATGGTACTTATTTTTTCCTGAATTTCTTTTATAAAGAATAAATTAAGGGGAGCCTGGGTGACTCAGTCGGTTAAGCATCCAACTCTTGATTTCAGCTCAGGTCATGATCTTCATGAGATCAAGCCCCACATTGGGCTCCATGCTCAGTGGGGAGTCTGCTTGAGATTTTCTCTCTCCCTCTTCCTCTGCCCCTCCCCCTGGTCTTTCTGTCTCTAAAATAAATGAATAAATCTTTAAAAAAGAAGAAATTGGGGCGCCTGGGTGGCTCAGTTGTTAAGCATCTGCCTTCAGCTCAGGTCATGATCCCAGGGTCCTGGGATCGAGCCCCGCATCAGGCTCCCTGCTCTGCCGGGAGCCTGCTTCTCCCTCTCTCACTCCCTCTGTTTGTGTTCCCTCTCTCTCTGTGTCTCTCTCTGTCAAATAAATAAATAAAATCTTTAAAAATAAATAAATAATAAATAAAAAAGAAGAAATTAAGTCAATGTTGTAATTTTTATATCAACATTTATATAAATACATTTACATATATATTTATAGATTTGGTATATTAGTTTCCAATTGCTGTTGTAACAAATTACCATAAATTCAGTGGCTTAAAACAACAATAACTTATCTTATAGTCTGGGAGGTCAGAAGTTTGAAATTGGTTTTACTGGGCTAAAATCAATGTGTCAGCTGGGCTGCATGTCTTCTGGCAGCTCTAGGGAAGAATCCATTTTCTTGTCTTTGCCAGCTTTTAAAGCTGCCAGCATTTTGGTTCATGGCCCCTCTCTTTCTTCAACGCCAGCAACAGCAGTTGATTCTTTCTAATGCTGTGCCACTCTGCCACCGACCCTTTTGCCTCCCTCTTCCACGTTTAACTACCCCATGATTGCACTGGGTTCACCCAAATAATGCAGGATAATCCTCCTATCTTAAAGTCAGCTGCAACTGATCAGCAAGCTTAATTCTATCTTCAGACTTAATTCTCTTTTGGCATGTATACCAGTCAAGTTTCAACCAGAGAAGCAGAACTAGTAGGAGATATATATTAGGAGATTTATTGCAAGGAATTGGTTTATGCAATTGTGGGGGCTGATTAGACAAGTCAGGGAGGGCAGCTAGACATCTTGGGCATGGGCTGAAATTGCTGTCCACAGGTGGAATTTCTTTTTCTTCAAGGAAGGCTCAACTCTGCTTTTAAGACTTTTCAAATGATTGAATGAGGCTCATACAAATTATGCAAGACAATCACTCTTACTTAAAGTCAAATTTAATTGATTATGGACTTTTGGTTTAATAATTGGGACTACAGCCTATGCAAGTTGACATGTCAACTAGACCATTACTGTTCATTCTGTCAGTTTGGCATCCATACACACCTCTATAAATGATACTTATGCTCCAAATAAAGGCAACAACAAAGTCACACTTCCACCTGACATCACACATCCTGCATACAGCCAAAACACACTAACCCTTTCTCCAGAAGAGGATGCAAAGTGCTTGGGTGATACCCACTCTTCTCTTTGACATACTGTAACTTAAAAGATGTGATACAAAATTAATTTCATGAATACATCTTATGTTATATGATAAGGGGATAAGAGAGAGAAGAAAACAAAAATAATTGGTTAAAATGCATACAAACATATTTCATGACAAAACGAGGAAGAAATACTCATAACTATTACAGCCCTAATTTCTGCAGCTAGTTACATGTCTTAGTTGGTACTTATAGCTATCTTCTTCCACTACACATTCCCTATTCCCTTTATCCGAAGCAAACACCTCATTGATTTTGGTTCTTTACCTGGCAGGGTGACCCAAACTTTCATTCATAAAGGGTCTGGGCCTTTAGTAATCCTGGCTGAATTGGATTGTTGTAGTTTTTCATTTACTTTAGTACAGGGTGTGATGCTTAATTTTATGTGTCAATTTGACTGGACCATGGGGTGCTCAGATCCTTGGTTAATCATTATTTCTGGATGTGTCTGTGAAGGTGTTTCCAAATGAGATTAGCATTTGAATTGGTAGACTGAGTGAAACAGATTACCCTCCCAGATGTGGGTTCACACCATCCAGTCCATTGAGGGCAATGGTTAGAAGAAAACGGCAGAAGAAAGGAGACTTTACTCTCTCTGCCTGACTGTTTGAAATGAGATGTGGGTCTTCTCCTGTCCTCAAATTTAGACTTACACCATTAGGTCCCCTGGTTCTCACACCTTTGGATTTGGACTAGAACTTATACCATTGGCTGTCCTGGTTTTCAGGACTTTGGACTCAGATTGGAACATCACTGGCTTTCCTGGGTCTGCAGCTTGCAGATGACAGATTGTGAGATATCCTAGCCTCCCCTAATTTTATATAAGCTAATTCCTTACAATATCTATCTATCTATCATCTATCTATCTATCTATCTATCTATCTATCTATCTATCTATCTATCTATCTTATTGATTCTATTCTCTTAAGAACCCTGACTAGCACAGGGCAAGATAGGTCAACCCTCACTTTTCAAGGATTCAGTATTTGCAAATTCACCTATACTAAAATTTATTTATAATCCCAAAGCAATACTTTCAGGCTTTTGTGTTCATTTGCCAAATGCACAAAGAAAAATTTGAATCGTCACTGGGCTTACAATTTCTTTGTTAATCAGGTCAAATCACTCCAGCAAATACAGTAACCACTTTTTTTGCCTGTTCTTTCAGAGTCATGGGGACCCCAAAGTGGCTGAATGGCAGTCTCAGCTTCCAGCTCAGTAGAATAATTTTTGTGTCTCCTGGTAGAACCATTCCTCCCTTTGGGACTAAGAGTTCTAGACCTGCAGAATGTAAGGTCATATAGACAAGTAGCAAAAAAAAATTTTTTTTTAATTTATTTGAAAGAGAGACACAGCGAGAGAGGGAACACAAGCAGGGGGAGTGGGAGAGGGAGAAGCAGGCTTCCCGCCAAGCAGGGAGCCCGATGCGGGGCTCGATCCCAGGACCCTGGGACCATGACCCGAGCCGAAGGCAGATGCTTAACAAGTGAGCCACCCAGGTGCCCTGACAAGTAGCAAAAATTTTGATAGTGAACCACTAGGGATAACAGTGAGTAGAGCATTCCTATTTCCACCCTTTGATTCTTGGACCTGAGAATCCTGGCTATGGGAGGCACAGCATGTATTAGATGCTGAATTAGAGCATATGCAGCCTCTTGGATATGCAGAGCATATGCAGCCTCTTGGAGGACATTGTCCCAGCTCGGCAAGATGTTGCCACTTAGTTAGGGCCTTTCTTCAAAAGGCCATTCTACCATTCTGAGAAGCTAGCTGGTTCAGGATAGTGGGGTACGTGGTAAGCCCAGTGATTTCCATGAATATGGCCCATTGCTGCTTTTATTTGCTATGAAGTGAGTTCCTTGATTGGAAGCAATGCTGTGTGGAATCCCAACAGTGGGTAAAGGCTTTATTCTATAAGTATACTCTTGGGCACAGACTGAATCTGCTATCCACAGGTGGAATTTCTTCTTTATCAGGAAAATCTCAACTCTGATTTTAAGGGCTTTCAACTGATTGACTCAGGCCCACCCAGACTATCCAGACAATCTCTCTTACTTCAAGTTAACTGATTATGGACTTCAATCACATCTACAAAAAACCTTCATACTAACATCTAGATTAATGATTGAATAACTAGGGACTTTAAACTAGCCAAATTGGCATGTCAAAAAGATCATCACACCATGTGACATGACGTATTCACAGGTTCTAGGGATTAGAAGGTGGTCATCTTCAGGAGGTCATTATTCTGCTTACTAAATATGGATAATACAAGGCAGGATAAAAAAGAAAAACAAGTGAGAGAAGAGAATATGACAAAGGGGTAATGGGAATGAAAAAAACTAAGATGAATCCTTTGGTGGAGTCAGTACATCAAATTGGCTACATGACTCTGAATATTTGCTATGATTTCTCTACTGATGATTTGTCTATGATCTTTCAAGCATCTGTGCAAAGGGAGACATATTATCTCAGTCACAGTATTAAGAAGAGAAACAAACCAGTTGATGGGAGAAGTACAACCATGCCTGGTATTCTGGTACATTAGTGAAATTGGTGAGCATAATCTTTTAGGTTCTCAACAACACCCTTGAAATGGAAGCAGTAGCAGATGATACAACTCCATTTTATATAATACTTAGTATGTAACCAGCACAGTTGAGTAAATGGAGCTTACCCACAGATAATTTGAAGTGGCCCACAACCAGCTCTCTACTGCTTCACTGTATGACCAGGGGCAAGTTTTAGGGTATTTGACAGTTGGGATGGATTGTACATGCTTCTGGCTATTCTTTATATTTGTTAATTATCATAACTGGAGTTTACATAGAGTATACTACTTCGTGTTGTACTTTAAGTTAAAAAAATTGCTTTAACAGTCAGCTGAGCTGGGGCAAAAAGAACACATTGTTATACATAAGAAGTTGGATATAGATATATTACTAAAAAGAAACCACCTCACTTTGTCACACAAGTAAGACAGCAGACAGTTCAAAAACAGGTCCAAGTATATGTGGGAATTGTGTATATGATAAAGTTGACATTTCAAATTAATTGGCAAAGAATGAATTATTTAATAAGTTATTTTGGGACAAATCACTATTCACTTGGAAAAAATAAGTTAAATCACTTATTTATAATAAACAGAAATAAATTCCAAGGTTAACCAAGATTTTAGAAAATTTTAATAGAAGGAACACTTTAGAACTTGTTGAAGTTCTATATCCTTACTTAATTTCTGTCTGGTTGTTCTACCAAATGTTGAATGAGGGGTGTTGAATTCTCTAACTATAATTGTGGATTTGTTTCTTTCTCCTTTCAGTTCCATTAATTTCTGCTTCACATGTTTTTCACCTATGTTGATTGGTGCATACACATTTAACATTGTTATATTTTCCTGGTGGACAGACTATTTTATAATTATATTAATATCCCTCTCTGTCTCTGTAATTTCCTTTACTCTGAAATCTATTTTTTATGATATTGATATAGTCAATGCTCCTTTTTTGGATTGTTTGCGTGATATGTCTTTTTCCATCCTTTTACTTTCAAATTACCTATATTGTTATACTTGAAGAGAATTCATGTAGACAGCATATAGTTTGGCCATCCACTCTGGCAATCTCTGTCTTTAATTTATATATTTAGATCAGTTATATTCAATTTAATTATTGATATGTTGGGCTTATGTCTGACATTTTGTTTTTATTTATCTCTGTTTTTGTTTCTGTTCTTATTCCTTCTGCATTATTGTGGGTTATTTGAATGTTTTTAGAATTCCATTTTGTGATCTATACTGTTTTTCAGTGCATTTCTTTGTATATTTTTATCAGTGGTTTCTCTAGGCATTACCTTGTATATATATATATGATGTATCACATTCTACTGGTGTCATTATTTAATTGGTTTGAAAGATGTATAGAAATCTTACCTCTCTTTATGTTCTTGCACCCTCTCCCATTTGTAATATAATTGTCATAAATATTTCCTCTACATACACTTAGAACCACATCTGACAGTGTTACAGTAATTTTTGCTTCAATTGTCTATCACAATTTAGAAATCTCAAGAAGAGACTGAAAGTCTATTGAGTTTTACCCATATTTTTCCTTGCCTTGCTCTTTCTTCCTTCTTGATGTTCCAGAGTTTCTTCTTACATAATTTCCTTTCTATTTAGGAACTTCCACTAGCCATTTTTTTTTTTTAAAGGCTAGTCTGTTGACGACAAATTGCCATAGCTTTCTTTCATCTGAGATAGTCTTGATTTTCCCTTCATTCCTGAAAAAAGTTGTTATGGGTATAGGATTCTGCCTTGACAATTCTTACTTTAGGAACCTAAAGAATATTATTTCACTTCTTATCAATCCGCATTGTTTCTGGATGAGAAATTCACTGTCCTTTTAATTGCTAAGGTATTATTTTTCTCTGATTGCTTTCAAGGTATCTTTTTTTCAGTCTAAAGATTTCAGAAATTTAATTATGTTACATCTTAGCCTGGATTTCTTTGGGTTTGTTCTGCTTGGGGTTCACTCACCTTCTTGAATCTGTAGGCTTATGTCTTTGCCAAATTTAGGAACTTTTCAATGTGTCTTTGAGTGCTTTTTTCATTCCTGTTCTCTTTTCCTCTCTTTCCAGGACTCTGATGATACAAATGTCAGGGTGTTTTTGTTTTGTTTTGTTTTGTTTTGTTTTTAATAATCCAATAGGACGCTGCAGACCTAATAACTTTTTTCAGTATATTTTTTTCTCTTTTGTTCAGGTTGAGTAATTTCTATTGTCCTATCTTCCAGCTCACTGATTCTTTCCTCTGTGCCCTCCATTCTGCCATTGGGCTCATCCACTGAGCTTTTTATTTTGGTTATTATATTTTTCAGTTCTAAAATTTTCATTTAGTTCTTTATATCTTCTTTCTCCCCCTTCTCCTCTGCCTTTTCTCCTCCTCCCCCTCCTGCTCCTCCTTCCTGGCTAAGACTTTCTATTTCTTTGTTGATGTTTGTATTTTGTCATTTGTTTTAGCAGGCTTGTAAATGTTCACTGAAGCATTTTTATCATAGCTGCTTTAAAATATTTGTTGGATAATTCTAATATCTTTGTCATCTCAGTATTGGCATCTATTAATTGTCTTTTTTTAAAAAAAAAGACTTTTTATTTTTTAAGAGCAATTTTAAGTCCACAGCAAAATTGAGACAAATGTACAGAGATTTCCCTATACCCTCTTCCCCCCCCATGCATAACCTCCCCCATTATCAACACCCCACACCAAAGTGGTACATTTGTTATAATTGATGAACCTATATCAATCCATCATTATTATTCAATGTCCATAGTTTACAATAAGGCTCACTCTTGATGTTACACATTATAAGGGTTAGGACAAATGTATAATGACATGTGTTGGCCATTATAGTATCATGCACAGTATTTTCATGGCCCTAAAAATCCTCTGTGCTCTGCCTATTCATTCCTCCACCTCCCACACCGACTCCTGGCAACCACTGATCTTTTTACTGTCTCCATAATTTTGCCTTTTCCAAAAAAGTCTTGACTTTCCACTAGACCTTCTCTAATACCACCTCAGCAGAGAGGGGAAGGGTCATCCCCTTACTGACACATGGGGATGGAAGTCCAGTTTCCTCACATGGTCTTCACTGACACTGTAGGGGGTGGGGGTTGTTCCATGTTTTTCCTTCATCTTATGTTCACTTTATATAAAATGTCCAGAGTTTTTAATTGTACTTAGCAGTCAGAATAGAGAAAAGTATATCTGCTTCAGCTTCCTGGAAGCAGAAGTCCTCAGCAAAAGCTTAAAAAATTTGATAACATTGAAAACAGTCAAGGATGTGAGGCAATTGGTACTGGGATTATGAACTTCTTAAATGTTGGTGAGAGTAATTTGATAGTAGCTATCCAAAAATTTTAACAAGATCAACAATCCTACTTGTAAGAATCTATTCTACATAACTACTAACATGAGCACATAAATAATAAAGATGCTTATCTTAGCATTGCTTGTAAAAGTGAAAATAATTAGAAACAATTCATCAACAAATAAAGAAATGGTTAAAAATATTGTGGTATGCAAAAAAAAAGAAATTTTATGCAGTCACGACTTTTTATAAAGTAAGCTGCAAAAGATATGTATAGCATGTTCTCATTTCTCATACAAAAATCGTTGAGTGGCCTTTTCCTGTTGCTTAGAATTGGCAACTAAGGCTATAAGCTATGGATAAAGGGACATCAAATATCCTATTCTATAGGGACACCCTCCAAGGAAACTCAAACATTTGTGGGCTAACATCTCTATTAGAGCTTACAAACAATTGGGCAGATTAGCCCTCTCACCTCCAATCATTACCCCAGCACATCACGCACCCCTTTCCTTCAACCTCATTTATCACCCCAGTGCTTCTTACAGTCCTATAAACAAAAGACCTGGGGATAGTGATAGAGTAGGGAAAAGTCTTTGGAGTCAGATACTGTTGGCTTAGGTGGGAAGTCTGCTTATTTTCCATTGGTTCCCATGGAAAGAGGAAGGGCACTGCTTATCTCCCTCCACAAATCAGGTAAAGGAGGGAGAGTCAAGGTAATTGTTTACAGACCTTAAGAATACCTTAAAAACTATGACACTGACATTTGGTTCCCCAAAGGAGTTTTTGGGATTTTAGCTTAAGCAGCTGAGTCATCAATCTGCCTATATAATTATGTGAAGAGGGGAAAGCAGAACTGGAGACAGATGGCAGACAGATGAGAGTTGATCACAGGGCAAGGGGACACCAGTGGCAAGAAGGCAGGAGCTGAAGGCATGGTTAGCAAGCTGTGGTGTTTGGCTTTATGAATTCCTAGGAGTATGATCCCATATGGGTCATTTTCAATGTTGAAATCTCTGGAGACTGGTAGGGGGCATGGGAGCTGGGTTGAAGTGGTGGTGGGCTTTTCTCTCAAGGCAGTCAGAGTGCTGTTCTCTGGCCCCCTTGAGCCAGAGGAGCCTTTAGCTCCCCTCACCTTCCTGCTCAGTTGACAGCTGTGGCTCTTCTGCTGGAATCAAAATCAGTTGCTTTGAAACAGCTGACCTTCTCTCTTCCCATGGGTTTCTGCCTCTCTTCTGCTAATCCTGGGGCGGTTTCGTGGTGTTCTTTGCACACTAACTGTAGGAAATCTCCTATTTCTGATGTCTTGCTCTTAAAAAAGGTCTATCACAGTCCAGCAATTTACTCTCCTGGGATACTGTTCCTTTAGCACTCAGTGACTGGTTCAGAGGAAAGCAGGGCCCAGTTTCTCACTCTCCCTGGAACAAGTATCCTCTTCAATATCCGCCCCTTGCTGCACAGTTAAGCCTACTCCACTCCACTCCTTCTCACTCAAGGTGATATTTTTCATTCACCTTCACTGTTCTCCCTTTACTCTAGATTATTTTGGGGACCTGCATCTTTTAATTACAATTTTAAACAGAGCTCAAATTATTTCTCACAGGACTTCTGAGCTCTGCGCAAAACAAGGGATACAACCTGGCATCTATTCTACATGTCCCTCAATAGTTCATAACAGTAAAGTTAATCATGAAACAAATGTAACCAGACCATATGGGGGAATCTCTGGGGGTGGTGGTGGTGTCTAATTCCAGCTGACCACATAACTCAACAGCTACCCCAACCCAAATGCTATAAAGGGAAGTAACTTGGTTTTCAGAGCAATCCTTGAATAATTCTGGGGACAGAAATTCTACCATCTCTCACTCTTTCTCTGTCTTTCTCTCCCTCTCCCTCCCTCCCTCCCCCTATCCTTCCCCTGACTTCTGTAAAAGCCATATAAGTAGATTAGTAAAGTTACCAAGATTTGGAGAAAAAGCAATGAGTTGTTTTTGACAAAAATATAGATATAATATTCAGGGCTCATAAGGGTTCTTTGTAATACACCTTCTTATACATTGTTGGTGAGATTTTGAATAAGTATAGACTTTCTGCAAAGCAATTTTGCACTCTTTATTAAAAAAATCACTTCTAGAAATCTGTCCTAAGGAGTAATCTGAAAAGAAATGAAAGATGTAAGGATGTGTAAGGATTGTCATTGTAGTATTATTTATCATAAGAGAAATTGGAAACAACCTAAATGTATGAAAATAAGTTACGTTTTTTGCATGAAATAGAGTATTACCCTATCTTTTTTTTTTTTTAAAGATTTTATTTATTTATTTGAGACAGAGAGAATGAGATACAGAGAGCATGAGAGGGAGGAGCGTCAGAGGGAGAAGCAGACTCCCCGCCGAGCAGGGAGCCCGATGCGGGACTCGATCCCGGGACTCCAGGATCATGACCTGAGCCGAAGGCAGTCGCTTAACCAACTGAGCCACCCAGGCGCCCGAGTATTACCCTATCTTTAAAAATCATGTTTCCAAAAGATATTTGTATGGCAAAAAGCTTAGTATTGAGACAAAAAGTAGAATAAAAACTGTATATACAATATTAACCTAATTGTTTTATGTTTATCAATCTCTCTGGAGGTAAATCTTTTCTTTCCAAATGCTTTGAAATAATCAAAGATTATTTTTTATGAGGAAAAGGTTAATTAACAAAATCTATTTTAATTTGGCAACAATCTGTTTTGGAGGTTTCTGGTTCAGGGGTAAAACCTTTCATAGGAGACATATAAGATAGAATTTTTGGGGGAAGATTCTTAGGAAAGGAATAGAAAGACAAGAATTTGGAAACCAGTTTACTCTTTTCCTCGATAGCTGCACAGTTTTAATATTTTTAGTTTTTCATGTTCTCCTTGAGTCCTGCCCAAGAACAAATATTATTATTTTTTTAAGTTGTATGTTGATCCAAGGGTGTGATAGTGTGAATTAGTGTCAGAGAGAAAAACTCACTAATCTTAACCCATTATTCTTTTTTATCTGCTCAAGGGTTTGACCTCTCTATATGAGCAAGGGAAAAAACAGTTAAATTTAAAATTTAGTCTGAATAGTCACCTAGAAATTGCTGGTCTGGTATGAAATAAATAGCAATTTGGCAATATATATGAAGAACCTAAAATTAGTCACATTCTTTGGCTCAGAATTCTACTTCTGGAAGAGGCAGACCAAGATCCAAGATGCGCATCATGGCCTAGAATGAAACAATACAGAGTCAACCATCATCTAATTACCTGAAAATCATGGAATGGTTAGCTCAACTGTGGATGGGATAAACAAAATATAAAAAAAAATTAAATCTTCTGTAAGTTTAGTAAATCTTCAGAGATTGCCATACCTTTGGGCCATCCTCCTCTTCTTAGCCCCATTTTGCTTATCCAGACTCAGACCAGGGTCAGAATGATAACTAAATAGATGTGAACACATAATTGTTTTTGAATGTTCTCTGAATAGTATGTAACTTGTGGGAAAGGAAATCATTCTAATGAGAGAGAATCTTAGAAGAAATCTCATGCCCTTTACTGATAGTCAGGACAAGCAGAGGTTTCAAAACTAGTCATGTACTAATAATGTCTGGGATTTTCTATAACATACAGTTGAGACTGGGTGGGCCTTTAACTGGCAAAATATCAGCAATCTGGCTCAAAATCACAGGAACTTTTCTCTGGAGTCATGACTTTTTTTTTTTTTTTAATGCTGGAAGGAACTTTAGAAATCTCAACACTGGTGAAGAAACCAAGGCACAGAGAGATTAAATGATTAGGTTGGGGTCAGAGCAACTTAGTGGCTGAGCCTCCTATTTATGAAGCTTTGAAAATACCACTTCTTAGAACCTGTATTCTAATAAGTTAGAATATACCTGATAAAAAATATTGAGAAAGATAATGGAATTCAGTATCACATAATTTGTGAGTTGATTTATAAGATTCAAAGAGAAGGAAAAGCAAAAGACAGATTTGAAGACAAAAATATTTGGGAAATTTATAAATTGTTTGAGGAGAAGGCCCCTGAGATGATGCAGAAAGCTTGGCAGGTGGGGAATAAAAAGTTAAGCTCAGCTATCATGGGGCCTGGCTGACTCTAAAGATCTATATCATTCATAGTTTTGGTATTGATTTTCCAGTAACGAAGATAAGTTTCTGCTAATGCACCCATCATATCCTGATTTTTTTTTTTTTTGCTTTGAACCAAGAGTATTTATTTGGAAAATGGCTTCCTATATCAGTGTAGTACAATGATGGCTCATCTTATATAGCCCATCTCCAAATGGCCTGAGATCCAATTTTAGCTGTAGGAAAATAAAGGCCTCCAGGACAACCACCTTGGATGCAGAAAGGGACCTTTTGAAATCACTTCCCCAGATATTTGCCCACTACTGGGAGATTGGTTAGTGTAGGGTAGATGCAGCTGGAAGTACTCTAGGTTGACCTAACTTCATGAATGACAGGCTGAGTGCCTGTAGTCTGGTGGTTAGAGTATGTCAGGGGAAGCCAGCGTTTATCAGTAGCCTACCCTTCCAGAAACTGGCACAGTTGGTGCTTTTCAGAATACAAGACTCCCTTGCTCTTCTAGATCCTTGAAGAGAAGAGATTCTGTAACTACTGAAGAGGAAGACCCAAGCTGGAGATGAGGAAGGTGTCATCTTATCTATTTCCAGGGTGTAACATAGGATCCTGGACATTCATTGATGATGCATGGAATGCAATGAGCTGCTGTATATCATCATTCTAAGATACATTATTTTTCACATTTTCACATTTCTAAAATTGGGATGCATCTTAACATGTGTCTGTTTGTTTGAATTTTCTATATTATTGGTATTATCTATGCTGAGTTCAATTGCCATTAAAAATGCTTTAAAAAGTTTAAACTCTGAGCATCAGAAAAAAAATTTATTTTGTCATATAAATAGTAAATATAAATATTATTTTCTTATACACCAAAAGACATGAAAATAGAAAAGTAATTTGTAGGAACAAAAAGAAGTCATTGGAGAAATACCATCATCCTTTATTTTCTTACAAGCAACATCCAAGTGCCTTACAGAACTTAAGAAATGAAGTAAACCATGAGCAGATGACCCTGTTACATTTTTGCATTTTTGTTACTGAGATACATGCAAGGTATTGCCTATCACATGCTGTATTAGTTTCCTGTGGCTGCTATAACAATGACCACATACTTAGTGCCTTGGCACAAGAGAAACTTATTCTTTCTTAGTTGGTGGCCAGAAGGTCAACATCAGTTTCACTGGGTTGAAATCAAGGTGGGCCCTTCTTAGAAGTTTTGGGTTCTAGAATCTGGAGATTCTAGAAGAGAATCCATTCCTTGCCTCTTCCAGCCTCTGGTGGCTACATCACTCTGATCTCTACCTCTGTCTTCACATCACCTTTCCTCTTCCCTGCATCAAGTCTTCCTCTCCCATTCTTTTAAAAGGACACTGGTAATGGCATTGAAGGCCCACATAAACAATCAAGGATAATCTCTCAATCTCAATATCCTTAACTTTTTTTTTTAAAGATTTTATTTATTATTTATTTGAGACAGAGAGAATGAGAAACAGAGAGCATGAGAGGAAGGAGGGTCAGAGGGAGAAGCAGACTCCCTGCCGAGCAGGGAGCCCGATGCGGGACTCGATCCCAGGACTCCAGGATCATGACCTGAGCCGAAGGCAGTCGCTTAACCAACTGAGCCACCCAGGTGCCCTCAATATCCTTAACTTAATCTGCAAAGATCCTATTCCAAATAAGGTAACATTTACAGTTTACAGGGATTAAAATTTGAGGTCTTTGGGACCACCATTCAGCCCACTACACATACCAAGCAATGTAACTAGAGTCAGAAAAAAAAAAAATTTTAAGAATAAGTAAAAGAAAGGTTGGTGTGGTTAATTAATGGTGATATTTTCTTTATGTTTCCTTCTGACAAAATCAGAAAATCACTGAAACTTGAAGAACTGGTATCAGCGGCTTGGAAGAAAATCTCAGTGACAACAGAGAACTCTTCTAAGGAATGTTCATAATGGCCCAGAGAACACAATTGGGTAGCAAATCACTTAGATATTGGCAATTCAAAGTGGGAAGTGATTTAGAAGGCCTAGACTCTGAACATGAAGAAGTTTTAGGAAAACTTTAATATGACAGATTAATTATAAAAATGGTCCCAAATCTCTACACTTTGCTCTATGCAATGTGACTTTGCAGCTTCTCCCATCAAGAGATAGAATCTATTTCCCCATCCCTCAAATCTAGGATGTCCTGTGACTGGCATTAGCCAACAGAACACAGCTGAAGTGACATTATCTAGGTCCAAGAGGCCTTGTTTCTGTTCCCTTCCCAGTCACCATGAGAACAAGTACAAACTGGCCTACTGGGTGATGAGTGACATGTGGTTCAGTCACTCTCATCACTCCAGCCAATAAAATAGCCCGCCACCCACCAGACCTGTGAGTGAGGCCATCCCTAACCAGCTAGCTCTCCGATAAATTGCCATCTAACCACAGATAAATGAGCAAGTTCAGTGAGCACAGCAGGGCCCTGCCCAGAGCAGCAGAACTGCTCAAGTGAACTGCAGACTCTGAGCAATAATAAATGCTGATTGTTTTAAGCCACTGGGTTCTGGCATGGTTTATTATAAGATAAAAACTAACACATCATGGGTAGAAAATCACCAGATTTTTATGACAGAATGAATAAATATTTTGGAATGAATTAAACTCTGAATGTAAAAACATATTTTTGGAATATTTTAATGAACTTATTTTGGTTATAATTTTCTGTTTTTGGTATCCTTAATGGTGACATAGGATAAAAATATACTTACTAAGAGGTCTAAAAGAGATCTTTAAATAAGTATAAAATAAAAATTTGAATTGAAAAAAGCATAATGTCATGATTTTATTGGAGGTATTTCTTTTTTTAGGGTTATAACTATCTTTAATTTCTTTTATCTTGGGGACTCTCCTATGTTCAAGGCAGAAGAAGCCCATTTCAGTTTAAATACAATGATTCTATGCCCAACTTTCTGCCACTTATCTACTATATAACTTCTGGTGATTTTCTTCCCCTCTTTGAGTTTCAGTTGCCCTATATGAGAAGTGAGGATGATAATACCTCCTGGTTAGGGTTGTTTTGAAGATAAAATATGATAATGCATATGAATGTGTTCTGTGTAATGCAAATGGATGAAAAATATTAAGGAAGCTGAATCTATGCTAATTAGCATATTTCTAAATATGTCCAATAATAACATTTTATTGGCTAAAGAGTGATGGTGATTTTTTGAATATAATTTTTCTATTCCATAAAGTAGATCATTTGGGTTATGTGAATACATCTTTTTTTGCTGTGGTTATCCCCACTCTTTCCTGCAACATAGATACAATATGATCTGTGAACATGACTTTTACCCCATCACATGTTGCTTACTGTTGGTGTAGTAGAATAAAACCAGGTGGTCCATATGCAGACATCCCAGCCCTAATTGCATTAGATTACATTTGTAGCAAGCAGATTTGAGATCCTTGTCTCACCTAGAGCCTCCCTCTCAAAAAATCTGCCTTAGTCAATAGCCAACCTATCCATCCATCCCCAGCCAACCATAGCTGATGGGGCAAGAGGCATACAACTGACCTGGGGAATTTAATCAGAGCTTCTTAGAACAAGTTCGTAGTGGTCCCGGTCGTGAGAATTCAAATTAAGACATGCTGAGATTGAAATTTTGGAGAGTGGAATCTAACTGAATGTACATATAGAACTGGGGTCACAGTCAGTAACCTAACAGACCAACCACGTACGAAAGAGAAAGTTCAGGAGGAGTAAAAAGCAAGTCAGCACAGAAAATCAGAGGAGAAAATGCAGAACACTGGCAGAAAAAGCAGAGCTAAGGTCCCAGAGAGAAAGAGAGGGTGTTTCACTCCAGAGTTTCAGTTTCCCAGTAGATTTCCCTACTGTTTATTTTCTGCCTGGAGATGTCAGCCAGATTCCTTGGACTATCTTTACAATGCCTCATTCCCCTTTTTATTTGAGCCAGTTTGGAGGGATTTTTGTTCCTTGTAACCAAATGACCCCTGCTGGTTTGAAAAATTCCCCTGGGTTTAGAGATGGCTTGGATTTTTTTTTAGTCCTTGGCAGGGGGAAAAAAACAAAGCCTGTTAAGAAAAAAAAAAATGGTGGAGGAAGGAGTCATTGAGTGGGTGACAGATGCCTGAAAGAGATTAGGGAGCAACAGAAGGTGGTGGTATTCACATAAAGTATGGAAGAAGAAAAAGGATTCTAATGAGATTCATTAGTGAAAGACCCCAGGAACTAACCAGAATAGTTTAGATGTGATGACTCCCCAGTGATGGTAAGAATGTTGAAGGGAGACCCACAGTGTTTTGAAAGACACGATACTTAATAAAGACCTTTTTCTGGACTTCAGTGCTAAAAAAAAAAAAGAATCCATATGTGATAAGAACCAATGTTTCAGGTTAATTCCCCTTTGATGGACTTGATGGTGATTTTTTTCATTGTAGATTTATTTTTATTATAGAGTAAGTTTCATATCTAAATTCTAAAATTAAGATTAGACAATATATTTGAACGTGGTTATAGTAATGCAACAGGAACTTAGCGAGCAGACAGAGGCATCTCTAACAAGCTTATTATTATTATTATTTTTTAAAGATTTTACTCATTCATTTGACAGAGAGAGAGCACAAGCAGGGGCAGCGGCAGGCAGAAGAAGAGGGAGAAGCAGGCTTCCAGCTGAGCGGGGAGCCCGATGTGGGGCTCGATCCCAGGACCCTGGGATCATGACCTGAGCCAAAGGCTCAACCGACTGAGCCACCCAGGAGCCCTCTAACAAGCTTGTTATTAAGCTTTTGTGTTCATTCCTCTTCAATTGAACACTTGCTATGTGTCTGTCACTGTGCCAGGTGCTGGGGAAACCAAGGAGAACCATCTGGACGCTGTTGTCCCTGCCCTCACGGAGCTAGAGTAGAGAGACACAACTAGATAAATAGAGAAATGAAAGAAAATAAGAATTACCTGTTATTGATAAAGTGATAAGTGCCGAAAAACAGAACTTCGAGCAGGATCCACTGCAGATAAGGTGGTGAGGTCTTAATAAGAAAGACGAGACCTGAATGTAACGTGTTTTAAACACTTTCAAGATAACCTGAGCAATTAGATTATCACAACAATTTAATATTGTTTCCTATTGGCTAGGTAACTATTTAGGGTAAATGCATATCATTCTTTGAGGCACTTTTATAACTTAGTGATGAGAAGAAAGGGGGAATAGAGGAGGAAAACCAACATTAATTGGTGTCTGACATGTACTAGACATAATGTCCCCAAAGAAGCCATTATTATACTCACTTAACAGGTGGATAAACCAAGGTCTGAATGGTCAAGTATTCAAAAGCTCCTTCCATTACACTATACACTAAATGTAGATCTAACTGCATCTGCAAAAAGCAACAGACTACTTCCTTATCACCAACTGGATTAATTTTAAAATAAGGTCCCGTGAACATTTTATTCTTATAAAGTGTCTTATATTATTTCTACTATTTAAAGCACCTTTTAAGCTAATGATTCTGACCTAAGGGCTGGATAAATTCATAACTAATAATGTCATCTTCTATTGGAAAGGTAAAAAGCAGATTTCATCTGAGTGTGGGGAGAGGGCAGTTGAAACATCCCACCTCCAGATGATGCCACCCAGTCCCATCATATCTGCTCGCTTTGTGCTTTTCTCAAATACACACCGACGTCAACCTAAGAGTTGAGTTTCGATTTAAGCGCTGCAACAGCCTCACTGTCCATTTCTTCCCTCGAGCTTCCTTCACCATAGCCTCAGAAAGTCAATGATTCAAATTCAATCTTTTTTAAATTAAGTTTTTAAAAATTGTATTATGTTAATCACCATACATTACATCATTAGTTTTTGATGTAGTGTTCCATGATTCACTGTTTGCGTATAACACCCAGTGCTCCATGCAGTACGTGCCCTCTTTAATACCTATCACCAGGCTAACCCATCCCCTTGATCCAACATTTTTGGAGGTGTTGGGCACTACTCTGGGTTCTGGGGACAAGGATGATGATGTCGCTCTGAGAAGTCTGGTCTCGGCGAAGTTCTAAACGCCAGTTCCCTCCGCCCTTTCCACCATTTCCTCCTCCCTCTGTCCAGGGAGGGGATTTTAAGCCTGGTCCCCCGGGGTGGATAATCCTTGAACCGGCAGGAGGATGGACGTGCGGAGCCCGCCCAGACCTAAAGATCAAAGTCACCTCGACCCCAGCCTCCCGGAGGAAGCCAGAAGAGCCCTCAACAATGCAGCTAGCAGCACGCGAGCTTCCAGGGTCACAGTCAGCATTTGGAGGGAAGGATGCAAAGCTAGGAAAGAAGTTCGGCAAGCCATCTGCTGGGCGGGCGCCTCCCCTCCGCGGTTGTGCGGGGTCGTAACCCTAGAACCTTCCCCGGGTGGCGTCTGCTCGCGGGGCGGTTCGCACACGGACCCGGCAGTCTCGAGGGCTGTGCCGAGAAAAGGCCGTGGACCCACGAGGCTGTGTAGGCTAGGGCTCGGAGCTCGGAGCCTCCTTTCTTCTCCTCCCGCCTACTTCCATCAACTCTTGGGAGTAGAAAAGCCGCCAACGAAAACCCGTCATTCCCTACTCCGCCTTTGGGCTCCGGTCCCTGCCCTGCCCGCCAGCTGCACCCGGCGCTCACCCTACGCTCACCACCCCCCCCCCCCCGTAGCCCCTGCACCCCAACCCAGCCGACTTCCCACGGGCCCGACGCACAGGGCCCCAGCCCAGAGCCCACCCACCTACTCCTACAGGAGTGAAAGGGAGATCTTTGCTGGGACCCTCTGCCCAACCGTCGAGTCGCAGGGGGCGTGATTTTTTTCCTTCCCTTTAGGGGTCGCAAGGGAGCCAACAGCAGTAGGGCCCTAATCCATCCAGATCTGTAACTCATCATCTGATGACTGAAATCTGTCTCAGGGGCACAAGATGAGCGCACAAACTTGGATACACGAGGGCCACACAAATCTTTTATTTTCTGAGGACGAGTGATTTGATTTCCCGACTGTCATTTAAGCATTAGGAATACAATGCGTGCCATCTTGGGGTGAATAGAAAAGTAAATGAAACTGAGGCCCAGAATATGCAGCTTCTTAAAAAATTTCCCAAATATTTTCTTTCTCTCTCTGCATTTACTTCTTTTGTTTTTTCTGAGACAGATCCCCAAACCATGATTCTCAAAGTGTGGTTCCTGGACCAGCCACACTGGGAAATTGTTAGAAACTCTGGGACCCCACCCCAGACCTCTTGAATCTGGAACTGGGGTAGGGGATGAAGCCCGATCATGGACTTCCACCAGCCACCTAGGCAATTCTGGATGTCACACACTGCAGAAGCCCTGACTTCAAAGTCTCCTTGGTCAGTATTTCCCACTGATCACCAAATATAACCAGAGGTACCAGATCTCCTTTACCACTTCTCTTTTTAGAAAGACGTCTCCAATTTGACAGTAGAAAAACCTGATAGAAGCACAATGAATTGCTTGTAAGAAGTCATACAAGCAATCAGAATGAGAGAGAGAGAGAGAAGGGGGACTTCCCCAGCTACAGGCCAGTTTTAGTGTCTGTCTACTCCTCCTGAGGACTGGAAGACATGTTTATCTTCCAAGCTTCTACAATCTGTTTTGGTTGTTCTCCTGGTTCTTTCTGAAAGCACCTTCTAAGATAGTTTTCATAATGAAGAGGCCACAGACAGGACACGCCCTACCCCTCACTCCTATCTGACAAGCAGCAAAGGAGGTCCCCATTCAGTCCCCAGCTGCCATTTGCCTCCTTTTCAAATCAAGGCACACCAGGTACCTGGATGGGACAAGGGTAAGATGGCTGTCCCAGGACAACAGACACTGGAAAGTAGGGCGTGGTGGGTGGGGGAGAGCTGGGGATCTGGCTGGCCTAAGAGAAGTGCCCATGGGGAAGAAGTGTTTAGACTGTGGATGTGTGTATCAAAGTGTTTGGGGCGGTCACATTGCCACATTCCTGGGGCTAGTGGTAGCCAAAACCCAGTCGTTCCCATAGTGTTGCCTGCTCCTTTCAGTGAACAACCGTGGGACCCCAAGGACATCCTTGCCTCTTGGCTGAGGCCCCTGTTGGCAGGCCTTCCTGACAGCAAGACCCCAGTGTAGCCCTTCTGTTTGCTGATCTCAGGCCCTGTATTTGCTCTCTGAATTCTGGGTTCTCGATTTTCAGGATAGTCACACTGGTAGAAAGCTCTAGACAAATTTGGAGAACATTGGGGAGAGGTGAAGGCGTGAGAGAGAGGGAGAAATTGTAACCTTCAGCATTGCATCAAAGAAACAAAGGTGTTTTGTTCAGGCCATAGAAGACTATTACCTGTGCACTATGAACACACACCCTTTGAGCTTCCTGAGACACTTTCAGGTCAGGGCAAGCATAGACAGCTCACATCTAGCTACTTTGTGAAAATAACTGATATTTGCACTGATCTTTTCTTTTATAAAGTGATTACACAAATATAATCTCATGTGTGTCCCACTGAGGTTTTGTGAGGCAAAAGAGGAAAAGTATGAATATTATTATTTTAACACTTTAACCCCATTTTCAGAGATGAGAAAACTGAGGATCCAAGCCCTTTCAGGGAAGACCTAGAGGCAGAACTTGGGCTTAACTCACATGTTCCCTATTCATAGCCACATGCCTCATGCTGAGAGCAAAGACTTCAAATTATAGGAAGGAGGCATAGGGCTTTTTTTTTTTTTTTTTAAGTCCATTTGCAGTTTGGGGTCCACAGAATGCACAAGCAGCAATTTCTTCTCTGTGGGCCACCTGAGTTGGGTGCTCAGAATTTTGAGCATTTGGTTTATAAGAACATGAGTGAGAGCTTGGAAATTTTGCTGAATGTGAAATGCAAACAGCTGAATCACTCTGGGACTCATCTCTGACTTGGATTCTGAATCTTGGAGCCGGGGACACTGGCCCTGTGGTTGAAGTGACGGAACACAGGAATTTGGGGAAGGTGGAGGTGGTCAGAGCTTGAAATGCGCTCCTAAAGGTCAAGCCAGGGCTGGGAGAGTCCTAGGAAAGCCAGACACCCCAAGATGTCCTCTGATGTGCAAATGACAAGCAGGCGGATTAGGAGTGAGCAAAGTTCCCAGCCCTCCGAAGGCAGAGAATTGCACTTGGTAATGCAGCAGCCTTCACCGGCAGAGAACAGCCCCGCACAGCGGTTCACCTGTCGGGACCAGGGTCGCTCGCTCCTTCCCAGAAGGCCAGGCCCAGGGTTCCACCCCCTAAGCAGCCTTGGGGTTGGTTGGAGGTGCAGGAGATGGACGGAGGGAGCTCTTACTCCAGGTACCAAATTGAGCCGAGAAAAAGAGAAAAAAAAAAAATCGAAAAGAAAGAGCAAATGAAGCGGAAGTTTCAAGGCCCTCTGCTAGGAATAACAGTATAAATAACCGAAGACGTCTTGTAAACACTGCGGTCATAACCCCGAACATTAAACAGCCCCGGTGGCATCTGGCGCATCGGCCGCTGCGGGCTGCGCTGGGGCAGCGAGTGAACCGGGTTCCAGGCTCCTCGGCCTCGCCTCTCTGTTTATCTCAACTTAATCTTCCCCAAGGAGCTGTTCCGTAGCATGGAAGATGTTTAAATTAAAACCCAGTCCGCCGGAAGTCGTGGCCGGGAGCTGAGGGGCGCTGGCTAACTGTAACCCATAGGCAGGCATGAGCGGTGTTAGAAGTAATTCGTTAATTACTAAGAAGAAATAAATAATGTATGTTGCAGCACTTCCTAAAGGTTATGGAATTTACACTTTTCATAGCTCCCGTTATTTCTTCACAGTTTCACATTATGGGTTGTTTGGGTTCATGTCTGCGCCTAGAAAGCTAAAACACGTGGAATTTACCTTCCTGCTCCTGTCATCAATTATACCGTGGAATACTTGAAAATCGGATTTTCCTTTTGGTGTGTTTTTCCCTTGAATCGTGTAACTGTTACTGTTATCCTGCTCCCCCTTTTTTGGTTCACGATTACATTATTTATAATTGTCTTAAGAGTAACCTGCAAACCTGAGATCAGAGTTTCTTTTTGGGGTTTCAGTGCAAAATGTGACCTGCACCTTCGCAGTGGAAATTGTGTTTAATCTTTTCCATCCCTAGAAGTTTGGATTGAGGTTCAAAAGAATCACTTTTATTTTCAAGGTTCCCCATAGTCCCCGCTTTCAAATCTAGATCATTTTTTTTTTGGTAAAAATCACACCACTGTCAGGGCTTTTAGCAATATAAAGAAAGATTTATTTTTGAAAGTAGCAAAACTTGTTTGAAAAAAAATATATATCTTTAAGTGAATTATTTTATAAATGTGACTGTCAAAGTCAGCTATTCTATGATCTACATTTTACAACATATTGTACAAAAGATACACACTGATAGGCTCTTATTATCTATTTATATATTTATAATTACATATTGCACTTGGACCAGCAAGGCTCGAAGAGTCATTCACGGTAGAAGTTAATAAAGTTAAATAGATGGGAATCTTTGTAAGTACAATTGATCTCCTCGGGTTTGGAAACAAATCTCCTCGTCGCTGTAAAGTGTTCTCGCGGGGGGGCGGGGGGACAGGGAGAGGAGCGTTGCGAGAGGGAAGCAGAGACAGAGAGCAGGGAGGGCAGGGGTCGCCTTCCCGGGGCCCGCTCCCCCCGGGAGCGCGCCTTTCCCAGACTCGCACCTCCAAGGTCAGGACGCTGTGGTTCCACATAAGCGGCTCGCGGTCACCACTTCTTTCAGGTCACTCTCGGGTTTCCCCGCCACCATAAAGGGCCACGTCTGCAGGAGAGAAGAGGGTGGAGGAGGTAAGCGGCCTTGGAGGAGGGGTGGGGTGGGCTCGGAGCCTGAGACCAAAGGAGAGGGCGAGGTGGGGGCAGGCAGTGAGTTGGAGAGAGGCGTTATCTCTGCAATTTGCTCGGTGTTCCAGTGCGCCCCGTGGCTGGATAAAGAAAAAGCGTTGGCGCCAAGTCACAGCTCGGGGTGGTAGAGCAAAGGGGGTTCATCCTCAGTTGTAAGAGAAACCCAAAGAGGAGGCCCTTGGAAAGACCAAAGTGGCTGGGGCAGCTGCCGGGGTAAGCCTAAGCAGGGAAGCCGAGAAGGACCTAGTGCCTAGTGGACCCCGGGTTCAAGGCGAAGTGGCCCGCGGGCCCCTCTTCTGAGGCCCTGGCCAGGTTTCCCGGCCCCCTCGCTTTCCTCCCCATCTGTTTTTCTACTGCCAGCTTCCATTTCCTCCGTCACAAAGCGGGCTTTGGACCACAGTTTCTAAATTAATTGCTGGCTCTTAAGGGGTGGGGGAGATAATGCTAATAAAAGAATATTAGGGCATATTTTATTTAAGATCATCTTCCTACTGGGCTGAGCGATCATCGCCTTTTCCCTTCCCCGAGGTGTTTTATAATAAAGCTCACTTTAGTTTCCTTATTCAAAGATGAACACAGCAGCAACTGTAAATGAAGTGATTACTTTCATTTTAGTTCCAGATTTCGAAAAGCTATTTACTCATCTTTTTTTTAGAAAAAGAATAAACTTTTAATTAGAGGGAAAAATATTTACCAGGGTAAAATGTGGTTGTGCACCCCCTCCCCCCAATTCCTGAAATCAATTCAGTGAGAAGACAATTCAAAGCTTCCAACCTCTCCCACTAGTGCTGTCCGATAAGAGGACTTTTAAGAGGAAAACCTCTCATTCTTATCATATATAAACAAAGGTGCTAGTAAGTTGTGGTCCTTGTTTTTCTTTAGAGCCTGGAAGTCTTAAAATGAAATAAAATAAAAAAGGAATTAAACTGTACTTCTTATATAGCAAAATGCATTTGAGAGAAATTAGCCTCAATGAGCATTACGGGTTTTTTTGTAACATGTTTTTAAATCCTCAACGAGAGTGGCCTATTTTAATATTATTTATTATATTTTAATATCACTTATTACACTAATATTTGTGAGAATTTACTGATTAGGCTGATATTTGTTAGAACTTCTGGGATTTATAAATGTTAATCTACCTATAAGAGAAGCGCCGAATATTTACGTAGTTGGGGACTTACATGACAATTACGGGGCCATGAATTTGTCTGTATCTAATGGTCCTAAATATACCTGGGAAAGAAACAGAATTGGGTGTTTTTATGTACAAAAATGAGAAGGGGAAAATCAAGGTTCTCCTTCAGCTAAAAGAAGAATACAGGGATTCACAAAATGCCTTCTAGGCGCGCAGCATCTGGCCGGTGTTCCCTGTGCCACACCAGCCCTGACGGCGCTGGCGCGGGTTCGGGGATCCCTCCTCTTTGCCAGCTCAATACACTTGCAAACTCTTAATTGGGCTGCCACGTCAAACACTCGCATAAATCATCCCCGCTCCGGCAGCTTGCAGAGCAGAGAGCGAGGGCGGTGTGGGAGCTCCTGCAAAGGTCCCCAGAGGCGCGCCGGGCTGGTGGCGGCCGAGGTGCGCGCACAGCCACCCCGCAGACGCGGCTGCGGGCGCGCTGGCGGGGGCAATCGGGTCGCCGCAGCGGCGTCGGCATCGGCGGACTTACCAGGTTGACCGGGTGAATGTAACCGTTCTCGTACTTGTCGTTAGCCAGGATCTGCCTCAAGTGCGCGATGTAGCTGGACGCCAGCCTGAGCGTGTCCAGCTTGGAGAGCTTGGTGTCCGGGGGGACCCAGGGCAGGGTGGTCTTGAGCCTGGAGAAGGCCTTGCTCAGCACCCGCATCCGGGCCCGCTCGCGCGCGTTGGCCGCGTTGCGCTGGACCTGCTTCCCCTCCTGGCTGACGCCGCTCAAGGGGCTCTTCTTGGTGGGCGCCTTCCTCCTCTTGCCCAGGCCTCCGCGGCCCTTCTGGGGAGACCCCGCCTCGCAGTTGGAGCTCTCCTCGGTGCTCTCGTTGGAAGTCACAAACTCTTTGCTCGAGTCCATTTTCAGCCCGTCACAGTCCAGCATCTCCACTTCTTGAAGATCCTCCACATCGCTGAGCGAGCCGGTGGACATGTTTGGGGGAGCGGATGGGGGGGGGGATGAGAGAAAGAGAGAGAGAGAGCGAGCGAGCGCGAGCGAGCCCCAAACCAGTGGGCCCCCGGGTGTGGAGTATGAAGCAGCCACCTCGGGTTGGGAATTGGAGTTGGGGTCTGGTTGAGTCTCACTCCCCTTTCCCCTTCGCAGAGTTGTGAGAAGGAACCCAGAGGGCTTCTGCGGGGAGGAACCCGGCTCTGTTTCCCCACCCCCGGAGTCGTGGCCGCAGAGGAGTGTGAGAGAGCACTGAGGAATTTGGTGGACACTAGGAATTTATCTGGGGAATAGAGAGGCGGATCCTCGTAGCCCAGGGGAGGGGCCTGCAAGGCCCCAGCAGACTCTTAGACCCTTTTCACAACCAGAGGGAAACTCTTATGCACAGACCCTGATTTCCAACTTGCAATGTAAATCAACTCAACTGCAACACGCAAATACCAGCCACCTTCTTCCACTTTAGCCAAGGAGAGCGCCCCACCCACAGCCCCTCTCCAGGGCCATCTCCTAAGGCCTGCTTTCCCTCTTAAGAGGTCTTAGCTGGTTGTTACTGAGGACTTCAGAAAAACGACCAGATCCTTTTGCTCTATCTGGGCCTTCCAAACACAAATCTCACAAGCATCCCCCTGTCCCCTCTTCCCCGCAATTAAAACACCAATTAAAATCCAGACAGCAGTCAACTCCTGCCTGCCAACACCCCTAAGACTCTGGCTTTACCAAGATATCTTCCCACCTTAACCGGGGTAAATTAACAAAACAAGTGCTTCACTGAATCTTTAGGGTGATGCAGAGAAAGTACCAAAACATCCATCTGCACCTGGTCACTTTAAAGCTATGATGGACCTGCCTGTGTGCACACAAACATACTTGACGATCGCACACGCAGGACAACACACACAGTTTAGTGGGAGTGGCGGTGGTGAGATAGAGTCCCACCAGTGTGTGGAAAGCATTTTGTTAATTGATAATCTTTTCTTTTCTTTCTTTCTTTTTTTTTTTTTTAAGATTTTATTTATTTATTTGACAGAGAGAGACACAGTGAGAGAGGGAACTCCACAAGCAGGGGGAGAGGGAGAGGGAGAAGCAGGCTTCCCGCCTAGCAGGGAGCCTGATCCTGGGCTGATCCGAGGACCCTGGGATCACGACCCGAGCCCAAGGCAGACGCTTAAGGACTGAGCCACCCAGGTGCCCCGATAATCTTTTCTTGACAAAATTAAAACTTTCCCCTAAAATTCTTTCTAGAAATGCATTTAATAATGTCTTAAGAATCTTAGCGGCTCTCAGATACTATCTTGCCTGGGACTTGTTTTCACCCTCCCAATGCCTTGGCCTCCTCCTTAGGGCCTCTTTGCTACCCAGGTTCCCCACCTGAAACTGGTATTACAGAATACTAAGCAGTATTATCCCTTTGGGCAAAGGTTTTTTTTTTGTTTTGTTTTGTTTTGATTTTTGTTTTTTCCTTTCTCTAACTCCAGCCTGGACCCTCTTTCCTGGAGAAGAAGAAAATCTGGAGAGTAAGTAGAAAAGCAAAGGGAACCAGAAACCAAGAGATTGCATAAAATCGATGAAATAAAATTGGAGAGACGTAACGCATGCATCTCTCTTACTGATTCTTCTCCAGGTTTTCTTCCCTTGCAAGTAGGCATCGAAGACAAGGGGCTGGAGCAACGTGTAAGAGCAGCTTCTGAGCTTTTGGCTCATGGTCTGTACCCCTCTCCTACATTCAGATATCATATCTCTAATCCTGGCTCAGCTGGGAATTCACTAACCTCTAACGTTTTGTTTTGTTAGCAGGGTCTTGTTTGCTTTCCCCCATGCTGTAAACTAAACAGATTGTCAGCAAATCAGTCTTTATTAATGAATTAGTGAGAACCCCTCCCCATAATATCTTTGCCCAGGATCCAAAATTTGTTAATCACCAGTGTAGAGATTTATGAGCTCTCTTATTTTCTGTTGTTTGTGCAGGTGGAGATTTAAATGACCATATCCACCACCAAGATTTATTGTGAGAGTGATTGATGTTATAAACCAGGAACAGGACTCTTCCCACAGCAGGGATGACAGAAATATCAAGTTGAAGTTGCCTTTGTCCGCCTGCACAACTGACCCAGTACTACAACACAGAAAAAGTATAATAATTTAATCTGAGCTCCAAGACAGCATGAAGAGAACACCCAGCAGGCCTGTGAAACATTTCCCCACTGATTCCCAAACTAGTTTCTTTGATTTTCCCTCCCTTTTCTTGCTCTTAGTTAGGAAGACATGAAAGTTATTTTTAGGCTAAAAGAAATATGTGAAAGTAGGCATCGGCCAGCACTTTGTGAAATGTGTGTTTGTGCAGCTACTGAGATATCTGCAAACTAATCACGATTTATTTATTTATTTATTTATTTATTTATTTATTTATTTATTTATTTATTTATTTATTGGGGCTCTGGAGTGGAATCATAGTTAAGAATCAGAACTATGGCCTTACCACATACCAAGCTATTAAGCTGTATAGATTTTGCTTCTCTAAGCACTCTCTTTTGGCGGGGGGGAGGATCTGGTTTTCTGCCACACCTCAGTTGGTAGACTGCTCAGGCTGTTTGGGGGACAGCAACAATCATAGAAATAAGGACCGCTGAAAAGATTTCTGCTATTTTTTCAAGGTCTGAAACTTAAGAAGAGCAATTTCTGGAAGAGAGCAGAACTAGCTTCATGCCACAAATTGATTTATGTGCCTAGCAATTATTGTTTTTTTAGATAAATGAGAATTAAGTCCACTTATCTTGGGGTGATACACTGGGTTGATAATGAACTTTGGGGTGTTTGTAAACACTCTCCAAGGGATGGTTACCAGTTTGGGATGTGAAGATGTGAAGAAGGCTGTTATTTAGGTATCTTGATGTGAAGTCTTGAAGAAAGTACATTAATATAAATAATACTTTTTTCTTTCCTCTTGACATTTTGTGTCTATCCCTGCTAATAAACACGAAGGGACAAATGGGTGGGAGAAATGCCTTATTGGATTCTACTAAGAAAACCAGTTAGGCTGTAACTTAAGCTGTGCCAAATTCTCCCCAAATATAAACTATATTCTGTGAGAAGAGAGGCACTTTTTGAGAAGCTGTATTAACTCTTTCGATAACAAGAGAAATACTTTGAACATTACTGTTTCAAAACGCCAACTAGAAAGCTCATGGTTTGAAAGCACGAGGTAGTTACTAAAAGCTCTTGCCTTACTTTTAAGAGAGAGTTTATGCCCCAGAGACATCTGGCCAATTTGCTGCACACTTCTAACGATTTGTTTTGCAAGAAAGACTATCTTTGAAAGATTTCAGTGCTAAGGAAAATCTATCTCCAAAGGTTGTAAAATGAAGATTAGGTGTGGAATGTGTCCTTGAACTTAAATCCTGGTTTATCAACTGATAAATTTTCAGGAAGTTCAAATTTGATTCAGTTGTGCTTGGATAAAATAATTTGCTTCCTTTTTTTATGAGAAGGAAAACATCACAGGCTTCTTTCTAACTGACTTCATATGCCATCACATTCTTTTTCCCAGGGGAGGGGGGAATTATGTCTTCAAATTAAAAATTTAGTTCTTTTCTCATACTCTCCATTTTTTGGCCAGAAAGTACACAGGCTGGCAAATTGACGAAACTGCCAATTCTGTTTTTTCCCCTTCACTTCTAATGAACACCTCCTGTTGTGTTATTCTCTTTACTTAATGGTGACCATCACTTCAACAATGTCTGGACTTTCTGCGCAAATCAGTGCTTCTTTCTCCATTCAACAAAATTGTTACTGTACCCTTTGCTGCTAATTGAGTGTTTTCCATCTCCTGCTCATAAGCCTATTGAAATCTGATTTTATTTTTTTTTACTTTTTTTTTTTTGAGAGGGCGTGGCAGGGGGCGCTGAGGGAGATAGAATCTTAAGTAGACTCCACGCCCAGTGCAGAACCGGACTTGGGGCTCCATCTCATGGCCCTGAGATCATGACCTGAGTAGAAATTAAGAGTCAGACCTTTAACTGACTAAGCTACTCAGGTGCCCCTCCCTTTTTAAAATTACATTTTTAACTTAATTTATAAAGTGAGCATTATCTCTCCTTACGTGTTCCAAATAGTAATGGTGCTGGCCTGTCATATTTGGCAGCTAAAGTGAGTAGAGCCCTAGTGAGTGAGATTGGTGACTATCTAAGGAGGTCAATATAGTGATGCGGGGTGTTGCTGTTATCTTTATCTGACATCAATTATGATCAGCAATCAGAAGTCCTCTTCATGTTCACCTACCCCCTCTGCCCTTTCTGCATTTTATTCAATGGATTGTAGCCTCAAACCCATAACACTAAGATTTAAAGCTGGCAAAAACAAACAAACAAACAAAAAGCAAAACAAAAACCCCCACAACAACAGTAAAGTTCAAAGAAAGTCCAAACTCATCATGGATTTTAGATCCAAGAAGCAACCTTGCATCCCACATGCTCCCTGTGACTTTAAGAGCAGCCAAGCCTGTGCACATGAAGGACAGAGTTTACCTTAAGAAGCAAGTGGGCTGAAGGAAACTCAGGCAGATAGTGAGAGGTAAAACTTCACAAATTCAATTTCATGTCCTCCCAATCCTAGAATAATTGTATCAGACCTACTCGATATCAGGAAAAAAGGGGAGGAAAACCTGAACAACCCTCTAGTCAGGTACTGGGTGAGGATCTCTGCCTCCATTCTTCTATCTTATGTAGCATCTCTCCTTTCTGTTGTCACTATTAAGGAAAGAGCTGCTATATGAAATGAAAATCTTAATGGAGATGTGTGCCAGAGACTTCCCACCCATAACAATGAAGTTTTAGAAAAGCTTGCTTGAAGATGACTTGTCTGTATCTTAATGTAAAGCCTGAGAGCAAATCCTCCCAAATTCTCCGAAAAAGAATAAATCTTGAGGATTACATGAAAGATACCTGTAAAACACATATATGTTAAACATGTTTATTGATGGCTATAAAACAGAGATGGGACAACTTGCTGTCAACCTCCTTCCTGGCAGGTTAGGAGAAGATGTGCCCGAGAATCGAAACCTATTTCTGGTGATTATCTCCTTGTGATTATGTCCCTGTGGCAGGTGTTTTTCGGCTTGAGGAGTGAAGAGTCATGGAGATTAGTTCACAGGACCAGCAGCTAAGTACTGACTCCTGACCTCAGGAACATGAAATATTTCCAACTGATGTACTATTTTTAAGTGGAGCCCTAAAGTAATAGATTATCAGAATTGGAAGGGCTGAGGACCAAGGAAGTCCTAAATGATCAAGAATTCTGTACAGATTCACATAAGTCATCCATGACCGAATTGTCACTTGAACAATGTGTCCTGATTTGCCTTGTAATGCTCCTTCCACAAAGCCAGAGCGCTTTGAATTCTTTTTCCTATTTGAATAACAATAAGATATATGGGAAAACTTATATTCTGTTATCCCCTGTAACAACTGAATCCTGAATTATATAAAATGAGAGAGATTTAAGCTGTCCCTGGGTGTAACGCTTAGAACCCTGTCTAAAGGGGTTTTAGTAATGTGAGTTCTAGAATAACCTTGTTAAAATCTCATCTCTACTATGAGGGCCTGATGGGCAGGCCAAGGGCCACTCATTTAATGAGCACATCAACCTTCTTTTCTCCATCTCCTCTGCTAAACTCTGGTTCAAGTCATCAAAATCTTTTACTCAGATGAGTATAAAAGTCTCCTAGAGGACCTTTTGTTCCCATTTCTGCCCTTCTAAAATCCATTTCCAACAGAGTGGCCCAAGTTATTCTCCTGCTTCAAATCCCTTAAAGCTTCCCATTATGTTTGATATAAAGTCCAAATTCCTTATCATGGCTGGCATGACTCTACTTTGCTTACCACCTTCCAAGCACACTGGCCATGTCTGTGTCCCTCAATGACACCGTATCATTGCTTACCTTGGGACCTTAGTCCCTGTTCTTTCTGTTTGGCTGCTTCTCTTTGGCTCTCTGCATGGTTGGCTCCTTATTTTTCAGGTCTGAGTTCAAACGTCACCTTCCATACAAGAACTTCCCTGAACATCCTCTTAGGAATATTTTTGTCCCATCATCCCATTTTACTTATTAGTAATAAATAATAGAAGTCAACATTTACCAAATGTTTACCACAAATCAGACACTCTTGTCAGGATTTTCCAGATTAACCCATTTAATTCTAATAGCAACTTTGTGAGATAGGAATCTTACAGATAAGAAAACTGATCACAGAGAGATTAAGAAATGTGTTTCATTCAGAAAGTTGCTGTTCCAGTTGTCTATTGCTATGTAATAACCCAAAATAGTGACTTAAGTTATTTCTCTTATTTCTGTGGGTTGACCAGTTTTCGTGGGTGGTTCTTACTTGGGGTGTCTCATGTTGTCGCAGCCGGACGGTATCTGGAGCTGGAGTCATCTGAAGGCTTGATTAGGCTGAAAATCAAAGGTGACTTCTTCTTTATTCACATATCCAGGGTCTCAGCAGGGATGGCTAGAACAGCTAGGGCCTGGCAGGGCATCTCTCTCTATACAGCCTCTCCACATGGCTTCCTCAGCCTGGCAGTCTCACGTGCCTGAACTTCTTACATGGTAGCCGGCCTCCTTCAGAGTGAACATTCTACAAGACACAGATGGAAGCTAAAAGTCTTCTTATGACCTAACTTCTGTCTCATTCTGTTGGTCAAAATCAAGTCATGGGGCCTTCCGAGAGTCAAGGGGAGGGACCTATACAATAATATGAATACCAGGAGGTATGGTTCATTGGCTGGGGTATGGATGGTTGATGTCATCCTTGGAGGCTGTTTACTACAGTGAATAAATGGCAAATCTAGGTTTAAACACAATCTGAGAGAGCCTTATTTTAAATAGCTAATATGTCCTCAAATTATTTCGTTTAATTGTGTTTACTTTATTGTTGTCTGTTGACTCCCCTTCCTCCCTCCTCACTATAGTGCAAGTTTTAGGAGTTCAGGGACGTTGTGTCCCTTGCTCAGTTTTATGCTCAGAGCCTAGAGCAGGGCTGATATATAATATGCACTCAATAAATAGTTGGCAAATGAATGAATGAATGTAGACCATAGCATATGGAAGGTACACTGTAAACAGTAAGATATGCACATTATTTAGACTACTAACTCCAAAAATATGGTGGCTCAGACAAACTACAAATTTACTTCTCTCTCTCTCTCTCTTATCTGTGCAGACCTAGGCGGGTGGTCCAGGGTGGATGAGTGACTGCTCCACAAAGACACACTGAGACTCGGGTTCCTTCTGTCTTGTTACTCTGTTGTCCCGAGCGGAAGTGCCTACCCATAAATAGGTGAAGTCAGCTTACCTTTACCCTTAACACTTCTCAGGGAGGGGGAGAAAGAGGGTGAAGGGCAAGTGGATTTCTTATAATAAGATCTGGAAGTTAGACATATCACTTCTGCTCCTGTCATATTGGCTTCTTTAGCTGGAAAAGGAAAAGTTTGGAAATACAGTCTCTAAATATGCTCAGCTTAAACTCAGAGTTAGGGGAATCCATTAGTAAATAGAAGGAAAGCCAATTCAGTCTCTGGCAGTATATTTGTAGCATAAAGGATTAAGTTAACATATATGGAATAGTAGAATAGTTTGTTTGACTTTGATAGAAAAATGCAGATCACAATTCTATGAAGTTTAAAATTAGTTCAAATCAAGTATTAGTGGGCTTCAGTTCGTTGGAGCTCAGAAAAATATTTAATAACCTACCTTTGACTGTGTATGCGAGAACACTCATCAATGTGGGTCATTCCAACCAACATTGTCACTAATTTCTACTTAGTAAATGGCTTTATAAAGTTATTGTTTTTGAGGATAGACCAGTGAAAAATGTGCAAGTTGTTAAGGCTATTACTAACAACCATTAGCCTTCACTAAAGCCCTCTAAGTTGCTTGTTTAATTTCTATCAATTTCATCATGTGGTGGCAAGTTTGAGAGTAAGTGGAAAGCTTTTTTCTCTCTTTTTTATTTTTTATTTATTTTTTTAAAGATTTTTATTTATTTATTTGACAGAGATAGAGCACAGATAGTCAGAGTGGCAGGCAGAGGGAGAGGGAGAAGCAGGCTCTTTGCTGAGCAGTGAGCCCGATGCGGGGCTCGATCCCAGGGCCCTGGGATCATGACCTGAGCTGAAGGCAGATGCCCAACTGACTGAGCCACTCAGGTGCCCCTCTCTCTTTTTTTAAAAAAAATTATTTTTCTGACATACTTTCAAGATTTGATAATAGTTTACTGTCTCAGGTTGGGCTGCCATAGCAAACTTATGTTCTTATAGTTCTGGAGGCTGGAAGTCCAAGATCAGGCTACCAGCATGGTTGGTGTCTGGTGAGAGCTCTCTTCTTGGCTTGCAAATGGCTGCCTTCTCCCTGTATCTTCACATGGTCTTCCCTCTGAGTATATGCAATGAGAGAGATCTTTCTCTCTTCTTCTTATAAGGCCACCAATCCTATTGGACCTACTCTTATGACATCATAACTTTAATTACCTCCTAAAAGTCTTATCTCCAAATGCAGTCACAGTGGGGCTAGGGCTTCAACATATGAATTTGGCAAGGCAGAGGAGAGAACACAAATCAGTCCATAGCGTTTATCTTTAGAAATTGTAACTGGAAAAATGTGTTTTTTAATTCATTATTATTTCCAACTTCCAAATTACTCAGGATTAAGAAAAGATATGCCTAGGACACTTGTGTCATTTGAGGGCTTACTGTATATCAATGTCGTTATACCAGGGTCAGTGCCAACAATAAGAATAACAAATTTCCAGCATTGTTTGTCTCGGTTTTCTTTTTGAGGACACTAGGAGGAAGAGCTTTAAATCCAGATTCATGGTCTATGACGAGGAGGGTCATCTGATACTCATTGCTAAAATTTGCAAAGGGTAATCCTCCTAGAGAAAGTGGGACCATTCTTTAGTCAGAAGCTCTAAATCAATTCTAAAGAACCCATTAGTAGAAGAATCTAGGAATTCTTTATCTGCTGCCTTTGAATATACCACACAGCTCCCACACAGAAATAGACATGGGTTAGATCAATTCAGTAATAAAATTTGCCAAACGTTTTTGGGGGATTACTTATAGACAAAACAAACAGTGGATTAACTACACTGGGGTCTTTTTAACTGGTCACTGTGACATATTTTAGACAAAGCCAGTATTATTTTCAGCTAGAATGTTAGGCAGATACAATAACTTCCCCTCACATGAATAAGCGAGTTCTTTTTTCTTTTAACCCAATTGCAAAACTGACCACAATGAGATAATCCACCCAAAAAAGGTAGAGTAAAACACTTCTCAAATGAATTTTGGCAGAAGAGTGAACTAAGTGTTAAAGGGACAATATAATGCTCACATCCCACTGAATTATAAAAACATGAATGTCCTTAAAATGATCATGAGTTTTGCTCTTCTTATCCTTTTCTCTTAAGTTGCTGTAACAGAGTAGAACACTTTTGTATTGTGTATGAAGAGACCAGGTCCAACTTCTGCTTACACAACTAACTAGTCATGTGAACTCGAACAAATCTCTTAATTTAATTTTGCTGGGTTTCAGTGTCCTGTTTAACGTGGTGACAGTAGGGATGGACCCAATATTTGGGGTGCATTAATGGAGATGATATACGTAAAGTGATTTAGTTTAGTGCTTAACACGTAGTAAACACTTATAAATATTGGTGATGGTAGGTGTTATGATAATTATCTCTAAGGCTCTTTTTGACAGTAGCATTCTGGATTTTTTTTTTTTTTTCATTTTCACTTTGGGATAGAGGTAGAATTATAAGAGATATAAGCCTTTGAATAAGAATAACAACAACACACAACAAACAAACACCTTCTCTAAAAACAAAACCCTAAAAAAGTGTGTGTGGTCAAGGAGGAGGAGTAGTTTCAATAAAACCTAGAATTCTCTTATTTTGGATGAAAAGCAGCTGTGGTCTCAGTCATAAAATTAAAATTCTATTCAGTATTAAGTTATGACTACTTTAATCTTTCCCTTTACTTCCTGGTGATTTGAAGGATTGTTTCATTAACAATCGTTCTCCCCTCCCCCCACAAAATTTAATTTATTTAGTCCAGATCATGGTGGAACAAAGATACAGTATAGTAAGGGCCTCACAGCAAGTCAGTTATATCACCAAGCATTTGACCCTGGAGAAAAAATCACAACTTTCTACTATGCAAGTAACTTTGCTTTTTTTTTTTTTAAAAAAAGCTATCACCAAAGATTAAATGTTAGATACAACCACTTTTATTTGGGGTGGTTATTTTAAAATTGATACTGGGTTAGCATCCCTTTTGAATTTTTTTGTGACTTTTAAGAAATGTTAAAATTCTATTAATAAATGATTTTCCCTTTTGCCTGGGTATGGGTACATTCTAAATCATTGCTTAGGTTTCTTACAAAAGAAAATGAACTATTTATAACGAACATGATCTGCTTCCTATTTTTGGTTTAGTATTACCAACTTCGAAAATTTTAGATCTCAGTAAAACAAAACAAAACAAACAAACAAACAAAATTGTTCTCACCAACAGCTAAAATGATCACATCCTAGAATCCTGGCCTCCAAGTTCATTCTCATAGAGAAAGGCCAATACCTTGAATAACCCTTATCTTTGGTATTCATGACTGACAAACAAATTCAGAGATTTTAAAGCACAAGACTTGTCCTCATTTCCTAGGCCTGCTATAACCAATTACCATAAACTGAGTGACTTAAAACAATAGAAATTTATTCTCTCACAGTTCCTGAGTCCAGAAGCTGAAAATCAAGATGTTCATAAGGCCATGTTCCCACTGAAAGCTCTAGAGAAGTATCCTTCCTTGCCTCTTCCAGCTTCTGGTGGCCCCACGTGTTCCCTTGCTTGTGACCACATTTTTTGCTCTTCATCTTACCATCACAGAGACTTCTCTCTGTGTTTCTGCATCCTTTCCTGTCTTTTATAATCATACTCTCATTAATTTAGGGCAAACTCTAGTCCAATATGATCTCATCTTGATTCTTACCTTAATTATATCTACAAAGATTCTATATCTGGATAAGGTCACATTCTGAGGTTCTGGGTGGACATGACTTTTGGGGAGATACTTCAACCCACTAGAAGTCTCCATTTTGTGATTTACACTACATATGACCATGACCAAGAGTCTCAAACTGGGTCCCCATGGACTGAAAAAATACGAGTGGATAAAAGAATATATTTAGTCATTTATTTGCATAATGAAGAAATTTAGACTTACATTAGATCTTTATATATATGGAAAATGCAGCCAAACTTTACTTCTAGTGATGAGGGGGGAACCCCCAATCAATAAACCAAACATACAATAATGCTTTTTAAAGTGACACTCTTAAATAAAAGTTTTAAACTTACAGAACAGAAGGAAAATAATCATATCTTTTTAATAATATATTTACATCTGATTTCCCATTAAATGGGGACAGGTAATAGAATCATGAAGCCTCTATTTTAATGTTACTCAAATACATACTTTATTATTTTAATTTTTATATATGTATTTATATTCATATACATTTCAAGTATTATGAAAGATCTAGTCTTAAAAATTATCTAAGAACTGAACCAACTATTGCATGTATTGTTCATTATTTTGCCTTTAAGCCAAAATTTTTAAAATTAGTCTATAGTTATATTAAGAAAAGCATGAAACACTTAAGAGTTTCACCTTTGAATTTTTTATCTCTACCAAGTAACTATTTGATTCCAATTATTTTGCATTCTTAGCTCTCTCTTAAATTGCCTTCCTTTAAAAAGTGTTCAAAGTCTTGCAGCAATGTCCACAATAGCCAAATTATGGAAAGAGCCCAGATGTCCATCGACAGGTGAATGGATAAAGAAGATATGGCATACGCGCGCACACACACACACACACACTGGAATATTACTCAACCAACAAAAAGGAGGAAATCTTACCATTTACACTGATGTGGTTGGAGGGTATTATGCTGAGTAAAATAAGTCAATCAGAGAAAGACAATTAGCATATGGTTTCACTTGTATGTGAAATTTAATAAACAAAACAAAGGAACATAGGGGAAGGGAAGGAAAAATAAAATAAGATGAAGTCAGAGAGGAAGGCAAACCATAAGAAACTCTTAACTATAGGAAACAAACAGGGTTGTTGGAGGGGAGGTGGGTGGGAGGATGGGGTAACTGGCTCATGGACATTAAGAAGGGCATGTGAGGGGTGCCTGGGTGGCTCAGTCGTTAAGCGTCTGCCTTTGGCTCAGGTCATGATCCCGGGGTCCTTAGATCGAGCCCTGCATTAGGCTCCCTGCTCTGCAGGAAGCCTGCTTCTCCCTCTCCCTCTGCCCCTGCTTGTGTTCCCTCTCTCTCTGTGTTTCTTTCTCTGTCAAATAAATAAATAAAATCTTTAAAAAAAAAAAAGAAGGGCATGTGATCTAATGAGCACTGGGCATTATATGCAACTGAGAATTTACTGGACTCTACATCTGAAACTAATGACACATTATATGTTAATTAATTGAATTTAAATAAAATAAGTTATAAAAAAGAAAGTGTTCAAAGTCAACATCTAATGCTGGATAATCTTAGAATAAATATGGTACCCCTCCTCATTCCTTGTGGACTTTTATCCATTGGATCAAAATCTCATAGATTTCCCAAATAATAGATAGCCTTAGAAATAGTATGCAAATTTGGTGGCATTTCTTTTGTTTTCTTATTTATGATAAATTTTTTTTCATTGTGGAAGAAGTCTGGTGAAACAGATTCCTTTCTTTCTTTTTTTCCTTTGTGTTCTTTCAGTTGTGTTATTACTTCTACACTGAAACGTCAGGATATGCTCTCTTTTTTAGATTTAAAAATCTTAATTTAAAAGATGACATCAATATGGTACAACCAATGAAAATTTATTCTGGGCACAGGTAAACGTCTGTGTTATTTGGCTATTTGGTGGAAGCTAGAGCCAGTGAGGACCTGGGTCCACTCCAACCAGCTGCTCTGCCCAGCTCAAGTGCTCTTCTGTCCTCATCTCTGCTCACAGAACCTAGCTCACCACTGGAACAGCTAACGGAATTTCCCTTCTTTTTCATGATACAGCAAATCTTGGGAGTACACAATATTTTCTTCTTTTTTAAAAATTTTAAGAAGATTTTATTTATTTGAGAGAGAGGGTGAGCGACAGAGAGAGCACGAGTGGGGTGGAGGGACAGGGAGAGAGAGAGAGAGAGAGAAGCAGACTTCCTGCTGAGCAGGGAGCCCCACTTGGGGCTCTGGGATCATCATGACCTGAGCCAAAGGCAGATGCTTAACTGACTGAGCCACCCAGATGCCCCACAACATTTTCTTCTTAACACTGACAAATACAAATTAAGAAAAGAATGAATAACTGCTCTTTATAAGAGCCATTCATGGTAAAATTGAAAATAAGTAAATCAAATACAAACACAGTTACAAATGAAAGAAGGGTGTGTTTGAATCAAGGATTCCATTGTGAAAATATAAATTTGTAAAACATTAATTTAAAGGTCTTCTGAAAGCAAGAGACCAGATATTTATTCTGGCATTTGCCTTTAATTATGGTATTTATGATATTCGGTTGAAATTATTATTTAATGGTTTTAAATATCAGATTCTAGTCTCAGTGAACTTTGGGACTGATTTCAACTTTAGCATGGAAATAAAAGCATATTTCTCTTCTTTCCTTGCAGGATATTGTTAGGACAAAAGTTCTTGGCTTGGACTGTAGATTCGTAGAAATTATGGAATGACTTCAGTGGTATAGATAGAGCATGGGACATCACACAATGAGCTTTCTGGTGTCTATGAATTTATATTTTAATGCTTTGCAGTGTTTTGGGAAACATAATTGCAGTACATGACCTTGGTGGGTTGAAGAATAGGGTAGAGATGACAAGCAAACACTTTTCTTCTACAGTTTTCTTTTTATCATCGGGTCTTTGGTGAGATATGAGAACTGATTTAGATCTTGAACAGCAACTTATACTAACAGAAACCCACTAAATTGGTGGGAGAAATACTAAAACCTGACCTTCCTGAGACATTCTTTAGGTGTGTTATCATCATTAAATTATTTAGTGATGTTTGGTTCAGCTGTGTTCTTTTATTTAAAAAATAGAACATATATAAAAACAACTCATGTTGTATTAGACGTTATCTTCAGTACTAGAGTGTTATTGACACAAACCATGTGAAACTAGTTAAAAGAATATTGTTATCTTAAGCTTCTTTGGTTTTTTTTTATCCTTTACCTATAAAAAATATAGGAATAAAACATTCTTTCTCACACCCCAGAATGTTCATGAATTTTTAAAGCAAGTGATTGGTATTTGTTTTGTTTTGTTTTAATTATTCCAAGTGCCCTAGAAACTCATTTCTATTGAGAAACCAAATACCTGGACCAATATTCTTTTTGTCATAATATAAAAAAAGAAATGTCATGCAAACAGGCTGATGGCTAGTTGTAAGCTGGCAGCACTCTCTGTCATCCTACAATTTTCTCTACAGGGAAAACATTGAAAGTGATGATGCCTTTTCTTTGATTGCTTGTTTCTGGAATGTTAAACTCTCAACCAACACACTTCACTTACATTGTTTCTGTCTATATAAAACCATTAGGGGGAACTTTCAACAGTAGGACAACCCAGTGCCAGTTTTTTTCCCCCCTGAAATATAAAGATAACTGATAAAACTGGTATTTTGGGAAAAAGCTTAAATGATGTAAACAGTTGCCTTTCTTCTCTGTTAGACAAATATAATTATAAATTAAAAAATATTTTTGAATATTTTAGCTTTTTTATATTTCTTATCTTTTAGTTTTAGGTCTCGTCCATATTCAGGTAAAAATGCTCTGTTTTATTTAAAATTATATCCAAAAGAGGGGGCCAAATTGTCTTCTTATTTTTGGCTTTTTTTAGTTGCTTTCCTTTGAAGGCATGTTTGGTGCGTGATGTTCTACTCAATTAACAACTACCACATCACAAACCAAGCTTAGCCGAGAGCTGCAAACTAGTGGAAACAAACAAACAAAAAAAAACTTAAGTGCCTCTGACAAAACAAGAGAGGGTTTAAAAAGAGTAGGCAAGGCGTAAGTTATCATGAGGGCTGGGGGTAACTCTATAGGGTAAGTAGCTATTGACCTGTCCACGGAGTTACTGAAACCTCTCCTGGAGCTCCAGGAAGGAAAATAAAGTGTTAGTAGAAGTTTCCTGTAATCCTTCCTCTTCATGACATAGGATCCCTTGGGAAATCTGCTGCTATTTTAGGATTTCTCTACTTCTATGTGGAGCAGTGGTTATCTTTCCAATGTCATGTTCTAGGTCCCTTAGCCAAGTAATCCAACTCATTCTTACTGACATGCCATCTCCATGGGCAGGTCTTCCCCAGATGCCTATCTCTCATATGTAAGTTTTCCTTTTAAATGGACTCATTAAATGTCCATGTAAATGTTAAAATTTAGCTGACTGAAGCTGTTTCTTCAAAAGCCCAAACAACTTACGATTGCATTAAGTAAATCAAACACACAAAGAATAAAAGAATCAGATTTAATATTTTAGAGACATTATGAGAGCATTTTAATTTTTGGAGTATTATTTGGAGTATTTCATTATTTTCTGGAGTATATTTTAAAATTATTTTTAGAGTATATTTTGGAGTATTTTAAAATATTCTTGGAGTATATTTTGGAGTATTTAATTATTGAAGTATTATTTAAATAAAATTCACCCTTACAATTCAATGATTTTCGTAAATGTACAGAGTTATGCAGTTATCACTACAATCCAATTTTAGACCATTCCCATTATTCCAAAAAGTTCCCACTTGCCCATTTGCAGTTAATTTTCACTCCTGCCCCCAGCCCTAGGCAATCATTGATCTGCTTTCTGTGTGTGTAAATTTGCCTTTTCTAGACACATTATATAATTTATAAATCACATAAATCAGAAAATATATGATTCTTCCCTTGCATTTTCCTTTTTTCACTTAGCATAATGTTTTTGAGGCTCATCCATATTATAGCATATATTAGTATTGTGTTCCTTTTGACTGGTGAATGATATTCTTGCATTTTAAGTTTTAACCAGGTATCTGGCATAATATGGAAACACAGAGCCAACTGAAGGACAGAACTTTGACTTTAGTGTTAATTTAATATTAATACTTTAGTATTACAGCCATACGCTATGTGTTTTAAAGAGAAACAGTGAGATAAGTGCTTTCTCTTCATTTTTGAAAACTATAAGGGAATATGATGACTAGTTTCTCATAGTTTCTATTTAGGTTTCCTATGGAAATAACACTGCAGTTTGTTCTGGGAAGGCTGTAATAGAGTTAGCAGCTTTTTAAATATGTATCAGTGACTCCTGAGAGATAAACTGTGTTCCTACCATGATCTCTTTATACAGACACTGGCTGGGATATATTCTTCCCACCTCTAGTCCCCCAGGTTATAGTTGGTATGAAGAAAGAGAAAAAAAAGTGAGTAACACTATAAGACAGAAAACAAAGGCTTAAAATTACACAGCAGGGAAAATTACACAAACTACAGTTACACTCAACATTATGGATTAATCACAGGAATGAAATGTTGAATGAAAAATCAAGCCACAGAAGACTCACTATGACTGCTTAGGGAATATATATATATATATATGAAGCTATATAGAAACACAAAACTCAGAATAGTGATTTTATCTAAGGGCAGTAGAAGGATGTTTCTGAGCGAGCACAAAACTAGATTCACTGGTATATTAAATAGATTCTAGGTATTTGCCTTCATGTGTCTGGTGAGGGTCTGCTTCCTGGTTCTGTCTTTTCCTTGTGTTCTCACCTGGTAAGAGGGGCTAAGGAGTTCTGTAGGGTCTTTATTATCAGGCCACTAATCACGTTCATGAGGGTTCTGCCCTCATGAACTGGTCACCACACCTCGCCTCCAAATACCATGACATTGAGGATTAGCTTTCAACATATGAATCTGAGGGGAAAAATAAGCGTTCAGTCTATAACAGTGGTTTTTATTAGTATGTTCATAACTTACATATGTATAGTATAAATTTCTTTTGTGTGGATTAAATATTATATAATTATATCCTTGTGTGATATAAACCATGAAACAAGCCTGATACAACCCACATGTTTTATGAAGTCATTAACTTATCATGTCTTCTCAAATGACGTGGAAATAGATTTTTATTTCTAATAAAGCCATTCTTTGATAGTATTAAATATTTCAAATGTTAACCTTCAAAAGTAAATCTGCTATCCCATCTCCAGCAGTATGCCAGGAAGAACTACCTGTTGAAAGTGATAACTTTAGTGAGGCCAAACAATTTTTTACAGACTGAATATCTTTGGGGTTCACTGCCTTTGGGATTGATTATCCAGTTCTCTTCCTCATTCACCTTTTGGGACTTTTCATTACTCATTAAGCACCTCCATTAGAGAGGAGGGAAAGGAAAGGAGAGGAGGTGAAATTCAAAACGCCCAATGTTATTTCAGTGTTGGTTAGCAGGCTGGACTGGTAAGAGCTATTGGACAGGCGCTGAAATTAATGGCTGTGCTAAATATTTTTGGTTATCTGTGAAATTCACTTTAAGGTGTTTTTTTCTTACATTTTTTAGATAGAGTTCCAAATAAAAATGGGCCTTTTGGATGGGTTCTGCATCAAGTGACAGAAAACCCATTATGATACATGCAAGGGGAAATTTATTGGCTCTTACAGCTGAAAAGCCCAAGGATATAGTTGGGTCAGTACACCCAGGTTTATGCACTTAAATTCATCATTAGAACTCAACCCATATTTCTCCTCTGCCTCCTGGGGGATTGACTTCTGTATCAGGCTCCAAAGGGAATCAGAATCACTGCCTCAGAGTTTGAACATACTTACACCCATGTATTACCTCAGTGGAAAAGGGAGGAATGCTCTTTTCCCACAACTCCAGCAAAAGAGCTCATGGCGACACAATGACTCTGACAGGCTCACTGAATACCACCCAGACTTAACCCTGAAAAAGTCTGTGGTTACCTGCTCTTTCTAGTCTTCCTGTAGGTAAAGATAAAAACTTTGAGCAGGTCGGGGCACCTAGGTGGCTCAGGCAGTTAAGTGTCTGCCTTCAACTCAGGTCATGATCCCAGGGTCCTAGGTTTGAACCCCATGTCTGGCTCCCTGTTCAGCGGGGAGCCTGCTTCTCCCTCTCCCCCTTACTCATGCTCTCTCTCACTATCTCTCTTTCTCTCAGATAAATAGATGAAATCTTTAAAACTAACACACAAAAAAAACACACATTGAGCAGGTCATATCTGTGACCTTCACTTTCACTTCTCATCCTTGTAATCAGGATTCTTTCCTTACCAGTATTCTGAACTTGCTCTTTTAAGGCCATCAGCAATTTCTGATGGTAAAAACAATGGTCTTTTCCTGGTTTACATCCTCTTTGATTTCTTCATACAGCATTGGTTTATTATAAAAATTATATATGTTTTATTACGATTGCACCCAAGTAATGTGTAAGTATGGTTCAAACAAAGCAGAAGTATCTCAATCAAAAAATGAAGTCACACGTCGTACTTTTTCCAATGTCCTCTTTCCCAGTGTCGGGGTCACCAAGTACTGAAAGTTCACCAACTACTGTGTTCTGTGTCTCTCTATCATCTATCTATCATCAATCTATCATCTATCTATCTATCTATCATCTATCTATCTATCTATCATCTATCTACCTAAATACAGGCATATCTTGCTTTATTGCACTTTGCAGATATTGGTTTTTTTTTTTTTTTATAAATTGAAGGTTTGTGCCAACCCTGCATCAAGCAAGTCATTCATTACCATTTTCCCAATTGCATTTGCTCACTTTCTGACTCTGTGTCACATTTTGGTAATTCTTGCAATATTTCAAACTTTTCATTATTATTATATTTGTTATGGTGATCTGTAATCAGTGATCTTTGATGTTACAATGATCTTTGATCTATTGTAATTGTTTTTGGGCACCATGAGCCGAGCCCATAAAAAAGAGTGAACTTAACTGAGAAATGGGTGTGCTCTGACTGCTCCATTGACCATCTCCTGCCCTGTCTCTCCCCCCCTTTCTTTTTCTCTTTCTCTCTCTCCTGTCAGGTTTCCCTATTCCCTGAGATGCAACAGTATTGAAGTTAGGCCAATTAATAACCCTACAATGGTCTCTAAGTGTTTAAGTGAAAGGAAGAGTCACACGTCTCTCACTTTAAATCAAAAGCTAGAAATGATTACACTCAGTGAAGAAGGCACATCGAAAGCTGAGATAAGCCAAAAGCTAGGCATCTTGCACTGAACAGTCAAGTTGTGACTGCAAAGGGAAAGTTCTTGAAAGAAATTAAAAGTGCTACTCCAGTGAATTTACACTAATGATAAGAAAGTGAAATAGCTCATTGCTGATAGGAGAAAGTTTGAGTGGTCTGGACAGAAGATTGAGCCAGCCACAACATTCCTTTCAGCCAAAGCCTACTCCAGAGCAAGGCCCTAACTCTCTTCAATTGTGTGAAGGCTGAGAGAGGTGAGGAAGCTGCAGAAGAAAAGTTTGAAGCCAACAGAGGCTGGTTCATGAGATTTAAGGAAAGAAGCCCCTCAAGAACATTAAGTGCAAGGTGAAGCAGCAGGTGCTGATGTAGAAGCTGCGGCAAGTTATTCAGAAGATCTAGCTAGGATCATTCATGAAACTGGCTACACTAAACAGATATTTCATATAGCAAAACAGCCTTCTATTGGAAGAAGATGCCATCTAGGATTTTCATAGCTAGAGAGAAGTCCATGCCTGGCTTCAAATCTCCAAAAGACAGGCTGGCTCTCTAGTTAGGGGCTAACTGCAGCTGGTGACTTGCTATTGAAACCAATGTTCACTTACCATTTGGAAAATCCTAGGGCCCTTAAGAATGATGCTAACTCTACTACGGCTGTATTCTATAAATGGAATAATAGAGCCTGGATGACAGCATATCTGTTTACAATATAGTTTACTGAATATTTTAAGCCCACTGTTGAGACCTACTGCTCACACACACACAAAAAAGATTCCTTTCAAAATATTTCTGCTCATTAACAGTGTCCTTGGTTATCCAAGAGCTCTAATGGAGATGTAATATTTCCATGTCTGCTAACGCAATATCTTTTCTGCAGCCTGTGGATCAAGGAATCACTTTGACTTTCAAGTCTTATTATATAAGAAATATATTTTGTAAGGCTATAGCTGCCTTAGATGGTGATTCTTCTGATGGATCTGGGAAAAGTACATTGAAAACCTTCTGGAAAGAATTCACCATTCTAGAAGCCTCTAAGAACATTCATGATTCATGGAAGGCGTCAAAATATCCACATTAACAGGAGTTTAGAAGAAGTTGATTCCAACCCTCATGGATGACTGTGAGGGGCTCAGGACTGTAGTGGAGGAAGTAACCACAGACGTGGTGGGAACAGCAGGAGAACTAGAATTAGCAATGGAGACTGAAGATGGGACTGAATTGCTGTGATCTCCTGATCAGTCCTGAACGGATGAGGAGCTGCTGCTTATGGATGAGCAAAAAAGGTGGTTTCTTGAGATGGAATTTATTCCTAGTGGAGCTGCTGTGAAGATTATTGAAATAACAAAAATGGAATTTAGAATATGACATACACTTAGCTGATAAAGCAGCAGCACAGTTTGAGACGATTGACTCCACTTTTGAAAGAGGTTCTACTGTGGACATCTCAGCTCCTTCCCCAGTTTCGCTATTGTGGACATTGCTGCTATGAACATTGGGGTGCATGTGCCCCTTCTTTTCACTACATCTGTATCCTTAGGGTAAATACCCATTAGTGCAATTGCTGGGTTGTAGGGTGGCTCTATTTTTTTTATTATGTTATGTTAATCACCATACATCATTAGTTTTTGATGTAGTGTTCCATGATTCATTGTTAAGGGGTGGCTCTATTTTTAATGTCTTGAGGAACCTCCACACTGTTTTCCAGAGTGGCTGCTCCAACTTGTATTCCCACCAACAGTGTAAGAGGGTTCCCCTTTCTCCAAATCCTTGCCAACATTTGTTGTTCCCAGGCTGTTTTTTTTTTTTTTTTAAAGATTTATTTATTTTAGAGAGAGAGAAAGAGAGAGAAAGAGCACAACCATGAGGGGCACAGGGAGAAGGAGAGAGAATCTCAAGCAGACTCTGCACTGAGCAAGGAACCCAATACAGGGCTCGATCTCATGACCAGAGATCATGACCTGAGCTGAAACCAAGAGTTGGATGCTTAACCGACTGAGCCACCCAGGTGCCCCTGAAAATTTTTTGTTAAAATATAGGTTTTTTATTTATTAGTTGTATAATGTTTGTTTTAAAAATACGATAAAATTAATAAACTTAATAAACTGACAATATCAAAGTACAAACAATAGGGATTATTCTTGCCCAAGCAGGACTCTCCTTAAATATATCAAATAATGCTATAAATATGCCTGATAACCTATGCCTATTGTCCATCCCTCAGGCTCCTTTCATCATTTGGCAAATGTTTATTAGAATTTTCTACATGTCAAGTAACAGACAAGGCCCTGTTGACTTTATCACTCACCTGCCTCTTGAGCATCTTCATCTCCATTGACTCATGAGGTTGGAATTCAAGATGCTTAGTTAGCCACGGCACAGAGTTTGAGGCAGTGGGCTGTGCTTGCAAACTGCAAATCAGCAGATGCCAATATTGGATGGACTTCTTTTTTCTCCTTTCATTTTACCCATGTTTTGAATTCAAACATTTCTCTGACGAATTATTTTATAGATTTAAATTTGTGCTTCAAATAAAAAAATTAGTTTGTTTGACTGCAAAATAGGTCTTAAGCAAAAAAGGATCTTTAATTTCCGGTGGCCCTTATTCTCTTTCAGTGAACTGACCGCTGGAGAGAAATAGGTACTGTGAGAGCAAAAGAGCACAGTCCAGTCTGGAACCAGATGGATGGATCATCCCACTTCTGCTTGTCGCTGGCTATAGGAGAGATTGGGCATGATTAACCTCTTTTAGCTTTACAGGATTGTTACAAAGATGAAATGTTATCACACACACACCCAAACACACACACGCGCATACACACACTAATGCATTCTAAGTGCTCAGTAGGTATTAACTCTTACTTGACATACTCTATTTTGTGTTTTTTGAATGCTCTATGTGAAGGTTCCTTTCTCTTCCATTTTCTCTAGGTAAAACATATTATTTCTCTGATCATTTAGATATATATCTTAACCTAAAGTTTCTAGAGAAATTAATCATTATAGTGTGTGAAATGTGAACTTTTAGTGAATTGTAAGCAATCAGCTCCAATCCTATGTGTTTGAGCAAACCCACTTAGCACAAAAATCCCTATATAATAAAATAAAGCCCATGGTATTAATTGATGTATTTCAATCAACACTGACTAAAACACTAATTTCAAGATGACTAAAATATCTGAGCAGTTTTTTAAATTTTTATTATAACAGGATTACATCTGTATCATTGTTATAATTTTGAGGGAACTACTAAGCTTTGTTATACAAATATAAGATCACCTTTCTGCCATTTAACATTTAAAGAAGTTTAAAGCAAAGGAGTATATTTGAAAAATCTGTGTCCTGTGCCTTTCAAAAGATCAAATTTCACTGTGACAAAATTATATTTTATGTTTTTTCAATGCATTTGGTAATTTCATAGAAATACAGGTCTATATACTCCTTTTAATAACTTTTCTATATTAGATATTAAGAAATTACAAGATTACAAATTCATCTCATCAATATTAGTTTCCAAAAATATTCTTTTTATTTAAAAAGCAGTACATAATTTGCACCAAGGTGTGAAGGACTGTCTGGTTTGCTCTCAGGAATTACTTGTTTATTAAGAGCAAATGTGGTAATTTGGAAAATCTCTGATTCCCAGAGAAATATTTATACCACATGGGCTGAGTACTTGACATATGTCATCACAATTAATCTTCCAATATTGTTTCTAGGTGGGTATTATTGTCTCTCTTTAGAGACATAAAACTAATACAGTGATTTTCTGGCTAAGTTCACTCATTTAAGTAGCAGGGAGAAACTGATGGAACCCATCTTTTTTTGACTGATACTTCTCCACGGCCTCATATTGCTTCCTAATGACCCATTTCTTTTTCTTTCTTTCTTTCTCTTTCTTTCTTTCTTTCTTTCTTTCTTTCTTTCTTTCTTGAGAGAGAGAGAGAGAAAGAGAGAGAGAGAATCTTAAGCAGGCTCCACACTCAGTGCAGAGCCTGACAGGGGCTTTGATCTCACAACTTTGAGATCATAACCTGAGCAGAAATCGAGAGTCAGATGCTTAACCGACTGAGCCACCCAGGTGCCCCCTTAATGACCTGTTTCTGATAATATTCTTCATACAGAAACTTCTGAATGCCTTTCTTTGTCAGATGAAATGGATTCTTGGGGACTCATTTTTAATAATTGCTCAAAGTATTTTTTTTTTAAGATTTTATTTATTTATTTGACAGAGAGAGAGAGAGATAGCGAGAGCAGGAACTCAAGCAGGGGAAGTGGGATAAGGAGAAGCAGGCTTCCTGCTGAGCAGGGAGCCTGATGCGGGGCTTGATCCCAGGACCCTGGGATCATGACCTGAGCTGAAGGCAGACGCTTAACGACTGAGCCACCCAGGCGCCCCAATTGCTCAAAGTATTTTAAGGACATAGTTTGGTGTCTTAGAAATATGTTTATATACCTTTATTAATTGCATTAGATACGGATATTAACTTATTATGTTCATACTTTCATGAGTCTCAAAACTGAGATACGTTTGTTCCTGGGGTACCTTTGTTTCCAAGCCATGGCAAGTAAGCCTCATTCCTTTGGAGCAGCATCAACGGCACACAGAAACACAGGACTGGTTCCTGACACCTCTTTTCTCTCTCACCTTCCATATAGGATAATCCATCATTAAGTTCTGTTGTTTCTACCTCCTAAAAGTTGATGGCATCTATCCATTTCTTCTGTCTTCCCAGTCAACATTCATATTCAAGCTACCACCACTGCTCACCTTGATAGCCAACCTGGATTTGTTCCAAGTGGTTTCCTCACATGCTTTCCTGCCCATCTGTATCTATTTTCATGATACAGCCAGGGTGATCTTTGGAAACACAAATCTAATCAACTCAGTTCTTTGTTTCAAACCCTTGGCTTTTCATTGCCTTTAAAATAGAGACCAATATTAGTTTTTGTGGGAGGTAGATTTGAGTGTGGTACATACACCGATGTGGTGTTTCAAATATGTACAAAGCAGTCATGTCTTTCATGCCTTTTCTCGTGACTTGATATTATGAAAATTTACTGTGACCTGCTATGGAGACAAAAATTGTTTCTCTAGAGAATTTTCTGAACCATGATATTAGTACTGGTGTGTTTTAAGTTCACTTACATGGTTAATGTGGTAGATAAGAAGGTGGTGTAGTAGAAGGCTTAACAGTATGTGTCTGGGAGTCAGACTGCCAATGTTTGAAACAAGCTTCTCTGCTCCTTGTCACTGGAAAATTTACTTGATCCCTCTGGGCTTCAATTTCTCCATCTGGAAAGTAGAGGAAACAGTTTCTGTTGTGAGGATTAAAAGGGATAATACATGCAAAATCTGCTTTGGAGAGCATGGCACATGAAAAGAATTCAGTAACTCAAAGCTGCTTTCATTAGATTCTTTGGCAGATAAGCAACATGAAATCTAGAAGAACTGTACAAAATTTTTTTTTCCTAAACTGCCATTAGATCGATAAATGAGAGCTAAGCAATATAAGTGTAGGTATTTTTCTTACATGTTAAGATAATTTTTAAATTAGAAATGAGAGGGGGAAAATGACCATAGATAACTAGAGAATCAAAATAATTTAAGGAGAGTACTTTGTTCAGCTATAGAAAAAACATCGACGACTTTGTAGAAAATATGACACAGTAAAACTCAAACCAGAAGAGACAAAAATCTAATAGTTCTTAAAAGAAATTGAAAAATTGTTAAGACTTTCCACTACACTCCCCACCACAAAAGCAACAGGAGTAGATGGTTTTTTCATGGAATTCTGTAGTCTCTAAGGAATACATAACTCCATTATTACTTGAATAGTTTTAGAGGATAGAGAGAAAAGAAAGTTTCAAAATTATTTTTGTGAAGCAAGTGTAATATGGATACCAGATTTTAAAAATGATAGAGTACTTGAACTTGTAACAGCCATTCACCATATCCAACAACATAAGTCCATTTTTATGCAAATCTTTGCAAAAATCTTAACCAAAATATGAGTAAAAAGAACTAAGTAGGATATGAACAGGCAAATATGATACATATAAATGTACTCATACACTTTTATATGTATGGATGCAATGATGTTTAATATTAGAAAATCCATCAATATATTCATTTGTTAATAAATCGCAGGAAAAAAACATATAGGCATATCTATATGTGCTAAAGAATTTGAAAAAAATTTAATATACACTCACTTAGAAAATCTTATTATGAGGCACCTGGATGGCTCAGTCGGGCTGAGTGTCTGACTCTTGATTTCAGCTCAGGTCATGATCTTAAGGTCCTGGCATCGAGGTCCGGGTCAAACTCTGCCCTGGGTGTGGAGCCTGCCTGACATTCTCTCTCTCCCTCTCCCTCTGCCACTCCCTCACCTCCTCCCCTGCTCATGTGCTCTCTCTCTTTCTCTAAAAAAGAAAAATCTTATTATGACATAATAAGTAGAAATCTCTATAATGTGACAAAAACATATGATGAGGCACTAGACACATTCTCATTGAAGTCAAGGGCAAAAACATTTCTATTATTTCTATTATTATTTATTATGGTTCTAGAAGTCTTAGCCAAGACAATTAAACGACAGGAAGAAATGAATTAGTAAAACTGCATAGGAGAAGGATCATTTATAATTGTTTTCAGATGATAAAATTATATATCTGGGTAATTGAAGGGAACCAATTGAAAAGCTATAGAAAAAATAAAAGAACTAATAAAGATAACAGTTTGTAAATTGATGTACAAAATTAACAATTTTCTTTTTTTAAATATTTATATATTTATTTGAGAGAGAGAGAGAGAGAGCTTGAGTGCAGGGTATGGGGGAGGGACAGAGGGAGAGAATCACCAAGCAGACTCCCTGCCAAGCAGGGAGTCCAGATGCATGTGAATGCAGACACATGAGATCATGACCTGAGCCAAAACCAAGAGTCACACGCTCAACAGACTGAGCCAATAAGGCAACCCAACATTTTTCTTAATACAAGTTAACAGCCTGCTAGAAAATAAAAACGGAAGGAATAGTTCCATTTACAACAACAACAACAACAACAACAAAAGATTAAATACTTAGGAAAAATTCAAAAAGCTATGTGTAATACCTAGTAATAGAAATTATTTATTGAACACTTACTATTGCCAGATACTGTTTTAAGTATAAATTCTTAATTCTTAATTTCTTATTCTTAATTCTTATTTCAACTCTCTCAGGCAAGTGCTATTACTATTTTTGTTTTACTTGTGAGAAAATGGGGGCACAGAGTATTTCCTTACTTAAGATTTTGTAAGCTTGAGAGACTATACTCCTAATCAGTTGAATATAATTCCTCCTGGGCAGTATAAAACTCTCTGAAAAACATTTTAATAAATTGGAAAAAAAATCCACTATAAAAACATACATTGTTCTTGGTGTGAAGACTCAAAATTTTGAAGATACAATTTTTCCTTATAAAAATAAATTTATTGTAACACCAATACAAATACACTGATGATTTTTTGAAACTAGATAAGGTAGGTCTTCTGTTGCCAAAAAAGATTATTAATAAAGTAATAAAAGAGGAATAATGCCTTATATAAAAATTTATTGTGAATATGTTAATTTAAATAATTGTGCATTGACACCCAAGTAAGCAATACATTACTGGAATGATATAAAGTGCCCAGAAATCCAAATATAAATGAAAATTTAGTTTCTGAAAAGAGTGGTATTTCAGATCAGTAGAAAAATATATTTCTTCATACAAATAAGCTGCATCCTTACTTCACTGCTTTAACCCAAATACATTCTAAATGGTCTAAAGACTTAAAAGTAAGAAAAAATTAAAACTATAAAACTACTAGAAGAAAAGTGAAGAACTTTTTAAAAATATATAATTTTAGAGTGAGTGTGTGTGTGTGTATGGGGGGAGGGCTTTCCAAACAAACACAAAACCTGAAAGTCATCAGAGGAAATAGTAATAAATGTGCTTACATGCACATTGTAAAATCCAAAGACAGATTTCAAATAGAAAAAGTATTTGGAAATACAGACCGAAGATCCATGTCCTTAATCTATTAAGAACTTTGCAAACCAAAATGTAAGAAGCCAACAACTCAAATAGCAACATGGATAGAAGATACAAAAGAAAAGACTTATTTTCCATCATATAAAACTTTTGAACAAAAAGTCATCTACCACTATCCTACGATAAACCACCTTCATATATATATCTTATTAAAATCTTTTCTATGAATATGTTTTCCACAAAAATGGAATTAGATTTTATAATAACCTCTTCTGTTATCTTGCACATTATAAATATCTTTGGATATCATTAAATGTTCTTCTATGACATAATTGAGTGGCAAATTCATTTTTTATGTCATATATATTTGTTCCCAGTTTTTTGTTATTGTGAATATTACTTAAGTAAAATCTTTGTGTACATCCCTAATTATTTCTAGTGAATAAATTCTCAGAAAAAGAATTGCTAGATTAAAGGGCATATGAATTTTAAAATCTTTTAAATAATAATTTTGGACATTCTTAGATTGCTCTAATTTATACATTTTCAAGCAGTATTTGGAAGCAGCTGTCTCATTGGATTCTTGTTAAAGTTGGATATTACTATGTTAAGAAATCTTGACTAGTTAGACCATTGGAAAAGGTATCCTATTATTATTTTAATATTATATAAATGATTACTATGGCTACTGAGTTTTTTGCATGATTTTAGGCATTCATTTAATTTGGAAATGTTGAGTTTTCTTTGGCTAAAATAACTACCTGGATTAGAAAAAAATGGTCTGATCATTTTAATTTCTATAATCACTAGAGTAGGTATTCTTGCCATCAGTTTAGGAATAGTGTCACAAATAGTATCTTAACTGATGAACTCTTAAGTAGCTGCAGTTAGTCAGGGAACCTACATATGCAGATTCACCAAGCACTCAGGCAAGAAGAAAAACCTGGTGAATTATCACAGAATTCAGATGGTTCTTCAGTGTTCTTGATGATGGTAACATTTTTACAACTGCTTACTATACCTTTTTCCTTATGATTTCTTTACATAATAAACCTGATAATTTAGAACTCTCCCTTCACAGGGGTTGGTTTCATTTCCAACAGTCTAGGGAAGACACAAACAGCTCGGTGTTACATTGTCAATTAAACCAAGGTGGAAGAGGGGGGAGGGGGGAGGAGTGATAAATGAGCAGTCATTTCAATGTTTTCTTTCCAGCAGAAATCAGAGCCAGATTACACTTTATCTCGCCCTGACTTTTAGCAAGATAGATAGCTACGCAAAATTTTCAGGTTCAAATAGTCTCCATCAAAAGGGCTAAAACGCTATCTTCTGGACACACTGAACTTTCATCTTTTTAACTGAAGGGATCCGATTTCTTTTACTGAATAAGAAAGAATTTATTCAAATTATCTTCCCAGTCTTAGGTCTTTAACCAACATAAAGGCAAACAATGAAAGAAATTAACATCACCGCTGGATGCGGAAATTTTAAGATATTGTACAAAAAGTGCTGTGTCAGATCCTGAAAGCAAAGTGATTAGGTTTACTTGTTATCAACAGTCCCAGTACTTGTTCAGAGCTACCTATTTTAGGTGTCTAGCCTTACATCTTTGCATTACCTGATAATGTAGCGTTAGCCTTAAAGCTGAGGCAACAATAAATTACATTACAAGCATATACTGTTGAAAAATAATTCCTTTTGATTGAATTGCAAGTTAGAAATTTACCTATTTATCTTTGTTGATCGTACAGACGTCTTTGGTTTTTAGAGGACTTTAATGCAGCACTTTACGTACTAATGACAAATAAATCCTAAGAAATGCATTAAGTTCAGAAATGTAGGAAGAATGAATTTGACGGTGGTTTGTTCTTTTATTAGGTGTAGGAGCTGTAAAGGCAATAGTTGTGGGTAGAATTGGTGAGGCCAGGATCAAAGTTATCTTCAATTAAGAACCACAGTTACACGGTCCTATTCCATATTAAGTGGAATTAAATTTCAGGTTCAAATTTGTCAGTGCTCTAAAAACCAACAAGCAAAAGACAAAAGAAACCCGAAAAAACCCTAAAGACTTCGAAACGACTTCACTGATATATGACCCGGATGCTGCCAGACCAAACGAGTTTTACCAAGATGAGCCCTGCAGCGTGGGCTCAGGACTGGGTCACCTGCAGGGCAGCCCCCCCAGATCTCACATTTGGTGACTTTCCCGGAACCTGGGGGGAAGGTGCGACTGGAGAGCGAGCGGAAATCTCCCCCGACTGGCCTGGAGGCGGCAGCCGGAACCCCGGAGCCGGGAGAGGGCCCTTGGGCTGCCAGGGGCCCCGCAGCGCGTCTGCAGGTGAAGACGCGCCTCTCCGAGGCGGTGCGCGCCCCTTTGGGTCGGGAGCAGGTGGGAGGATCCTGCTTTCCGCCCCACGACGGCCCGGGGTCAGAGGGACTGTCCTCCGTTGCACTGCCCAGTCAATTTGTCAAGGTCCCGCATCGGATAAATAGCTGTCTCCCTAGACCTTTATAGTGACTAATCCAAATAAATCGCAGTCACTTTTACTGAGCGCGTCAGGGGGCAGCCGGGCTTTAATGGCTGTGCCTCCCAGACCTCCGGGGAAGGCTCACCCCGGCCTCCGCGCGCACCGCAGCGCCCCTGCCCGGCCCGGGAGCCTCAGCCTGCGACGCCGGCCACTGCGCGGGGTCGCAGCCCAGCCCCAGCACGCTGGCGTGATCCGCCGGCTGGCGTTGTCCTCTGGGCTTCCTGGGGAAAAAGCGAGGGAAAAGCCTCTCGTCTGTGTGTGTGGGGGGGGCTTGTCTGGAATTTTACCGCCTTGTCTTGGTGTGAAGATCTCTCCTCTGGGATATTATTTGCTCCCTACCTTTCCAACCCCCTTGCCCTGCTGTTCTAAGCCTTGGAAATTCGAAATACCTTCTGCGTCCCTCTTGAAGCCTTTGGGCCAATCAATCGGATCTTCCCGATTTCCTCTGGGATCTTTAAAGCTTTGATCCCCAAACTTAGAGCTTCATCTTCCCCACTTCCATCCTTCCCCTCTGGGATCCCTCTGGATGCCTGCTCAAAATACCTGCTGGCGCCAGAGGAAATTCACTTGTAACAGATACCCCGCGGGTGTAAAACCAACACTCTGCTTCCAGGGTCATTTTCCTCCCCAGCTTCTGCCCCATCAACTTGTCGCTTAGCGAGCGCTAACACCGGGAATTATTGTGAATCCTGAGTGCCTAGCTGGACGATTTGGAACCACTTTAATAGCCCCGATGATTGCTATTGTACACGTTGCTTCCCCGCCTCTGCTCTCCTCCGCGGGGTGCACAGGCCTCTGTGAGACAATTAACCAGAGGCCAAGATTAGTCCACAGGTAGCTTTTGTCTAAGGATCTAGCAGGTCTTCAAGCAAACCGTAAAATATCTAAAGTAAAGCCCAATTATTCCATTTGCTTCCCAAACCACTGTTGAAGTAAAAAATTAAAAAAAAATCTGAGGAAAGCAGCAAAGTTTTGTTTTGGTGAATTAAATAAAATAGAAGGGTTGAGCAGGTAATATAATTTTGCAATGGACTTATTTGCAGACATCATTTACATTTCATATGTAAGATGTGTCCCTCATAAAGAATCCGTAGGATATGAATGTAGATGGCCAGGATGTTGAGAGAAATGATTAATGTAAGGGGAGATGAACTTTCTTTTCCTAAGCGTTTGTAAGAAGGTTTAATGGGTTTTATTTGTACAAATAAAACATTATTATAACATTTCTTTTCACAAAAGCAAAACCAATTAGTCCTGTAATAAAATATTTTTGATCATTAAAGAATTTTCCTTTTTTTTTTTTTCAAAATTTTATTTAAATTCAAGGTAATATAGTCTTAGTTTCAGGGATAGACTTTAGTGATTCACTGGTTGCATATAACACCCAGTGCTCATTCCATCAAGTGCTCTCCTTGATGCCCATCACTCAGTTACCCCACCTCCCCTCCCATCTCCCCTCCAGCAACCCTCAGTTTGTTTCCTATGTTTAAGAGTCTCTTATGGTTTGCCTTAAAGAATTTTCTTACGCAATTTTATCTATCCCAACCTTTTCAAATTTTACTCTTTACAAATTATTTGGCATGCATATGATTATTGTGCTAAGCCCCTAAGCATTATAAAATGCTGAAAAGAAAGTATATGTTGTATTTATATTTCTAAACATTTAAGTTTGTTAGAAAGATAGTGGATACTTTTGAAAATTCACCTGAAAATTGTCTTTCAAAAGGGAAGGCATAGCTCTGGAGTTGCTCTCTGCTTGGCCCTGCCTTTGTGCTGCTGATCAGAGCTCTAAATGCTCACAGAACTCAGTCTGGTTGATAGCCAGAGAGGGAAGTCTATTTTACTCCAACTTCTCTGTCACCTAGGACATCTTGGGATGAGCTCAGCTGGCTCAAGATGCAATTTTCAGCCAAGTTCCATGATGCTCCACGTTTTTCTACTGTGGTATCACTCTTATGGTCATGGACTTCTGGAACTCTGCTGAGCAGAGAGTTTCCCCATTTTTGTAAATCACTTCTGGAGACCTTGCCTGATTTGTATCCAGAGATGGAGTTTAAACAGTGGTTGAAGATAACGTACAGACATACGCTAGGAGTTAGTAACATCTTCTTGTGGGAAAAATTTACCATATTTCGGATTTGGAGCTCTTAGTGGAGCCAAGGGTGACATATAATTTTTGTTACTTGAGATATTTCTTGTTTATAAAGTTTTCCATTTTGTTTTTCGGCCAAAGAGAAATGGCAGAAAATATCTGTATATGAAAATTGTAACTTAAAGACAGCATCTTCTGGGCTCCAGGAAAGCTAGCATGATTTTAAGAATACCAAGGAGAACATATGAAATACTCTGCAAATTAGAGGTAATGTCAATGTTATTGCTGTTCCTTGAACCTTTCAGAGAGCAAAGGGGAGGGACTGGGGCAGGAGGGAGTTTCTTAGGATTCCCAAATTAAATTTCTGAGTTGTCCATTATGGAATTTATTTCACAATTAAAGTGTGCAAGCTCAGTTAACCAATAGAATTTTCTATTCTCATGCCAGAGTATTTTGGTGGGTGACAGAGCATAACAGTGTTGTTTTATTATTATTAACGTGAAAAAAAGTCATTTTTTGGCAACACCCAAGGTAAATGATTAGCTTCAGCTTAATGCTGACGCGCATGGAAACAAAGCTTTATTTGGGCAAATCAAATTATTATAGTATTAGGACAGAAAAATGGCAACAAAGGAATGGAGAACAAAAGATAAAGATAAAAACAGTAATGCCAATTGTGATGACTGTATCACTTTTGGTTTTCCACCTCTGACATAACTTTTAAAAAATGTCGCCCTTTGCAACTTGCTCAGACTCTTCTTTTTTTTTTTT